>NC_134486.1:204858374-205165874 GCF_040206685.1 Ascaphus truei | reverse complement strand
GTCAAATCTGAATTTTCCAATTTCAGACTCTCATTTTCTTGCTTTACAGTCTCTAACTCACTTAGGGCAATCTCATGGGTTTGCTTCAACATTCCCAGCTCTGTGTTCAGACCGTGGCCCTCCAGGCGTGAGTTTTGCACCTCTGTGCTGAGCGCGTGAACCTCTTGTAGAGCCTTCCCGTATTTCTGTTTTAGGATAGCAAATCGATTTGTCAGACTTAATCTGTTTTTCATCCATGGTGGCAATTACGGTGTTGGCCTTTTCCAGCCTAGTCGTCACCTCTTCCAGCTCACTCCGTAAGAGAGACTCTGTTTTCTTCAAAGCCTCGTACTCCTGTAAAGCTGGAAGTATATACCTCTGTAACTCGGCGTTCGCTTCTCGCACCTTATTGTTAGATTCTTGCTCCTTCTTCCAACATTCTCGCTCCTTCACCAAATCCTGCCACAGGACTTCATAATTATGGCGGGCAGCTTGGAGTGCAGAAACCAAAGCCTCTTTATCCTGGTTCAAGGATTCAGCTTCCCTTTGTTCCTCCTTTTCCTTTGCCACTGTTCCCGTGACAATTCTGCTGGTCACTCCGGTTTGCAGCACATCTCGGCGCCTTTCTGACGCATGTCCTGACAGCGCAGGTTCAAGTGGCTCGGTCACTTCCCCTGTAACTTGAGGAACAGTTTTCTTTTTCTTCTTCTTTCTTTTTGCTTTATTAGCTCCAGAGATATCAGTGGTACTGGGCACACACTCACTGGTATCAGCTTCCACATCTTGCTTGCACTCATAGGGCGTTGCTTGCTTTTGCAGCTGTTTGTCTTTGAAAATTTTGGGGCACACATCTTCCATGTGACCTACTTTATGACAGGCCCAGCATACTAAATTCATCTGTGGGTACGGCTCTCCTCCAGGGGCCACATACGAGTCGTCGTCATCATCATCGTATGGCCTGAAGGGACACTGTTTTTCATGATTATGTACATTACAAAACAAACATTTCATGTCTGCCATTTTAGAAACCCGGCAGGGACAATTTGCTAGCTGCAATTTTACTCACTTCAGCAATTTACATACAGCACTTGCTAGCTGCAAATTCACTCACTTCAGCAAAAGGCATTAGCTTTACAAACAGCACTTGCTAGATGCAATTTTTCTTCAGCAAAACATTTTGGTTTTCTGTTTGGGTTCAGGGTGCTATTGCATCCACACTTCGCACATTCTCTGTGTATGCTAGAAGCACAACTGATATACACAGTGGGACAGACTTCACTCATAGCATCTGTACTTTATCTTCGGCTGGGCGGCCATTTTAAACCCCCGCATTTATTTGCAAACCCACAGACTTTTAGTGTCGACCCGCATTCTCCACCATATGTGACAAACGCCCCTCTTTTGTAGCGCTGACGTCTGTCTGGGTTCTTCCCGACACAGTCTTCTAGGGTTAATTATACAACAAACAGGATCATGCAAAGTATTATATTGCTTAACTCAGGCTTCTGCCTGCTTTATTTTCATCCAAGTAAGGGACTGCAGCTTTAACATGTGTAGGCAAGAGGCACTCAGACATTTTCATTCAGTGGTTCACTTATATCAGTGTCATAGCACTTCACACAGTGTCACTTTTAAGAAATAAAAACCAAATCATATAAAGAAATCCTATCCCTTTCAGGGATCTAACTACACATCAGAATCAGCCTCTAACTGCGAACTAACTGGGCCAACTAACCTGGTTCCCCAGCTTAAAACAATGCCCTCTCATTTAGGGTCACTAGATACAGCACAGTCTTTTAGCAACAGCAATAAACATTTGTTTTGTCTTATCTGTTCGTGGTGGGAACACGGTCCCAAGTTTCCAGGCAAATCCTCTGGTACTGTGATACTTGAAGGGGCCGTCCACCCCAAAACTGGAAACAGGGGAGCAGCGATACCCCCAGCCTCCAGGCTCTAAGGAGAGAGAGTGAAATGCAAAACCTCTCTGCTCTAAATACCTGTGCATGTGATTAGAAGAGCAGGTGAGGGAGAACTAGAGCCATTGTAATCTGTGGTCTGGATTTTCCATCCAGCTGCCTGAGTTAATGGGAAGCTGTGGAACGGATCATTTTTAACTATTCCTGCACTTTCTGACCTAAAATGGGGCAGAAAGCTGCCTAACATCTTTGGACAATGTCACTATATATATATATATATATATATAATTATTATTAAACCTAATAAAGCATGAAACATGCTTAGAATAAATATCAAATCATGAAAACAATTAGGAAACTTCAATATTATTAATATATAATGAAAAACATCAAATAATTAAAAAATATATGGCAAGAAACACCTAGAGATTAGCCATGAGAATGGTGTTATGGTTTTGGAATGTCAGGTATTGGTAAATTCCAATTTCTAACACCTGGTTTTGCCCATCTCTATTAATATTAGCAATAACAGTAATAATAATGATACAGTAATCTGATTTAAAATAAGTTCTTGGCCTATTTTTTTCGTTTTATTTTTCATCATATTTAAAGTGTTTGAATTCCTTTTTTGGGGCGCTATAAAAAAAAAACTTTTATATCTATTTGGATAGCCTATTTAATGCAATATTTCCGACGGCACATCTTTTCATATGATTACATTAGAAAATAAGTAGTTAGCTCGAGAAAAATAATGTTGGTTCCTGTTTTAGGTAATATCACATGCTCTGATTTAATGTAGCTTAGTGTATCAGGGCCTAAACGTGTGTCACTACTTAAAATGCATAATGCTATGCATTATTCAACATGCTCAAAACAGTCTTCATCTAACTTTATTATTTTATTTCAGAGCAGAGGAAGTGATTAAAAAACCTCTAGCTAATACCCAAATTAGCTACTCTAATTATTGGGATATGTAACAGGAGAGAATGTTGCAATTAACATAGTGAAATTGCATTACATGGCAGATGACATAATTATTACTGTATACTAACTATGACATCTGCTCGTTTGCATGAATGGTAACTAAAATAAAAACCTGGATCTTGCAGAGTACACCATTTTACTGATGTAATGTCCAAACCCCCAATCTCTCTGCTAAGCTCTTAGGGGCTCATTTCAAATACTATAAAACAGATGATTGCAGAAATGGCTATTTAATTCAATATTCATATTATGCATTTTCATATGTCCAAAGCAATTACTTTTGTATATGTATACGCAAGTAATAAAATAACCATCTTACTGGATGTGTGTGTGCATACAATCAGAATACTGAGTTGGATAAGTTAACCTAATACAGGCAGTCCTCGCTTTACAACGCTTCGCTTTACAACGCATGGCTTATCCAACGCTGTGCAGTGCATACCTATATTTATTTTCACAACGCCAAAATGGCTTATCCAACGCTCTTAAGATGCTTTGCAACGTTGTGTATGTGTGTATATATATATATATATATATATATATACACATTCACATGAACAACATTGCAAAGCGTCGTAAGAGCGTATATATATAATATTATACTATATAATATATTATTTATTATGTTATATTATATATATATATATATATATAATACAGTATATACACTATATAATTTATGTGTGTGCTGCATATCTTAATGCCTGCATAAAAAAATGGTGTATTTTAGTGTTAAAACAGCCTTTAGGAACGGAACCTTTCATTTAAACAGTGTTCCTATGGGAAAACGTGTTTCGCTTTACAACGTTTCGCCTTACAATGCCATTTTGAGTAACGCATTGTGTCGGATAACCGAGGACTGCCTGTACATAGTAATGTCAGAAATTCTAGTTGCTTTGGTGTTGTTGGGGTGTGACCTTATCTGTAAAAGATAAACTAAAAAATAGCAAAGCACATTCCTATATATCCCCAACTTTATTTCAATTAATGTTGCTTAAAAGCCGGCAATGCAAAATACAATTATCCATTTCTTATCTCTAAATAAAGTGAGTTGAGGCCGTTTTTGAAGGAAAGGCCATTGAAACGGGCACATAAGAAAGGCTGAAGGGAATAAGAAGATGAAAGACAGGGAGAAAACACAATAAAGAGAGACAACAGTGAAATAGAGAAAGATGGGTGCAGTAGCTACAGGATATTTTATTTAAATCCTGCAACAAAGCTCAGCCTAAGCCCGTGATTATACAGAAAAACATGCGAGGAGTAGCGCGCCAGAAAAACAACATTAAAAAAAACCATAGCAGTTCTTATACCTGTTGCAGCGTGGAACTGCAGGGCGGATGTCTCCTAACACGATCCTTAGATATGTTCTTGGCTGGCGACGCCACGTGACAGTGACTGGGTGACTGAGTGACTTTTACTGAGTGACTGGGTGACCGTGACTGGGTGGGTGACTGACTGCCAGGGTGGGTGGGTAAGTGGGTGAGTGACTGCCTGGGTAGGTGACTGACGTTGACCGGGTGGGTGTTGCTTCCTGCTTCCTTGCCCACCAGACGCTTCCACCCTGCCTCCGATATCCCCGCGGCTGCTGCCCGTGGCGGGAGATAGGCACCGGGGGGAAGGCCCCGGGAGGTAGGCGAGATTGGGGGGCTAATTCCACAGCTGCTGCCTGGGGCAGGAGGCGGGCGCGGGGGAAGCTGGGTTGGCGCACGCAGGGGAAGCTGTGTTGGCGTGCAGGGAAGCTCAATTGGTGCGCGCGGGGTCGCAATGGCGCTTCCCCTCCATCCCGCGTTGGGAGGGGGGGAGCGGGCCCAAAGGCAGCAGGCCGGACACCCTGCTTGCGCTGCACATGCGCGCCAGGACCTCGGCACTGCGCATGGGAAATCGGCGCCAATTTTTTTTTACACACACACACACACACACACGTGAGGCTGACGTCACCGAATCGCGCTGCTGCTCAGCAGCATCTGGTGTAATTGTGTGAGGATACTGGAGTCACACCGCTCACGGCGTGCTCCTCACTTACCTGCAGCTCCGTCTGGGTTCCCCGCGGCTCACATGGACTCCGGAAGCAAGCCGTCGATCCCCATTGCTCCTATGCGCGCGCGCACACGTTTGCTTCCCTCTTCTGCCCTCGGATCAGGGCGTGGGTCCGCGCACGCAGCCACTGGCGCTGCTACACGGAGGCGCGGCCACACAGAGGCGCACCCGCCTCTTAAAGGTACAGCAACCCAAACTATTGCTATGATTAAATGCAGTCAGACTACTGGCCTTTATGGCTCCTCCCCTGGGACTCATGCTGGACCTATCCCTGCTGTAGCCTGGCCCTTCCACACACCCCTACCTTGCTGCACTGCTATTGGACCCTCTCTCCTATATATACCTTGCAGAGTCACTAACTCATTGCCTGAGCATAGAACCAGTTATTCTCATCACTCTCTGCCTCCCTAGTTCTATTTTGCAGACTTCCTCGTGAACCGAACCGGCTTCCGTTACGTCTTCCTGTACCTCTGGCAACCTGAACTCGGCATACGGCTACACGACTCTCCGCACCTCTGGTATCCCGATCCTGGCTTACGGTAAAACGACAACGTCCCTCTCTCTAATCCTGGACTTGGCAAACGGCCTCCACTACCAACCGTACCTCTCCTACCCCGATCCGGAATCCCAGACCAATGTACTCTCAAGACGTGTCCTCGTGGCTGTGGGTGGCGTTCTAACCTTTCCCACCTCAGCACCGCGGTCTCGTCTCGTTTGTGGTAAGCACATCCTTACATTATGCTCAGCCCTACAAACATGGACCCCGCTGAGGTGGAGCGTACTTTAAATGCCCATACTGCTCTTTTTACCAGATTAGAGACTTATCTGGACCAATCAGATAGACGGATGGATACCTTGCAGCAAAGCGTCCACGCTCTTACTCTTCAAGTTCGAGCCCTCACTCGGCAACCTCCACTCGTGGCACCCTCTGCACCGGCTAATCCTTTTCCGACACCTCCGTTCACTCCGGAACCACGTATTCCGCCTCCCAAACACTATGCGGGGGATCCCCAAGGATGCCGGGGTTTCATTAACCAATGCCTAGTCCAATTTCGTCTCACTCCCTCTCGCTTTGTGTCTTCTGTCTCCAGGGTTGGCTACATCTACTCCCTTCTCACCGACCAGGCACTGGCATGGGCCTCTCCCTTCTGGGAACAACAGGGTGCTCTCACACAGGACATCGATCTCTTCGTCGAGGAATTCCGAAGAGTTTTCGATACCCCAGCACGGAAGTTAACGGCAGCTTCTGCTCTCCACCTCATAACCCAGGGAGATCATTCGGTTGCCGTGTATGCTGTGGAGTTCCGCACTCTTGCTGCTGAGACGGGTTGGAATAATGAAGCTCTATCTTCTGCGTTCTGGCAAGGTCTGTCTGAAACCCTAAAGGACGAGCTCGCCGCACGAGATCGCCCTACTTACCTAGAGGAGTTAATCGCTCTGGCTATCCGTGTAGATCAGCGCCTACTGGAGCGGAAATACGAACGTTCTCATTACCGTCAACGGGTTCCAAGAAGTCTTGCTCCCTCCTTCGTGGCTCCATCACCTTCTTCCGGGGACATTCCTGAACCAATGCAGTTGGGAGGCAACAGGCTGTCTCCTGCTGAGAAGCAACGTCGGCGCACGGCCGGACTTTGCATGTACTGTGGCAATTCCACTCACGCTTTACCCCAGTGTCCCCACAAACCGGGAAACGCAAGCTCCCAATGAGATCCCGGAGAGTTTCGTTGGGAATACTGACACTTTCTCCCATCGTCCAAAACGTCCTTCCCACCAGGATAGTCTTGCCTATAATACTGTCTGGAGAGGGGTTTCACACCCGGGCACGGGCGTTCATTGATTCAGGTTCTGCAGGTAATTTCATTGATGAGACTTTTGCTAGACAGAACAATATTCCATTTATCAACAGGAGGACGCCTGTAGGTCTGGAGGCCATTGACGGTCGACCACTAAAGCCGGCATTTATCACGCTACAGACGGTACCTCTTCTACTGCAGTTCGTCGACGTCCATACGGAGATCATTACTCTCGATGTAATCCACACTCCCTCTGCTGAGTTGATTTTGGGTCTTCCTTGGCTTCAACTTCATAATCCTCGCATCGACTGGACGGATCGGGAACCTGTTCATTGGGCTCCTTCTTGTGCCAAGACATGTACCAGGGTTTTCCAGAGGATTGGTGGAGTGTCTACCATATCAGAGAAGAACAACTCCTTACCTTTTGTGTACTGGGAATTCTGTGACGTATTCGACAAGGCACGTTCCGAGGTACTACCGCCGCACCATTCTTTTGATTGTCCCATTGACTTACTTCCTGGCGCACCTCTTCCCAGGGGAAGATCCTATCCTCTCTCTCTCCCAGAGACAAAGGCCATGAACACTTACATTGCTGAGAACTTAGAAAGGGGTTTCACCAGAAAATCTTCCTCCCCGGTCGGAGCAGGCTTCTTCTTTGTCAAGAAGAAGGACGGTTCTCTCCGTCCATGCATAGACTACCGGGGTTTGAATAATATCACACGCAAAAATCGCTACCCTCTGCCTTTGATTCCGGAACTCTTCGACCGCCTCCAGGGAGCAACTATCTTTTCTAAACTGGATCTAAGAGGTGCCTACAATTTAGTAAGGATACGAGAGGGGGACGAGTGGAAGACTGCTTTTAACACCCATGACGGCTACTACGAAAACCTAGTTATGCCGTTCGGTTTGTGCAACGCACCAGCAGTTTTCCAGGATTTTGTCAACGAGATTTTTCGGGACATTCTTAACACATTTCTTATTGTTTACTTAAATGACATCCTCATCTTTTCTAAATCCGTTCAAGAACACATTAAACACGTTCAACAAGTACTATTACGTCTTCGGGAGAATCATCTCTTTGCGAAATTAGAGAAATGTCAGTTCCACCTCAAATCCGTGGCGTTCTTGGGTTACGTTATCTCGGACTCCGGTTTCGATATGGATCCGGAAAAACTTAAGGCTATTTTGGATTGGCCTCGTCCGACCACACTCAAAGCCGTGCAACGCTTTTTAGGTTTTGCAAACTATTATCGACGTTTCATCCGCAATTTTTCTGATACCGTATCTCCCATAACTGCCCTCACTAAGAAGGGTGCAGATCCTTCATCATGGTCGGAGACCGCCATAGGGGCGTTTGATATGCTAAAGAAGGCTTTTGTGTCTGCTCCCATCCTCACCCACCCAGATCCTGGACTCCCTTTTACCTTGCATCTGACATCGGTGCTGTCTTGTCCCAGACAACATCTCCTTTAGCCAGACTGCACCCATGTGCTTTTTTTTCGAAGAAATTTTCATCCGCAGAACGGAATTATGATGTCGGGAATAGGGAGCTTTTGGCGATCAAATTGGCTTTAGAAGAGTGGAGACACTTCTTAGAGGGTACTGAGACACCCATTACCATTCTTACGGACCATAAGAACCTCCTCTACCTGGAAGGGGCACGTCGTTTGAACGCTCGACAAGCCCGCTGGGCTTTGTTTTTTTCACGATTTAATTTTCTCATTTCCTTCATTCCTGGCTCCAAGAATCTAAAGGCGGACGCCCTATCTCGACAGTTCCTTGCGGAGGACAGGTCTGAGGAGCAGCTTGAGTCTATTATCCCCTCTAGTTGTATCCTGTCCGCTAACTCCTTTGATATCATGGGCAAGATTCAATCCGAACAGTCGCAGACTCCTGGGGGACTCAAGGTTCCGGAGGGAAGACTCTACACGGCACCTCAACACCGCAAAAAGGTTCTCGAGTGGTGTCATTCCTCTAAATCGGCAGTACACCCAGGGATACGGAAGACCAACGACCTGGTTCAACGTACCTTCTGGTGGCCAGAGAGGGCTAAAGACGTGGAGGAGTTTGTCAAAGCATGTAGCATTTGCGCTCGCAACAAGGTACCTCGAGTCAGACCTGCTGGGCTTCTTCTTCCTCTACCCATTCCAGACCGTCCCTGGAATCATATTTCTATGGACTTCATTGTAGAGCTTCCAGACTCCAAAGGAAAGAATACGATTCTGGTGGTCATCGATCGTTTTTCCAAACAGACGCACCTTGTTCCTTTGAGGGGTCTTCCGAATTCCTCCAGGCTGGCAGATGTCTTTATCCAGGAGATTTTTCGTCTTCACGGAGTACCTTCTACCATTGTCTCTGATCGGGGGTCACAATTCGTGTCAAGATTTTGGCGTGCCTTTTCCAAAAAATTGGGGATTTCACTTCAGTTCTCCTCAGGATACCATCCACAGACCAATGGGCAAACGGAGAGGGCCAATCAAAACTTGGAACAATACCTTCGATGTTTTATAACTGATACACAGGAGGACTGGGTGGATCTGTTTCCTTGGGCTGAGTTTGCTCTGAACTCTCTTCGCAATGACTCTACCCAAGAATCTCCTTTCTTTATAAATTATGGATTTCATCCTTCCCGGTCACCCTTCTCTTCGCTATCCTCAGGGGTACCAGCAGTGGACAAGCACGTCTCCCGCCTGAAGGTTTTATGGTCCAAGATTCAGGAGAACGTAAAGGTAGCTACAGGGAGACAGAAACTCCAGGCAGATCGCCTTCGACGCCAAGTGCCGGAGTTCGTCCCAGGAGACAGGGTGTGGCTTTCGTCTAGGAATATCCGACTTAAGGTTCCCACCATGAAGCTTGCTCCCAAGTTCCTTGGTCCCTTTCCCGTGGTTAGGAGGATTAATCCTGTGGCTTACGAGCTACGCCTTCCACCTTCTATGAAGATACCTTCGGTCTTTCATGTGTCCTTACTTAAACCAGTGTTTCGCAGTCCTCGCTTTTCCAAGAATACTTCTTCTCCACGTCCGATTATGATTCAGGGTCAACAGGAGTACGAGGTCCAGTTTGTCCTGGATTCGAGAATTTCCAGAGGAGGAGTACAATACCTGGTCCACTGGAGGGGGTTCGGACCAGAGGAACGTTCTTGGATTCCTCACCGGGATCTTCACGCACCTCGGCTTCTACAGGCTTTTCATCATAGAAACCCCTCCAAGCCTTATCATGGTCTCCCGGAGGTCGCCCCTGAAGGGGGGGGGGGGTACTGTGAGGATACTGGAGTCACGCCGCTCACGGCGTGCTCCTCACTTACCTGCAGCTCCGTCTGGGTTCCCCGCGGCTCACATGGACTCCGGAAGCAAGCCGTCGATCCCCATTGCTCCTATGCGCGCGCGCACACGTTTGCTTCCCTCTTCTGCCCTCGGATCAGGGCGTGGGTCCGCGCACGCAGCCACTGGCGCTGCTACACGGAGGCGCGGCCACACAGAGGCGCACCCGCCTCTTAAAGGTACAGCAACCCAAACTATTGCTATGATTAAATGCAGTCAGACTACTGGCCTTTATGGCTCCTCCCCTGGGACTCATGCTGGACCTATCCCTGCTGTAGCCTGGCCCTTCCACACACCCCTACCTTGCTGCACTGCTATTGGACCCTCTCTCCTATATATACCTTGCAGAGTCACTAACTCATTGGCTGAGCATAGAACCAGTTATTCTCATCACTCTCTGCCTCCCTAGTTCTATTTTGCAGACTTCCTCGTGAACCGAACCGGCTTCCGTTACGTCTTCCTGTACCTCTGGCAACCTGAACTCGGCATACGGCTACACGACTCTCCGCACCTCTGGTATCCCGATCCTGGCTTACGGTAAAACGACAACTCTCTAACCCTGGACTTGGCAAACGGCCTCCACTACCAACCGTACCTCTCCTACACCGATCCGGAATCCCAGACCAATCTACTCTCAAGACGTGTCCTCGTGGCTGTGGGTGGCGTTCTAACCTTTCCCACCTCAGCACCGCGGTCTCGTCTCGTTTGTGGTGAGCACATCCTTACAAATTGAGCCCTAACGTTGCCCCATTAGGTTGGGCACATAATGCATATTGTTGCTATCCAAAATGTAACAATTACAATACTTTTATTCCACAACATACATAGCTGAATAGAATACCTTAACATTATAATAGCTTTCCTATAATTGAAGTTAAGCTTAATCTCTCACACAATCTCTCTCTCGAGCAATTCTATAGAAATAAAATCCTTAAACGAACTGGATATACATTAAAGGGTTTTAAATATGCCTCGATATGCACAAAACAATTGTGAACATTCACGACAAACATCGAACATTTACGGAAAATACCAACATGATATTTGCCAAATTTGGATTTACAATAAAAGGCATTGCCCATCTAAAATTAGCATGCCATTATCCAGATATTATAAATAGGGCAGAAAATACTAAAGTAGAATTATTCTCTCTTCAGACTTAATGTACCCTCGAGTAAGCTAGTTAGCCGACAGTTGAACAGGAAAAAGATCACGTTTCAAGGTGTATAAAATGTGCCTTCTTTTTTCTGGCATCTCTGGAATAATCCCTAATAAGAAAAAGAAGACGAAAAAACATGCTACAATACAGATGTACGAGGAAAGAAAATGAACGTACGCTCGGGAAGCACAAAAGCAGTTGAAACAGGGTTATTTATATTTATTTTTTAGAAAACTGCTGCTTGTAGAACTTTTCGGTCAAATCTTGCTTCTGCTGAGGCACAAATATTCACACGATAATGTTAACAAACATATGCTAAGGTCTGCCACATTGCAAACATCTTCTGATGAGTATTCTGACATTTGTACCCATGCCTGCATCAGCTGAGCTTTTTTCATTATATGTGGGAACCGTCCCAGACTCCGTTTACCTCATAGGTTTTTGCCTACACAACATTTTATCCTTATGAAAATAGTAAGTCTTTCTTATTTCCTTTTGGTAGGAAAAAAATTTCAGTTCTGGTTAAGTTTATTTTTATTTCTCTCATCAGATCCAACTGATTTAACCCTCGCTTTTTGGCTGATGATGGTAAAGGACAAATAGAAAGAAGGAAGCACTAAACGCTGACACTGATATTTTGGGGTGCTATATGTGGATCTGTTTTTAGGACAACTTTATCCTAGTTAATTCTCAAAAAAGGTTCTTTGCATGGCAATGTACAGTATGAGATATAGTACCAGGCTTCTCGCTGTGAAATTTTGCAGTTGACCTTAGTACCATACAGTCTAAGTGATGCAAACTCCATTTTCCAACCAGATATTGGAAAATATCTTTTTTGAACAACAATTTTTCTGGATTTATTTGGTTTCTGCAGAGGAAGTCTACTGGGATGTATGTTTTATAGTGTTGAGTTCTGCATATTTCTTGTCTGATTGAAAAATGATCGATACAAAATTATTTGGAAGTTCTGCTGAGAACCCCCTGGAGAATCATCTTCTCTATCTAAGCTTGTTAGAGAGCGAGATCTCTTTTGTGCCCTGTGCTCCTTGATCTCAGCTTTAGTATCTGCTATAGCTCAGGTGGATAAGATTTCTTAACCATGCAACTGAACCTAAACACATAAGAGCTGCAGGCTCTATACACTGGCTCGAAAACAACAATAAAAGCAGGCGCATAACATAGTGTATGGTAAAGTACCACTCATTAGCTTAAGTATGCCATAACCTGTGCTTTAGGTAAGCAGAGCTCTCTCGTCACGTTTGCCACCATATATAGAGTTATTTACTACAAAGAAAGTCTGACTGTATGGGAAGGTACCACTTATCAGCTTAAGTGTGCCATGACATGTGCTTTGAGTGAGCAGAGCTCTCTCTGTCACATGTTTGATATAGACAGATAGATAGATAGATAGATAGATAGATAGATAGATAGATAGATAGATAGATAGATAGATAGTTGTTTACTACAAAGGAAGTGTGACTCATCAGTTTAAGTATGCATTTTCTTGCTACAACACTCAGCACTGATTGGAGGAAGCTTAACAAAAACATGCTATATATAAGATAGCAGGGATAGTGCCAGAAGCTTCTCCATGGACTGTGCAGGTGCCATGGCCAAGAATTCCCCTCGCTCTCTTGAGATCAGACTAGACTGATTGGGGCTTCCCTGGGTGTTTGGAGCATTTTCCTGTTGTATGCTGTTTAGCTGTGCAAACTGTAACTGAGAACATAACCAAAGCCAAGTAAAACCCCTTTTTGATTACATCTCTAAGACTGTTTACGGACTCAGAGTGTGCAACTTATTGGTTGAAACAGAATCTTTGCATTACACATAGTAAAGCCAATATTAGATGATTGAGTGATGGCGAGATGCACTCACAGGATTCAGGAAAAATGAAGAGCAGAGAGAAAATTCAAAAATGTATTGAAGCCAAAATATTCCAACATTTCAGCCGTCTAGGCAGCCTTTGTCAAAGTCTGCCTAGATGGCCGAAATGTTGGAATATTTTTGGCTTCGATAAATATTTGAATTTGCAATATCTGTGGAGCCTGTGCTCTACTCTTTCCTGAATCCTGTACATGGAACGCAGCAGGCCTTCCCTTACTGGGAAGAAAGCACGGTATAAGTATCACATATACATACATACAATGTACACACACACACACACACACACACATATATATATATATACACACGTGTGTGTGTGTGTGTGTGTGTGTGTGTGTGTGTGTGTGTGTGTGTGTGTGTGTGTGTGTGTGTGTGTGTGTGTGTGTGTGTGTGTAAGTATATATATATATATATATATATATATATATATATATATATATATACACACACACATATATGTATATACACACATATGTGTGTGTGTGTGTGTGTGTGTGTGTGTGTGTGTGTGTGTGTGTGTGTGTGTGTGTGTGTGTGTGTGTGTGTGTAAGTATATATATATATATATATATATATATATATATATATATACACACACACACATATATGTATATATGTATGTATGTATATATATATATATACACACACACAAACATACTGGTGTGCAACATTTATCTTTGTTGTTGAGATGCACTCACAAATATAACAGAAGAAAATTGCATATAATGAAAATACTATATATTTTGTTTACTCAATTGGTCAATGGAAAAGGTTTATTTGTCCCTTCAGAGTTCATTCAGGTTTCCATGGTGACCAGTTGACGATATATGGATGCTCTCATCAACGACAGTTAATTCACTTCTGAAGAAGCAACATTGATTTGATTCAAAAAAGAATCCCACCACTGTTTCTTGCAGGCCAAGCTAGACATAGTATGTATGTATATAAATATTTGCTGAAAATATTTTATTCTGGTTTTTTTTTCCAATGTAATTAGTCTGTTTCACTTAAAACATTCATTTATAAAACCACAAAATATGCCATTCCCGATTCCTTTTCTCAAATTATTATTATCTTTTATTTGTAAAGCGCCAACATATTCCGTTGTGAAGTACAGTGGGGGTACTGCGTGACATCAATTACATAAACTGAATGAGTTACAAGCGCAAATAGATACAGAAGTTAAACAGGGTCCTGGTCCTGGTCCTGAGAGATTATAAATTAGAGGGATAAGGGGCAATGCTGAAACAAAAAGGTACAGTGGCTGTTCATAGGGGAGGGGGGGGGGTGGAGTATCCCTCAGGATAGAGTATGGTCCAGCCACACCGCTGGATCCATTAAGGTTTGAAGGTGTGGATGTAAATGTGTGTTCGATACCATGGAGTTTGGTCCAGCCACACAGCTGGTACTCATAGGGTTGGAAGGTGGATGTTAAGCTTTCTTAAAAAGGGGTCTTTAGAGAGATTTTTTTTTTGAATGTCTGAAAGCTGGGAGAGCTTGATGGTGCATGGTAGGGAATTCCAGAAAGGGAGGGCAGCATGGGAGAAGTCTTGAAGACAGGAGTGAGGAGGTAATAAGGTGGACGGAGAAGTGGATGTCGTGGGCAGAACGGTGGTGTTGTTTAGGAATATATTTGGGGGATGAGGCCTGAGACATAATGGGGGGCAGCGACATGGAGAGCTTTGCACGTCAGAACTAGGGTTTTAAATTTCATTAAATAGTTACATAGTTACATAGTAGATGAGGTTGAAAAAAGACTTCCGTCCATCAAGTTCAACCTATGCTAAATTTAGACTGACATATTATCATATATCTATACTTATTGATCCAGAGGAAGGCAAACAAAACCCCAGAGAGTCACATCAACCAATGAAATATCATAAGGGGAAAAATAAATTCCTTCCTGACTCCAAGAATTGGCAATCGGATTAATCCCTGGATCAACATGCTTCCCATGTATACAGGCATACCCCGCATTAACGTACGCAATGGGACGGAGCATATATGTAAAGCGAAAATGTACTTAAAGTGAAGCACTACCTTTTCCCACTTATCGATGCATGTACTGTACTGCAATCGTTATATACGTGCATAACTGATGTAAATAACGCATTTGTAACAGGCTCTATAGTCTCCCCGCTTGCGCACAGCTTCAGTACAGGTAGGGAGCCAGTATTGCTGTTCAGGACGTGATGACAGGCGCATGCGTGAGCTGCCGTTTGCCTATTGGGCGATATGTACTTAATCGCGAGTGTACGTAAAGTGAGTGTACTTAAAGCGGGGTATGCCTGTACTTATTTGGTATATCCCTGTATACCTTTCCAATCTAAAAAGATGTCCAACCTTATTTGAACAAATCTATTGAATCTGCCACCACAGTCTCCATGGGTAATGAATTCCACATTTTAACTGCCCTTACTGTAATGAACCCTTTCCTTTGGTGCTGGTGAAATCTCCTTTCCTCCAACCTTAAGGGAAGCCCCCGAGTCCTTTGTACAGCCCTTGTCATCATATCCCATCTTAGATGCCTCTTTTCTAATTTAGCTGGTCTCTCCACATAAGTTAGATTGTCCATCCCCTTTATTAATTTGGTGGCTCTTCTCTGCACTCTCTCTAGTTCCATAATGTCTTTTCTTAGGATTGATGCCCAAAATTGTACTTCATATTCCTTTGTTGCTGGTGAAATCTCCTTTCCTCCAACCTAAAGGGATGCCCCCGAGTCCTTTGTACTGCCCTTGGGATGAATAGTTCTTTTGAAATCTCATTGTACTGTCCCCAAATATACTTATATATAGTTATCATATCTCCTATTTGATGCCTCTTTTCTAATGTAAATCTAATCTAATTTAGCTAGCCTCTACTCATAACTTAGATTGTCCATCCCCTTTATTAATTTGGTGGCACTCTCTCTAGTTCCAGAATGTCTTTTCTAAGGAGTGGTGCCCAAAATTGTACTCCATATTCAAGGTGTGGTCTTCCTAATGCTTTGTCAAGGGGCATACTTATGTTTACTTCCCTTCCATCCATTGCCCGTTTGATGCAAGATAAGATCTTGTTTGCCTTTGCAGCTACTGCATGACTTTGGGCACTATTGCTAAGCCTGCTGTCTACAAGCACTCCTAAATCCTTCTCCATCAAGGATTCCCCCAATTTATCCCCATTTAATTTGTAAGTCGCCTTTTTATTCTTGCATCCCAAATGCATAACCTTACATTTATCTGTATTACACCTCATCTGCCATTTACCTGCCCACATTTCCAGTCTCTCCAAGTACTTCTAAAGAGAAATTACATTCTGCTCTGATTCTACTACCTTACACAATTTAGTATCATCAGCTAAGATGGAAACTTTGCTCTCGATGCCAACCTCAAGGTCATTAATAAAAAAGTTAAAAAGCAGGGGTTCCAGTACCGATCCCTGAGGTACTCCACTCACGACTTTAGCCCAACCTGAAAAAGTTCCATTTATGACAACCCTCTGTTGTCTGTCCTTTAACCAGTTTTCAATCCAGGTGCATATATTATTACTGAGTCCAATTTTCTTTATTTTGTACACCAACCTCTTGTGTGAAACCGTATCAAAAGCCTTTGCAAAATCTAAGTAGACCACATCAACTGCATTACCCTGGTCTAAGTTCCTGCTTACCTCCTCAAAGAAACAAATAAGGTTAGTTTGGCATGATCTATCCTTCATAAATCCATTCTGACTATTACTAATAATTTTGTTTTCCATTAGGTATTCCTGAATATTATCCTGTATTAAACCTTCAAGTAGTTTTCCCACTATTGAAGTCAGGCTTACAGGTCTGTAATTCCCTGGTTTTGATCTAGCTCCCTTTTTAAATATAGGCACCACATCTGATGTATGCCAATCTTGTGGTACTGAGCCTGTGGAAATGGAGTCCTTGAATATTAAATATATGGGAAGCCAGTGTAGGGATGTGCATAGTGGAGCGGTGAGTGAGGTAGACAAGTCTGGCAGCAGCATTTTTTATGGATTGAAGTTGGGACAGGGCCATTGGGAGAAGGTTGCAGTAGTTGAGGCGGGACAGGATAAGTGAGTGAATTAGGATTTTAGTTGCGTTGTGAGAAAAAAAAAAAAGAAGTGTATCCTAGTAATGTGTCAGAGGTGAAGGCGCCCGGACTTAGCGAGGGCCTGAATATGAGGAGTGGAGGAGAGGGCAGAGTCGAGGATGACCCCATAGGCAGCGTGTTTGGTGTGTTGATGAGCTTGTAGTATTATTGACAGTGAGGGAGAGTTTGAGTGTAGGGGGCGACAGTGTAAGGGGGAAAGATTATTCATTCATTCAGTTTTTGACAAGTTTAGGTTCCGATAATGATATGAGTCTACACTAAATGTTCATGTACTTGAAAATGTATTGACTTTTAATTTGTTAGTTGTAATTATGTTCAGTGTTGATTATGGGGTTACCTTTCAGAACATTAAGAAGACCGTTTCCTTAAGCTCTTCTAATTGTACAATATCATGGTAGCTTAAATCCTCCCAGAGTCTGCATTTATGGTAATCTCTTCCTATAGTTTCAAACCCCTGAAAATTGTTTATTATGAAAAATCCCAAATTTCTGAAACATTAAGTTTTAAAGTGCATCAAGAGTAATTCTTAGATATACATAAAGAGCACACGGTACATAAAACAAAGTGCATAGTGAAGAATATGCTACCATTGTTTTGTCAAAAGGTTTTCCCACCACATTACAGCCAAGGTGAAATATTAACATACAGTATACTAAAAAAAAATCCTAATACTAAATCTTCCTTTGCTAGGTTTTAAGCAATAGGAAATTATTATTATTTTAATTTGTTAATTAAATTGCAGTGATTTATGCAGTCTTGAGTGTCAGGAAGGGATCTTGTATACGGTTTTGTTGCACCACAATTCATACACAGTTCTTTTTGCATTGGGCTTCTCGACTCCTACAAATATGTTGTTATACAGAAGATTGCTACAAGTAGGATTATGGCATTTCTGATGTTTCTGTAAATGACATTCTATACACAGATGTAGTGTGACATTGTTTCCCCAGATAATTTAACATATCCCGTTATAACTCAGAAAATTACAGCGTTTCCATAGAATTCAATGGCAGTGACAACACACAATATCACCATATGCCACCACATCGAATGTGTATTTCTCCATTGAGAAATACTTCATACTAGTCTTCAAATGCAATAGCAATTATTCATGTAACTTCCTAGGAAATCTTTAAGCCCAAAGTGACAAAGCTACACATATTTCAGTAGACCATATGCAGGTAGTTGACTTTGTTTAAATAGACCAGTGGTAGGCAACATGAAATACCTGGGCGGCCCTTGATCCCTCAAAAGGGCCACAATTACCTGACATGAAAAACAGCACTGAACATGGAGATATGACACATACACTCGGATTTATATTACATCTTGAAGTGTAGTGTGAATTATTTCTGGGTAGGACATTGGGAGTAATCTAATATCAACTATACCAGTTGTTCTCAAACCTCTCCTTCAGGACCATTGACCACTCCAAGTTTTAGGAACAAATAACTAATGTGAATGAACCTATGTATAAAATGTTGGTTGCCTCAGAAACCTGGTTTGGATCAGATTTACAGGATTGTACAGTATACCATACCATTTCTGCTAACATATGCAGTTCCATGTGGGACATTTTACACTGCATAATGTACAGTACTGTAGATCACAGCAGTGCAAAGTAAATGGTGGTGCAAATGCTGCAAAACTGGACAAAGATATTGTAGCAATGGGAGTTCATTCAGTCACCTGAATTTTTCCATTGAGATCACATCTTATACTGCATAAGACTCATTGATAAAGACAGCACTTTCACTGGTATTGAAGAACAGGTAACAACCATTACCTTTATCCTGTCCATGCATGCTTCCATTTTTAGTTGCTCCACTGATTTTCTTGCTTGGGATATACTAGTTGTACTATTGTTAGACATGCCGTCTTTCATTATACGTTCCTAAAAATAACAAGAAACAGGATATGTTAGCTTTGGCGAGAGAATTCACCGTCACTGGGAAGGAGAGTGAGACAGCGGGCACGGCCGCACAGCAAAAATGGCAAAAGGCTGGACTGAGCTATAAGATAACTTTATTAAAGCATAAGATAGTTTAATAACAAGAGGAAGGGTGCCCCCCCCCCCCCCACGCCTCTTACACATTTCACCCGCTATGGGCTTTTTCAAAGAGTAGCTTGTCCGGGATGGGAAGGGAGCGAAGATAGCAGGGATACACCATGAAAAATACAAATAAATGCTCCACACTGAACCAGCACTCCATTTGCCTCAAGTAAAGCCTTATGTGAACTATGATTATGTACACAATGTGAGTACAATTCCTAAAATTTGTTGTTTGTTTATATAAATTTTATGCACGATCGACACTATGGTCTGCCTTTCTTTTGCATGTCTCTGATCCACTCACATCTACTGACATCTGAGCTGAGGTGCTGATTTCTTATGCTGTAAACCTGGGCTGTTGTTCCTGAAGATCCTGACACCTTTCTACCTGCTGTGTAGATCAATGCTTTTTACCTTTTGACCTGCTGTAAGTAGGCATTGCTATAGAGCCAAGACCTACATGTTTTATCCAGATTGAAAAGAACTTATTACACTATTGTATGCATTTATTTTTATTTTTCATGGTGTATCCCTGCTATCTTCGCTCCCTTCCCATCCCGGACAAGCTACTATTGAAAGGAATCTGTACACATTCCTGGAAGGTTGAGAATTTGATCAGTGATCACCTTGACACATTTTATTTTGAATTTTAATTTTGTGCACTATTTTATCACAGATTGGGTGTGGTTAAGTTCACTTTTTCAAAGAGTGACATTACTCGTGCACAGCCTCCTGAAATACCGGAAGCAAACCGGATGTGACATCACTCCACCAATTGGATGCGAGTACTCCTTAGCTGGTGTACAGGGAGACCGCACTCCTGGTAAGTGTATGCACATACGAAGTGCATTAGGCACCAAGGGCATGCGCAATAAAGACAATTAATAAAAACATTTAAAACAGACCATTCAAATTTAAACACTATATAGAACAACACACAAATATTTAATCTATAATCGCACATCTTCATGGAGAGTGGCACATACAGAGAAATGTAACAAACCACTCATACATGAAGATGTGAAAAAATACTGCATAATAAGAAGATGCATATAATATTAAAATCAAGTAAAGTGGGGGGGGGATGGGAACTATCAATTAATTAATTCATTTAGTAATTTAAATAACTAAGGTACATAATTCAATAGCATGCAACAGTCATGAAGTGTATTCACAAATTGAAACATATACTAATGTAACAAAGTGAACTGAAACATAAAGCATAAATGGCATAACATCTTCATACATTGCAAAAAATAAAATTAATTTTTTGCAACAAGTGTGGTCAATTTTTTCTGTGTATAAATTCAAAGAGCTTCTTTATATATATATCTTCGACATATACCAATATGGTGATTCATTACAACTATCAAAGGTGTTTAGCAAAAACAGGGACAAGGGAAAAATGAAATTCTAAAAGGAACATTTCAATAGAGGAAATGACTTTTCATCAGGAAAGAACATGTCATCTGGAGCAGACGAGGAATGGGAGTAGTCAATGATAAAGTTAGACTTTTAGTCAATACCAAGGTTGGTTTATGAGAGAAACAATATAATGTATCTCATAGCAGAGAAAAAGACATGTCCACACTCCTTGCATAATATGATGTTTATGATATATAGAGCAATCAAGGTACAAGAAATATTATGTAATACTCAAACAAATCCACACACAGCCCTTAACGGTTTTAAATCCATATGGGTTAAATAAATCATAACCCCAATGGTAAATTGTGAGGATTGGATCAAAGATAAATCCTATATATACAATAGATGTTTTATCGGTAGAGCTACATAGGTTGAACAAATACGGGATATAGTGATTCCCAATGTAAAGACACATCAAAGGAAATGTTTTATCTCCCAGTCTACGTTGATTCCTCTCTGTGCCATTGTGTCCATTGTAAAAATCCAGAACATTTCCTTTTGATTAAGGATGTTCTGACGGTCACCACGTCTGACTGGGGGTGGGATATACTCTATCCCACTAAAAGTAAAAAGATCTAATTTACCCTTGGGACATTCTGAGAAGTGTCTTGCCACTGGGAACCTCTGATCCTTGTTTTTTATGCTTCTAATATGTTCCATTATACGATTTTTTAATGGACGTATTGTTCTTCCTATGTAGCTCATACCACAACCACATGTCAAAATATATATTACATAGTTGGTGTAACATGTAATAAAACTCCTAAGTCTGATCTGATCCTTGTTAACTTTTGAATGCATTGTTTTGATGGATTTTGCATAGGTACATACCTTACAAAAACCACATTTGAAGAAGCCTTTTGGTGGAACAAAGCCCCTTGTACTTATTGAGGGATTCTTGTACATACTGGGCGAGACATAGTTTGACAAAGTCTTTGCCTTTTTAAATACAAATTTTGGTAATTCTTCAATATATGGTTTAAGTTTGGTATCTAAAGTCAAAATATTCCAGTGTCTGGTGACGATAGAGCGAATAGAATTGGCTTGTCTACTATGTTGGGTGATAAAATATAATGGTGTCATTTCCTTTCCACTTTTGGAATTTTTTTGTTTTTTTAGTAAATCAAAACGTGGAGTAAAATAAGCATACTCAAATGCTTTCTGTAGGTCAAATTCACTGTATCCCCTATGGCGGAATCTAGAGGCCAATTGTTCAGATTGATTTATAAAATGTTCTGTGTCTGAACAAATACGTCTAAGCCTTAAAAATTGTGCTTTTGGAATACCTCTAAGTAAAGGCTTAGGGTGACCACTATCCGCTTTCAAAAATGTATTTCTCGAATTCAATTTCCTAAAAATATCAGATTGAATATATTGATTTGAATCGATATACAACAATAGATCTAAATACTCGATTTTTTGAGAGTTATATGAAAAAGTAAAATGTAAATTATATTCATTATTGTTTAAATAGTCCACAAACTCCGTCAGGGACCTTATGTCACCTTCCCAAATCAAAAACAAATCATCTATAAATCTACGATAAAAAATTATATTATTACGGAAAGGATTCGTGTGATTAAAAATGTGCATAAACTCCCAATAACCCATAAATAAATTAGCGTATGATGGTGCGAACGAAGTGCCCATTGCTGTGCCTCGTGTCTGTAAATAATAAAGTGAATCAAATAAGAAATAATTGTGAGTTAATAAGTAAAGAATTGATTCAATAATGAAAGTGATTTGTGCTGGTGATAAGGGTGAATGATTAAGAAAATATTGTGTTGCTGTGATACCTTGTGTGTGATCAATAATTGTATAAAGAGATGTGACATCTAAAGTAACCCAAAGAAACTTGGGAGACCAAGTGAATTTAGAGAGTGAATTAAGTAAATCAGTGGAATCTTGTAGGTATGACGGGAGTTTGTGGACTAATGGCTGTAAAAAAATATCAATGTATCTGGATAATCCATTTCCCAAAGATCCAATACTCGATATTATTGGTCGCCCCGGAGGGTCAACCAGAGTTTTATGGATCTTTGGGAGATGGTGAAAAATGGGGATAACCGGGTTACTGACGTACAGGAAGCTTCTCTCCTTTTCGTTAAGTACCTGCAAAATCACACCGAAATCAAGGATGTTTTTAATCTGTGCAAGAAACACATCTGTGGGATCAGACTTAAGAGTTATATATGAACTCCTATCTTGTAGTTGTCGAAGGGCCTCTTTTTTGTACTTAATACTATTCTGGATGACAATGGCACCCCCCTTGTCGGCATTTTTAATAACCAGGTTTTTATTACTCATCAAGCTTTGAATACTGAGTCGATCTTCTTTGGTTAAATTATTGCCGAAATTGGGGGTGAAATTGTAACCCTTAGCCAGTTATAGTAAGTCTCTTTCGACTAACTTTTCAAAAGTAGCTACAGTATGTGTGGACCCTTTACATAAGATGGATAGAAATTGGATCTGTTCTTCAATCCAGAGTCTCTAGAACCTACCAGGAAGGAGGATGTATAGTCAACATCCTCCTCTATGGTTTGCTCATACAATAAACTGTTCATATCTTGAAGCGTACATAATTCACGAAACGAGGTTAAATCATCTACATTGGAATTGGATTCTGAAAGAGATAAATTGAAATCCTGCATAATCTCAGGAGAAGTGTGAATAGAAACATTAGGATTATCATTATCAGATATAATTTCTTTATGAAAAAAAAATTTCAATACCAATTTCCTAACAAAACATTGCAAATCGATAATGGTGTTAAACAATTTGAAGTTTTCAAAGTGGGCAAAGTTTAATCCCTTATTAAGTACTGATATCTCATTCCCCGAAAGAGGAACCCCCGAGATATTAATGACACTGTCTGGATGTTCTAAGTATATTTCTTTCTTTTTGAGACCGCGCCCTCGTCTCTTTAAGCGCCTTGTCCTTGATCGTTTTTTGGTTGTGCAAAAAGTAAAGGTGCATATCTTTGCTCCCTTTGTGTTCCTTGTCCATATTCTGATTCATGTCACTAGTATATTCATACTGGTTGGAAACCTTGTTTGCAGAAAAAAAAATATTCCTGTAGTATGTTAGCTTTGTCAATGAGATTATAAACCCTGACACTATTACAGTATAATAGACAAGAACATAAGCCATGCCATTATCATTTTCAGCGGGAAGCAACATAAACACACAGACAATGGCTTTCATAGACATATCTGGTATTGTTTGCTGACAACAATGACAACTATTATAGTTCATAAACCACCCTGTTCAACAAACCTCCACATTACACTCATCATAGAGATAACATGCAGCATCTAGCTAGCCTAGCTTTTCACTGGAGTTTAAACAACAACCAGCACTAATCAGGATATAGATGGAGTGTGAGAGACAGATTTTAAAAAACTGTAGGAGATATGATCTTGTATTAATGCATGGGAAAGCAAATCATGGGAGATGTGAATGTCTAAAAAGACTTGGAATAACAATGATCCTTTTACTAGATTCCATATTAGATCAATGATAATAAACATGACATCAAAAATGCAATGTTATTCTAAAATTTCTTGGTACGGAATAGAGATTCCTGTATTGGGAAGGGGGATGACCTGAAAGAAGGAAAGCTTGAGAGGGGAATTGGAGATGTTAAATTTACCACTTCAACTTCAACAACAAAAACCTATTGAGATTACATTTCATTAAGAAAGAAAATAAGAGAACAATGATAACCTGCCTGGCAGTTATAGGGTGAAAGTGATCATAACTTAGCTTTTTTATCATCACATAATTCCTTTTCTCAGCATTGTTCTACTGTACTGTAGCTGCACCTTACTACATTTCTGACATGTATTCAAGATAGAGACTAAGCAGTATTTGCTCTGACACTGGCTGCAAATGTAGTAGTATATGTGTCATTATGGTAAGCAGAGTGGGAAGGATCAAATCGTACATGGTAAGGACTTAGTCCTTATCTGTGAAATAGAAGGTTCTTAACTCAGGGTGTCTCTGTTGCTGCTACTGTATGTACGGATGAAAGGACAGGCTGCTCATTGGTTGCTGCTATATTTAAGTGATGAGTTAGCATAGGAGCCCTTAATTGGCAAATATGACTTTTGGTGCCTTCATTATTCTTTTATGCCGTTTGATGATTTAGGTTTAAGGTCATTATGTAATTTGATATAAAATCAGATATATACCATGTATTAAATTGATCTATTACATATTTGTCTGTACTAGAAAACTCTGAAGAACCTTAGAATTCATAGACATCACACAAACGTGACCCTTTGTCAATATTACCAAATTAAAATATCAATACATTTAAAAACATTAGCCATTTCCAGGGATATGTGGCATCCTTTTAAGTTCAACAGTTTAACACGTTCTGTAAGGGTGCTATGCTATAATTGTAATGGAGTTAATGGGTGGGCCACAACATTATGGTTTGAAGAACAATGTTTCTGTTATTTAAGAACAGCCACCTCTACACTATTTACATAAGGCAATACAATTTTCCTTTTGATTCCATTACAAATTATATTTTCATATCAAAGAGATTAGTGGGGGAATTTGTAGCATAGCAGGAATAATTTTTCCCACGAAATGGCAGACTGTAGAAGTGGAGAAAGCTACCAATAGCCTGCAAAGAAGCAGCTGCGGCCAGTACTGTATCTCTTCTGGAGAGGCATTAAAAAAAAAAAAGTTCCCATTGCTCCAAGTCAGATTGGTTGGGCAATATCCATATCGAGTTTAACAACTGACGTACATGGAAAGTGCAGAGAAACTTGCAATGTTAAATTATTATTCTCTGAAAATATAAATTAAAAGTGTGTCCTGAGTTGATCTTAAAATCAACCTCCAACTCCGGCAAGGTTTCAGGTCACAAAAAGGGAATAGAGGCACAGCTAAGAGATATTGGCTCACCAATGAATGGCTATGAAAGATTTTAACTAGAATATTTTCACCGAATAAAGATTGTGCCCATTAGAGGTTTTTGTTTTTGCACTTAGGTGTGATGTGAATTACATGATCAGGTCATAAGTGATGCTACAACCACAGAGTGCACCATTAATGACAATTTGCAGGAATTTACAATTTTGTACATGGACTATAGCCTCCTATAACAATTACTATAACCATATCCAATATACTGCCATCATTATTTATATTCAAAGAATTGAAAGCAGCAAGCATACGTTTTGATTTAACTTTTTTCTTTCATCTGTATCGAGTCACACACCTAAAATAAAACCCATTACTAGCACCTAAATATAGTAGTAGGAAGAATGACTTGCCCAGCTTTGTATTTAAAAGTACATATAACATTAGATCAAAATAATGAGAAGACAGATGGCTAGTGAGTTATCTTGTGTTTTGTAGAGTGACCCAAATATTGGGCAACATTCTGCCCATAAACTGTTTCCATAGCAAAAGACAAGAAGCTAAAAGCATGGAAGTGTTATTACATGACTAAACACTTGTTCTGTGTTAGTCCAATACCCAGCTTGAATCGTGCATATTGCTGTGCAATTATAAAAGGAGGCATCTTTTTGACATGCCAAAAGTGATAGCAAATCAAGCATTTCCCAGGTACTTGTGGCATTTATTTTGTAGTTTACTTCTGAAGTGTCCTTGTGACCTAATGTATGCAAGCCAAAGCATGATAATGTTAAACATAGCACAAAACAAGGCAGTACTATATCGAATTGTGGGCCATTAGGCTGCTCTAGAAGGGAGGAGTTAGATTCCATTAGAACATTGTTCTATTTGTTCTTTTACAAAGTTTTTATTTTAAATATATTATATTTCATTTTTCTTGGCATTGAGCTAACAACATGGCACATGGGATAAGAGAGCAGCAGGGTGCACTACATTCCTGGCATATTCATGAGGGAGAAAAATAGATACTGCATTATGTAGCTAATTGTATTATGTCAGAATGATCTCTCTGACATAATTATGGATCAACCAGCTGTTTCAAATTAAAGGAGCAGTCTCGCCTAAAATCAAAGTGAACTAATGACAGGGACATATTTGATTGGCATATTTAATATAAAATATAGTATAAATATTTGAATAAAATATATATTTTTAAGATTAAAAAGTCCATGTGCTTTGGGGATTTTAACACTCTTTTGTATTAACATTCTACTTCTATATGTATATCTGCAAGCTAATTATCAATCCTCACTGTCACAATTTAGCATTTTGTCTTTTAGTAATTATAATGGAATTCTTAAACAGTTTAAAGTTAAGACTAAACTTAATTTTATAGAACCATTATCTTGAATTGCACAAATGGTAGCTAAAATTAAGTTATTTATTACAAAGTAAAAATTAAGGTTATTACTTTCTATCAGACACTGCCAACTACGACTAACATACATTTAGAGGGAAACCAAATTGTTTTAATAAGAAATGTTGTGGAAGTAAATACGCCATGTTTAAATATGAATAGCCTATATATAACTCTAAAAAAAAAAAAAAAGTGGGTGGACGTTTCCATCCTGATCTAGCAATTACTTACTACAGGCATACCCTGGTTTAAGGACACTCACTTTAAGTACACTTGCGAGTAAGTACATATCGCTCAGTAGGCAAACGGCAGCTCATGCATGCGCCTGTCAGCACGTCCTGAAAAGCAATACCAGCACCCTACCTGTACCGAAGCTGTGCGCAAGCAGGGAGACTATAGAGCCTGTTACACATGTTATTTACATCTGTTATGCACGTATATGACGATTGCAGTACAGTACATGCATCGATAAGTGGGGAAAAGGTAGTGCTTCACTTTAAGTACATTTTCGCTTTACATACATGCTCCGGTCCCATTGCGTACGTTAATGCGGGGTATGCCTGTATATGGCAGCAAATTTAGCCACAATTCAAACTTGGTTAAACAAAGAAGTTGACCCTTTAAATTAAAGTATAGCTCATTCATATTTTCCATTTCTATTTGAATGTGTATATTATGTTGCATGGATTTTACAGTATAAATTCTCTATAAATGTCAGTTTTGTGAAAGTGAAGAGGGAATTCTAGAAAATAAGCTTATTTCATGCCCAGTACTTGCATAGTTACATAGTAGATGAGGTTGAAAAAAGACGTGTGTCCATCAAGTTCAACCTATGCTAAATTTAGACAACAGATACTTTATCCTATATCTATACTTAGTTATTGATCCAGAGGAAGGCAAACAAAAAACCCAGTGTCATATCATCCAATGATATCTCATAAGGGGAAAAATAAATTCCTTTCTGACTCCAAGAATTGGCAATCAGATTTATCCCTGGATCAACATTCTTCCCATGTATACTTATTTGCTATACTGTATCCCTGTATACCTTTCCTTTCTAAAAAGATGTCCAACAATTTTTTTTGTATAAATTTATTGTATCTGCCATCACAGTGTCCATGGGTAATGAATTCCACATTTTAACTGCCCTTACTGTAAAGAATCCTTTCCTTTGTTGTTGGTGAAATCTCCTTTCCTCCAACCTAAAGGGATGCCCCCGAGTCCTTTGTACTGCCCTTGGGATGAATAGTTCTTTTGAAATCTCATTGTATTGTCCCCAAATATACTTGTATATAGTTATCATATCTCCTATTTGATGCCTCTTTTCTAATGTAAATCTAATCTAATTTAGCTAGCCTCTACTCATAACTTAGATTGTCCATCCCCTTTATTAATTTGGTGGCACTCTCTCTAGTTCCAGAATGTCTTTTCTAAGGAGTGGTGCCCAAAATTGTACTCAATACTCAAGGGGTGGTCTTACTAATGCTTTGTAAAGGGGCATAATTATGTTTACTTCCCTTCCATCCATTGCCCGTGTAATGCAAGATAAGATCTTATTTGCCTTTGCAGCTACTGCATGTCTTTGGGCACTATTGCTAAGCCTGCTGTCTACAAGCACTCCTAAATCCTTCTCCCTCAAGGATTCACCCAATTTATCCCCATTTAATTTGTAAGTTTATTCTTGCATCCCAAATGCATAACCTTACATTTATCTGTATTAAACCTCATCTGCCATTTACTTGCCCACATTTCCAGTCTCTCAAAGTCCTTCTGGAGAGAAATTACATCCTGCTCTGATTCTACTACCTTACACAATTTAGTATCACCAGCAAAGATGGAGACTTTGCTCTCAATGCCAACCTCAAGGTCATTAATAAAAAAAGTTAAAAAGCAGGGGTCCCCCATAGATCTGTATAGCTCCGCAAACATACCTGCAGAAACCCTCAGGAACCCCACTAAAACCGAGGGAAAACCCCCCTAGGAGACTGCCCAAAAGCCCCCAGTGCAGATAACCCGGTCCCTGGTCCCACACATTACCCCAAAAGGGGAGAAAAAGCCTTACCCGAGCGGATCATACACAGCTCCCCTCTCCCTGGTGAAACCAAGATGGCCGACGGGACCGCGCGGCTCATCTAAAGGGATGATCCTAACCACAGCAAACGGCCAAAAGGTAGGGAGCAGCCCTGACGCAGCCGCGGACACGGAGGCTGGTCAATCCCGGCACCTACCGCAAGGAATAGTAGCCCCTCTCCTGAAAACGCGGCGCATCCCTGCTTTCCCACCGAGGCTTGCAAAATGGCGCCGCCTGGTGTGTGAGCTATCTAGCCTGCCTGCGTCCGACCGAGGTGTGCGGTCCCCCGAGGGGGAGATTGGCGAGGGGCTTGCAGGACACAAGAGGGGACCTAAAGCAGTGGTGGGAGAGGAGAAGGGGGAGCTCCGAGGAGGTGGAGAGGGAGAGGTACCATGCGTTCCAGCCTGAAACGCAACAGTGTCCCAGCCGGATCCAAAATGGCCGCCGCTGGCCTGAATTAAAGGTACAAGCACACACAAATAAATTCAGTGGCTGAAAAGTGGAAAACAGCCTGGTAAAAACTATTCAAACACACTCTCTCCCCAATCCGACTCAGCCCCAATACCTACCCACCTACCTACCTAGGAGAAGGTCAGTCCCCCAAGTTTCGCACAGCGGAAAAGACGAATAACAAACAAAGAGCGGAGTGAATGCGCACCCGTGCCCCCCCCTTCCCTTCCCCCCCTCCACCCAAGGAGGCGAAACAGAGAACCAAGCAACTAGTCCCATGGACTAACAGAATGCCCAAGTGTGGGGGTGCATATGTGAGATAGCTGCGAGCCTAGAAAAACAGACAAGGACCACCCTCAGCTCCCCATATCCAAGATAAACCAGCAACCAATATAGAAAAGGAAGACCCGGACCTGATTGTTCTCTACAACCCATAGCTGAACACAGACGGCATGGCCCCTCCTAAAAAGACAGGGAAGCCAGAACCTTCCACGTTCTTCTCCAGAAGGAACGTGGTGGCGCCCACACCAACAGGCAAAGAGAAAGCCGCACAAGCCCAAGATCGCTCAGACTCGGACTCAGGGTCAGAAGCAGATAGGCACCCAGATATCAGGAAAGAACTAAAAACCTGGGTTAAAGAAATTAAACAGGCGTTTCATGAGGAGTTACAAACCGCAATGAAGAGCCTACACGCCAAGATTGTAGAGGTAGAGGAGCGGACGACAGGACTGGAGGAGGCCATGGAGACAGTTACCGAAGGACAAGCGGCGACAGATGAGGACATAACCCAAATGAAAAAACAGATCTCCCGCCTTCAAGATGCCCAAGAAGAGGCAGAGAACAGATCGCGAAGGAACAATCTTAGAATTCGCAACATCCCGGAGACAGTCCTTAACGAGGAAATCAAGCCATACCTAAACAGACTTTTTCGGAGCATACTCCCAGAAATCGCCGAAGCAAAGCTGGAACTCGACCGAGCCCATAGAATCTACAGGCCGAGAGAATTTGAAAACAGAGGGCCCAGAAACGTAATCACAAGGTTCCATTACTTCTCTACCAAAGAGGAAATCTATACCAAAGTCAGAAACCTAGATAAAATCTCCTTTGAGGACACGGAACTGCAAATTTTCCCGGACCTCTCGCCAACAACCATGGCTAAAAGGCGAGCACTCAAGAACATTACAGGCTACCTGAGAAGCAGAGACGTCAGGTATAGATGGGGCTTCCCCTTCCGTCTCCAAGCCACCAACAAAGGCAAACAGGCCACCCTACGAACCCCAGAGGAAGGCCCAGAATTCATCGCAGCGCTAGGACTGGAGATCCCGGAAGAACTACGAAGAGATACAGGGAAAACTTTTCCACGACCAAGACGTGAAAGGTGGTCCAGGGTGACAACTAACCCAGGATAACCCATCAAGCCCCAAGAGCTGAGGCTTAACAACCAGAACACGGCAAAACTACGAGAGTAGAGGAGAGACATTCCTACCTCAACTGTAATCCCCAGCCCCGAAACTGTATGCTGTTCCAAATACAAAGACACGAACTATCGGGAGCGGGAGGAGGGAGGGAAAAAGGTTTTATAGAAGGGAAGGAAAAAAAAGAAAAAGGAAAAAACACAGTACAACTAGATAACTGAGAGCATAAGGTTTAAGCCATTATTAAGCCTCTATAGATTTGATCTAGCTCAGATAGTTGAAGGAAAAAGAAGAGAAAGGAATTTCTGCTCTTTTTTATTTTTGTTATATTTACTGTGTTTAAAACTGTTTAACATGTTTGACCCAGAAGTTTGATTGTTGTATTTCCCCCCACCACATCTGTGTTTTAGTTCCAGTCAGTCATAGCAGAAAAGAAGGTTGTTCTACAACACGACTAGCCACCGGAAATCCAAGCGGAGCTGACTACAGTTTACAGATTACAAACCATACTCTCCAGACTGCAAGTACCACATTGCACCCCACACACACATTCCCCCTTTTTTCTTGACCCTGCATGTCCCCGACACCCCAAACGCATAGTCAAAGGCCCAAAGCACCAGAGGGCACCACTCCACTCCACGTTAAAACTCCCCAAGGTTATTTTTGTTCCCCCCAGTTCATCCACACTGGAGTACATCTAAATGCACACAACTTGGCACAACCAAAACAATAGTTGGGATACGGTCCCGCAATCCGAAAAATCCCCACAGGGCACCCCCTAACAACAAGCTCCCTCCGGCAAACACCCGCGCACGAAATTTTAAATCAACATATGGCTAAAGTACTAAAAATAACAACGCAGAATGTCAGAGGACTGAACTCTCCCATGAAAAAGAGACTATTGTTCAGAGACCTCAAAAACAGACAAAGTGACATACACATGATTCAAGAAACACACCTGAACAGAGCAGACATGATTAGGTTAAAAGACAAAAAATTTAACCAAATTTATCACTCACCAGCAACAGACAAAAAAGCGGGAGTAGCCATCCTGATTAGAACTAGTATCCCCTTTGTAGTAGAAAAAATAAAGAGGGACAAGACCGGGCGACTGTTAATTGTATCCGGTAAACTAGGCACGACAGAACTAACACTTGTAAGCCTATATGCCCCCAACACAGATCAAGAAAGCTATATTAATGAGGCTTTCGAGACGATAAGCCAATATAAGAAGGGTTACTTAATACTTGGAGGGGACCGTAACACCGTTATAGACTGCAATAAAGATCAGGCGAAGCTCAAGGGCAAAGAGCAATACTGGAGACGGAACAGCTCAACCGCTCTAAAACAAAGCATAAGACTGGGTGGGCTGGTCGACGCATGGAGGCTAATGAACCCCATAACCAAAGGGTTTACCTTCTACTCACCCCCGCATAAACAATACACTTGCATTGATTATATACTTGTATCTAGTGAACTGGCAGAGAGGATAATAAAGGCAGAAATAGACAATATAACATGGTCAGACCACGCCCCGGTTACACTAATCATAAGAGACCTACACCAAAGACCGACGGCCACACAATGACGAATGAACGACCTACTGCTCAGGTTACCGGACACTAAAAAAGCTATAGGAAAGGCTATACAGGACTACTTCGCAATAAATGACAACGGGCAAATCAGCGACTGTACACTATGGGCGGCGCATAAAGCTACGCTCAGAGGCAAGATAATCAGTATTGCCTCCCATAGGAAAAAGGAGAAAAACAAAAAGATAAATAAACTAAACAATAGTATTAGAGAAAACGAGGAGACCTACCAACAAGGCCCAACGGACAAAGTTAGAGCAGCGATAGACAAGGATAGATTGGAACTTAAAAATATACCGATTGAAGATACTGAAAAAGCAATGAGATGGACAAACCAGATCTTTTATGAAAAAAGCAATAAGGCAGACAGGCAATTGGCGGCAAAACTCCGCAATAAAACAGCAAACCTCAATATATACAGCATAAAAACCAAACAAGATAGCCTAACACACAATCCGGTTGAAATCAATAAAGAGTTTGTCCAGTATTACAGTAACTTATACAACTTGACAAACCCCGATAAAGCCAACAAGAGGCTCGAAGCAAAGTTAGACGAATATATAAAAAACACAAAACTATCCAAAGTAGACGAGTCAGAATCAGCCCAACTAGGAACCCCGATAACAGCAGAGGAGGTCTCCGCAGCCATTAAATCCCTCAAGAATTCCAAAGCCCTGGGCCCAGACGGGTTCACTAATTTCTATTACAAGAAATTCGAACACACGTTGAAGCCATATCTGATCCGCTGGTTCAATAAGATCCTAGACGGAGAAGCACCACCAAAAGAGTCCCTAAAGGCCTCTATCATTGTAATACCAAAGGAAGGAAAAGACCCGACGTTATGTTCCAGTTATAGGCCCATCTCTCTGATAAATACAGACATAAAACTATTCGCCAAAATTTTAGCAACCAGGTTGAACAGAGTATTAAATTCCTTGGTACACCCCGACCAAGTGGGATTCACCCCAGAACGGCAGGCCTCTGATAACATCAGGAGAGTAATCAACATTATCCACAACAGTAACAAAAACCAACGCCCTACCCTGATTCTAGGGTTAGACGCTGAGAAAGCTTTTGACCGAGTGGCCTGGCCCTTTATGTTCCGGGTATTCAGAGAGATGGGCCTACATGTAAACTTTATTAAAGGCATTAAGGCGCTATATTCCAACCCAATAGCCACAGTTCGCACCTCAGGTTACACATCAGAACCATTCGCAGTTTCTAACGGTACCAGGCAAGGGTGTCCACTCTCCCCAATGCTATTCGCTTTGTGCATAGAGGTATTAGCCTCAAGAATACGAGAGAACCAAGGGATAGAGGGTGTCCCTATAGGAAACAACATATATAAAGTGTCGCTATTTGCGGATGACACTTTACTCTCCCTGACTAACCTAGATACCTCATTAAAAAACCTATTTGACATGCTAGACGAATTTGGCACACTCTCAAACTTTAAAGTGAACAACACAAAATCAGAGGCTATAGGCCTGCACATACCTCCAGAACTAGAAAGCGCACTAAAGAAAAAATTCCCAATAAAATGGATGTCAGACAAGATGAGATATCTAGGAATATACATTACGAGAACATATGATGATATGTACAGAGCAAACTACCCGAATCTTATTAAAAACCTTAAAAAAGACCTGGAATCTTGGTCAAGATACCAGATATCGTGGACGGGTAAAATAATATCAGTGAAAATGAACCTATTACCTAGAATACTTTATCTATTCCAAGTGCTCCCAGTAACGGTTCCAACCTATGTAATAAGGGATTTGGAAAAAGAGATAACTAAATTTATATGGAATGGTAGAAAACCTAGGATAAAGAAGAAACTGATGGCTCTCTCCCAGGCAAGAGGCGGCCTGGGCCAACCAGACTTAGCAAAGTACTATGAAGCGGCTAGACTAAGTCCGCTAATCTATTGGTCCGCAGCCCCAGGGGAAAAACCGTGGGTGGATATAGAGAGAGCGGAAGCAGGGACAAAGGAGTTAGCGTCTCTTCTATGGGTAAAAAAGGGGAACAGACAAACAGCCTATAGAGCCCATCCAGTCTTACTGCATTCCTTAAACATCTGGGATAAAAACTGCAAACACAGGCAAATCACCTCCATCCCCTCACCCCTAACACCCATTGGATCCAACACCGAATTCACACCAGCTCACAACTCAAATATCTTTAAGCAATGGGACGAAAAAGGGCTCTCTAAGCTAGGAGACATGCAACAAGGAGGAAAAGTTAAATCATTCATGGGAATAAGAGAGGAATATAACATCCCAACCACACAAATATTCCAATACATACAACTGGCACATTATGTTTCCTCAATTCAACCAAGTGACACTTGGAATAGGCCACTGACCAACTTTGAGAGCCTATTCCAAAGAGGTCAATACAATAAAGGGACGATTGCCCAACTCTATCAGGTACTTCTAAAACAATATGATGCAAGCAAACAAGCAAAAATATTCTAGACTGGGAACACGACATAGGAAACTCCTTAGAGGAAGAGGACTGGGCAGAAATCCACGAAAGGACAGCTAAAGCTTCCCGATGCTCCCTAATCAGGGAAACAAACCAGAAAGTCCTACACAGATGGTATTACACACCAGCCCGCCTCCATTCCTTTTTCCCGCTAACCTCCCCAATGTGCTGGCGTAATTGCGGTCAAATAGGCACATTTAAACATATATGGTGGTCCTGGCCCAAAATCATCCTATTCTGGGGAAGAATTAGACGCCTAATAGAAGAGACAACAGGGGTAGAGCTAACATGGGACATAGAAACAGTACTCTTACTAAAACCGACTGACGGACTTGAGAGAAAAATAGACTCTTTGATAACGCAGATCCTATCCGCAGCCACAACTCTAATAGCAAGACATTGGAAACAGAACGACCCCCCCCCCGATCAATGAGGTACTGCACAAGATAAACTACATAATGACGATGGAGAGACTTACAAGCCTAATACACGACAGACATAACACGTTCCTGACAACATGGGACCCCTGGGAGACTTACATATGGAAGAACCCAATAGGAACCATAAAATAGTAAGGAAACCAGAAACAACTACTAAAGGTTAGGTAGATCTAGACCTAGCATAGGATGTGACAAGTATCATGGAATGTTTGCTTCCTGCATGAAGCCAGTGATGGATGTTACCCCACTGCCCTACCCCCCCCCCCCCCCACCTCATAACCCTTTTATTTTTTGTACCCGCCTCCCCCCCATTCCCTTCCCCCCTTTATATGTTACCATGTTACCTAAAAAATAAAAAAATATATACGTTAAAAAAAAAAAAGCAGGGGTCCCAGTACCGATCCCTGAGGTACTCCAATCACGACTTTAGCCCAACCTGAAAAAGTTCAATTTATGACAACCCTGTTGTCTAACCTTCAACCAGTTTTTAATCCAGGTGCATACATTATTACTGAGTCCAATTTGCATTATTTTCTACACCAACCTCGTTTGGAACCGTATCAAAAACCTTTGCAAAATCTAAGTAGACCACATCAACTGCATGACCCTGGTCTAAATTCCTACTACCTCCTCAAAGAAACAAATAAGGTTAGTTTGGCATGATCTATCCATCATAAATCTATGCTGACTATGACTAATGATTTTGTTTTCCATTAGGTATCCCTGAATATTATATCGTATTAAACCTTCAAGTAGTTTCCCCACTATTGAAGTCAGGCTTACAAGTCTGTAATTCCCCGGTTGTAATCTAGCCCCCTTTTTTCAATATAGGCACCACATCTGCTTTACGCCAATCTGGTGGTACTGAGCCTGTGGAAATGGAGTCCTTGAATACTAAATGTAATGGTTTGGCTATTACTGAACTTAGCTCCTTGAGAACTCTTGCATGTATGCCATCGGGAAGTGAAAAAAACTAACAATAGCGCTCTAACACACCCTAAATGTGACAATATACAATTCAACCACATATGTGTAAATAGTAAAGCAATGTGATAATAATAATAATCAAGTGATCTAAAGAAAAAATTAAGAAACTTAGAAACAAACTGCAACCCTTGATAAAGACTGTTCCACTCGTCTTGCACCAGGTGATCCTCCAACAAAGCAGGGGAGCTCGTCTCGTAGTTATGAAATAAAGAAACACTACATAGTGTAATACTGTTGTGAATAAATTTGTGCAAACAAAGCTCATTGGAAATTGAGTCCTTGAATACTAAATGTAATGGTTTGGCTATTACTGAACTTAGCTCCTTGAGAACTCTTGCATGTATGCCATCGGGGCCAGGTTCCTTATTTACTCTAATTTTAAAAAGCCGCTTATGAAATTCTTCCTCAGTTAACCAATTGTTCATTAATATGGAGGTTGTGGCTTCCTCCTGCGGCACTACTATTGAAATTGATTCTTCCCTGGAAAACACAGAGGCAAAGAATTTGTTTAATACCTCTACTTTTTCCTTATCTCCAATAATCTGCCTGCCCATCTCACACTGAAAGGTCCTTGTAACAGGGGAGTTATCCCTGTTCAGGAAATGTGCCTCTAATCCAGCAGTGTGGTGGTTAACTGCTGGTAGTCAATTAACCAACACCACCTGGCTGATTAGGTTTCTTAGAAAAACCTCCCTTTGAGACAGGAAGGGAGATTGTTCCTGAGTATCACAAGTAGTGGGACTGACCATAGGAACAGATGTCTTGAGCCTGCCAGAAGAAAAACTGCACGCTGCTTGCAAGACACATGGGAAAGCACTTCTGAACCTGAATCCTGATATAGCCTGAGGAAAAAGGCAGCAACCCAGGAACAGAGAAGACTTTCCCTCCAACTACAAGAAAACAGATAAGACTTTCCTTTATAAGATTTTCCATCTGCACATATCAAGATATATGTTTGGGAGACATGCTAATCTAAAGGGAGTTGTGTACTGCATAGGTTTCACTAGACATACTCCCAAGTGAATAGAAGCTTTGTTTGACCCCTTATTTGAACATGTTTGGATGATTTTCTTATGTTAAGGAAACAGGCGCAATAAAAGCCTTATTTAATTTCACCTTAACAAGTCTCCCTTGCATACCTCTGCGCACGTCCTCCTACAGTCCTATATTTTATTTTCTCATTTTTTTCTTATTAAAAAGTACTTAAAGAACTTTTTAGGGTTGATATTACTTTCTATTGCAATCCTTTTTTCATTATCCATGTTTGCTATTTGATTGCCCTTTTGCAATTTTTATTACATTTCTTATAATTCTGATACGATGTCTCCGTCCCTTCTGACTTAAAGAATCCATACGCCTTCCTCTTCTTGTCCATTTCCTCCCCTCCTGTTTATTTAGCCACATTGGTTTTGACTTATTTCTTTTATACTTATTACCCAAGGTATACACTGATAAGTGTGCTTTTCTAACAATGTTTTAAAGACTGCCCATTTATCTTCTACATTTTTCCCTGCAAAAACATCATCCCAATATATTACTTGTAGTTTAGTCCTCAGTTTATTAAAATCTACTTTTCTAAAGTTTAAGGTCTTTGTTGAACCCAAGTAATCTGTTTTTGATCATTTATTTCAAATGAGACCATGTTATGATCACTGTTATCCAAATGTTCCAGGACTTGAATATTTGTTATTACTTCTACATTGTTTGATATTACCAAATCCATTTTTGACCCTCTCTTGGTTGGTTCCTTGGTACTGAATGATTAGTGTTAGCATGAGTTGATGCAAGCTCTTGGGGCCAGTAACATTGTATCATTTCAATGTATTGCATGTAATAAAAGTATGTATTGTGTTTTCCCCTTTCCGGGCATGCCAGCAAGCAGGGATTACTAGGGTACGAGTTTCAAGTGAGTTTTTGCGGAGGAACCGTTGATAGAATGTGCCTAGGAGGTTGGGGTGCAGAGTTGTCGGTTCCCCTATAAATGTACCCGGGAATCATGCCTGATTCTCGGATACATGTAGGCACATTGTCCCAGCAATATCTCCCCTTGAAAGGCGACTCAGCACTAGGGTACCCTGCTTCAGCACAGCCCAGAAAGGAGAATGGGGCACAGGAATAAAACATCTATCCCTGTAGCTAAGGGAATCCCTATGTTAAGAGGGGTACCCCAGCCAGTGCCCAGGTGACCCACAACCAGTATAGGATTTGTGGATACCCCAACTGTATAAAATTGAGGGGGGACCCAGAGTCCAGATTGAGTCCAAAAGATAGTGTGTGGGGAATAAAGTAGATAGAAATAAAACTACAACATATTTCCCGGTCTGTCCCCTGTTCCCCAAGACTCAGAAGTATAGTGAAATATACATTAAATGTAATGGGTTCTTTACATTCGGAACCGATGTCCAAACGGGCTGCCCGAGCTAAGGCATAGGCGCCGCTAAGTCTGCTGGACATCGGAGTTCAAAGCAGTCTGAGGATGCCAAAAAGGTGAGAATAGCATTTGGTCAGCGGGGAAAGGTGGAGTACCAGGTCCGGAGATCAGTGGCAGTCGTCCGGGCTGCCACTTGCTCTGCCAGACCTGGTGGAGCCTGTCCCAGCAGGTGGTATTGAGATAGCCAGGGATAAAGGTGGCAAGCTTGCGCATGTCCCTTAGCTCTTTCAGATTTCCTGCTGATTGGCTTCTGAGTTTTGTGAATGAAACTCAGAATATTATATGAATCTGTGAGCCAATCTGTGACGGATTGGCCTGTAGGTGAGGTCAGTAAGACGCTTAGACAGAGGGTTAAGCTTACATCGGATTGGTTTATTAACCAGAAGACAACTAACCAATAGGGACCCTGTCCTTTTAATGCCAAAAGAAAGCATAAAATAAAACACCTATTCCCTATAGGGAAACTAACTTAACTTTGCTGTGGCCCTTTCTAACGGCGTTGGACAGCTAAACTGGTTCCCAGTCCAAAACATTTACTCTCTTATGCAAACAGTCTTTTAACATTGCAGAGTCCTATTTGTTGCTTATCTGAATTAGCAGGGGATTCCTATCCGAGAGAGTCTCCGTGTCGCTCCTTCAGGAACACTGGTTCCGGGGACAGACTGTCCAGTCCGTGGTGATCTTTATCCTGGGTGTGATTCCCAGCTGGACCCCGCAGGCCTGCTTCTTTCAGTCTTAGGGTCCATAAGGCTCCCTCCTGGCTGGGAGAGGTTTCACTTCCTCTCTCTCGCTCTGGGGGAAAGCAGTCTCTCGTTCTCTGGCAGCTCCCTGCCTTTTATCCCTGCTCAATCAGGGATTTTACCTATCACATGTAGGAAACCTGACACCCATGCAGTCTCCTGATGCTTGGAAAGAGAGCTAACCTATTCACTCTCTTACACAATCAGATTAGTGTTCTCCGGTAGTGAGTGTGGCCAGGCTTTTCAAGATTGCTTGAGCGAATAGCAGAGCAACCGGCTTCGATTTCAAGCCAAAAAAGCCTGCCTGCCAGAGACTAAAGTCCCGACTTTTGCGTCCAAGTTATCAAAAGCGAACGTAGTAGACGCAGCTGGGATTTTATGTCGATTTGAGTTCCAGAGGATTTGGAGTAACTCGCGGTCAGGAGGGACCAGGTTCTCAGAAGAGAACGTACCGGTGGTGTGTGGAAATTCATGCCGATTTGCATTCCAGGGGATTCCGGTCTAAGTCCTGGCCAGGGTAAAACTCATCTACTGAGTTCCCTGCATAAAGGAAAGTCTAGTTTTCAACCCCCAGTCCCAAAGTAAGTGTGTCTTTGTGTCTGTATTTTGTGTATCATTGTGTGCAAGCAAATTTGTGCGAATAAACTTCAATTGATTTAATTGCCTTGTTTTGCTCAATGAATGATCCTGGTAAAAAAGTGCAAATAATCTGGTCTCCCGTGACAGCTACCCACCCTTCTTTGCCTAGTTGCACTATGTAAACTCTTGCAGATTGGTATGCTGCTGGCAACAGTACTTTATGGCACCTATTCAATATGCAGTCAAGACATTTTTTCATTGTCAAGGAAGTGTTCAGACCCAATCATATGAATGGTGCCAAACACCATCACAGCATATTGAATTGGGGCCTAAATGCAGCCCCATAGCTCTTGGAGCATGAAGACTAGCATTGACAAATTTAAAATCTAAAGCAGAAAGGGGTTGGCATGTAGTCAAAGGACTGGAACAAGAGCACTATACCCACTAACCTTCCTTTACTGTATGATTTGACAAATGATTGACAATCAAAAACTTTTAAATAGTTACAAATATTTTTCTTTATGTAAAATATGTGAATATTTTTTTCCTGCAATTTTTCCCATTAATTGGAGGGTGTCGGATAACCTTACTTGTCAAGCCATTGAAAGGCAAAATTGCAACAACAAAAAAGGTCTAGGTTACCTAGTGTCGTTAATACAAGGCAAATTATATAAGGTGTAGCGTTACACTAATATTCTTTAAAGCTGCAGTCCAAGCTGCCATTTTTTTTTAAATCGTTCCCCCCTTTAATACGTGTATCAATACAATCCACACAATAAGTAATTAGCTAAATTGCTGATCGATCAGCAAAGATTCGGCTCAGGAGGTCATTAAATGGCTGTCATTGAAGCAGAAGAGGACCAAAGATGCAAAGTTCTGTGGGGAAGATTATGTGACCAAGCAGTCACTAGAAACAATTAGTGCACTGCTAGAGAGAGGGCAGGGCTCCAAAATGCGCATTATTTCAGAAGAGGAAGGGGATGTGACTTTGTAAATGGTTGCTATAGAAACTAAAATACTTGCTACATTATAATACATTACAAATGTCCTTTAGAGCGGTTAAAAAAAATGCTACATATATTTTCTCAGTACAGAACCGATTTATTTATTTTTTAAACACATGTAGGATATTGCTTGGTCTGCAGCTTCAAGGCATTATTTAACAATACTGAAATTAAAACATACTTTGTTTATATCAAAATAGATAATGGTTCTGGTTATTGTTTTTTTTTAGAATATTTTGGTTTATGGCGTCTTCCTCAAACATATTTGGAGAAATTACTGCTTTCGTAAAAGTGGTAATCTCTCTATTTTCCAGAAATGAGACTAGTCTATAACATACTTTGAGGCCTATGCACTAAGGGGTGTGAAAAAAAATGACGGGCTGTTTAAATCGCCAGGATTTAACAGCATTACTATCACGGTATGCAGAAAGCCCAGAATACCTGTGATAGCAACATTTGCAAAACTGGCAAGTAGCCGGCGACGTGTTGATCGCCTCTCTGAAAAAGCCTTACCTGCCGATTTCTTTCAGCTGCTGAGAGAGCTGCCCAGAGAGCCGCCTCTCCCTGCGCAAATCTCACCCGAAATTAATGTTTTTTAAATATAAAATTGTATTACTAGTGTAGATGAGCAGGGGGTCTCCGGAGAAGAACCGCGTTGATTTGAGGTCCGGGGACCCCCTGCTTTCAGAAATACAGGCCCCATTATGGGGTGCCGGTATCTCCTGTGCATTTTATTCCCAGGTTCACGTGATGCTGTAATGTAATGGGCATACTGCAGGTCCATGTCCTCCGATACAAGCAAGAACACATGAAAAAATACAATCTAATGGCCCCCAACCTCCTTAATCACCTCAGCGATTAATGACCGCTATAGTAATTAAGGGGTTAACCCACCCTCCCCCGCTACCCACCCGGGAGGCCTAACCACCCACCCCGGGACCACTATACCCATCTTGTATTGATTGGCATAGTGGTATATCATACCCATATAATATGGGCATAATAAGCCACTATAGCAGTTAATGGCCACCCTAATAAAAAAGCATGAAGGCCAAAAATACACAATAAAAAGATATATACAAGCACCTAAACACCCCAATTCAAGAAATAAAAACACTAGCCAACCAATTCAAGAAATAAAAGCACTAGCCAAACAATTAAAAGCAATAACCAACAAAACAATTAATTAATTTAAACCACTAGCCAACACATCAATTAAAACCTGTAGCCAAAAAAATAAATTAATTAATTAAAAACGCTAAACAATCGTAAAATGAAATAAAAACAAGCCATCCAAATTACAAACAATATAAGCAAAACAATAAACAGAAAAAGAAAAAATAACAATAGAAAAAAGGCATTTGCCAAAAAATGCATTGGCTGTCACTGTATTTATCTTTACCTAACGAGCACAGATTAATACATTATCAGTCAATGGGCAATGAAAAACATAAAAACAAAAAAAATACAATCAAAAAACCTGTAAAAATACAATTACATACATTCAATATTTTTCTTACCTTTAGAAGCGTTGACCCTCTGAATCCCGGTGTTTCAGGAAGCTCCTGTACCGCGACGTCAAAGTCAATCCAATGCCATCCACCTTGAAGATCCAGAACAGGTAAGAACATTCTTCTATCACCTTCTATCTTCTGTCATTATTTCTTTATTTTCTTTAATGTTCTATCTTCTTCTGTCAATCCAACCCCATGGTAAATACTAACGGATGTTATATCGTCGTCTTCTTCCTGTTAAATGAGGCGTCCAGGCCTTATATAGGGCCTGTGACGTCACATTTTTAAGTCAGATGGTACTGCACCAATCATGTGCCCGCCTCTTTTAAAAAAAAATTTTTTTAAGGATGTGATGTCATCTCCAAGTGAGGTACGTCCCATCTTTAAAACCACATGGCTATATCACATGTTATTAGAGCCAATGGGATTGAAGACAATCCCATTGGTTGCTGTACCATGTAATACTAGTAGGTTACATTAGTTCCATAGGATGTGACATCGACCCTTAAAGTGGTGGGAGAGGGGTGTATTTATTGCAATGTATTCCGCATTTTTTTTTTTTCAACAGGATTGGTACCGCAGGCCAGTGGGGACCCCCCGAGGGCCCCCCGACACTCGCGGGGACCACCCGAGGGCCCCCAGACACTCGCGGGGACCACCCGAGGGCCCCCAGACACTCGCGGGGACCACCCGAGGGCCCCCAGACACTCGCGGGGACCACCCAGAGGACCACAGACACCCGCGGGGACCACCTGGAGGCCCACAGACACTCGCAGGGACCACCTAGAGGCCTCTGGTATCAATCCTGTGTATAATTTTTTTAATGCTTTTATGTGGGGGCACAGGGGGTAGGTGGGTTGTGTATTGGTGGTTAGTACATATTGTAATGTTTATTGGGGGCCAGAGGGGGTGAGTGAAGAGCCAAGTCCTGCTTCACTCACCCCCTCTGCCCCCCATAAAGCTGCTGTTGTTCCTTAATGTGACTGTGAGGGGGTAACCAGGCCCTTAATAAAGGTCAAGCCCTGTTTTGGTTACCTCTGATCCGAGTATTAGGGCTCACGAGTGTCAGCTCTTGAGCCCAGTAACTGTATATGCATAATATGTAATTTGCGACAAAGATTTTCTGTGTTTTTAGCTTTCTAGGGATGCCAGCAAGCAGGGATTGCATGAGTTTCAAGGGGAAGGGGGGGGGGGGGGGTTGCGGAGAAATTGTTGTCAGAATGTGCCTAGGTAGTCGGGGTCCGGAGTTGTTGGTTCCCTTAAAAATGTACCCGGGAATCATGCCCGATTCTCGGATACATGTAGGCACATTGTCCCGGCAATATCTCCCCTTGAAAACGCTTGCGGGACTCACTGCTTGGGTTCCCTGCTTCAGCATAGCCCAGAAAGGTAAATGGGACAAAGGGATGCAAAGTGTCCCTGTAACTATGACGGGGTCCCTAGGTTAAAGGGGTACCCCAGTTAATACCCAGGTAGCCCAGAACCTATATTGGGGTTCATCGGTGCTCCAACCATATATAAGGTTGTGAGGGGACTCTCAGAGTCCTGCCTAAGTCTAAAGATAGGGTGTGGGGAATAAAGGCTAGTAGAAATAAAAACTGCAGCTTTCTATTCTATTTCCCATACCCTGAGACTTAGGAAAGTATTAAGTGTATTTTTATTTAATACTGCAATAGTGCTGTGTGTACTGTTATGCACTGTATACAGTATGAGCTGGGACTTTTGGAACCGATGCCCACACAGACTGTCAGGGCTGCCAAGTTGGTGCCAGTAAGTCTAGTGGACATCGGAGTTCAAAGTAGCCAGAGGATGCCAGAGGTGTGAAAGCTATTTAGGTAGACGGGAAGGGCTCAAGAAACCACATTCTGGGAACAATGGCAGTCGTCCAGTCTGCCATTTTTTCTGCCAGACCTGGAGGAGCCTGACCCAGCGGCTGGCATGAGATAGCATGGGATGGAATCTCATGGGATGGCGGTGGCAATCTTGCACATGTCCCTTGGCAATTTCAGATTTCCCTCTGATTGGCTACTGAGAAAGTTCCCACGCGCTGATTGGCTGTAGTTTTTTGTAAATGAACTTCCAAATACTATAAGAAACCCCTGAGCCAATCAGGTTGGAGATTTCCAGCGCCAGAAGTGCGGGCGGGCTTTTCAAAGATGCTCTTGCGCGAATAGCAGAGCACTGGCTTCAGTTTTCAACCTGAGAAGCCTGCCGAAAAGTTTCTAAGTCCCGTTTTCAGCGCCCAAGTCCTAATAATCGAACGTAGCGGTCACGGCTGGAACTACAAGCCGATTTTGACAAAAAAAATGAAAGACAGCACACACAATGACTAATATTAATAGGTGCAAATGGGAACAGAGAGGACCCTATTTCCTCTCAAATAGACAATAAAGCACAAACGTTCCCAGCACTCAAAAAAATGGATCAGAGCATAAAGGGATATGAGAAATCAAGTTTAATTATACACGTATGATGCACACAATAGGTCAGTTAAAGACCAGGGGAGATAAAAAAAAGGCTAGAATAGGGACAAGAACCCTCCCCTGTGCTTGTCCCTGTTCTAGCCTTTTTTTATCCCCCCTGGTCTTTATCTGACCTATTGTGTGCATCATACGTGTATAATTAAACTTGATTTTGGCATATCCCTTTATTCTCTGATCCATTTTTTTGAGTGCTGGGAACGTTTGTGCTTTACAAGCCGATTTTGGTTCCAGGAGTTTTAGTACTATTGCCCGGTCAAAGAGTGTCCAAGTTCTCAGAAGAGAAGGGAGCGGTCAAGTCCCGGTAAGGGTAAAACTCTTATTTAGAGTTCCCTGCACCTAGAACAGTCTCCCCCAGGCCCCCAGTAAGTGTGCTTTTCATCTGTATTTTGTGTTTCACTGTGTGTATGCCTATTTCTGTGAATAAACAACAATTTATTTAATTATCTTCTTTTTCTCAATGAATGATGCTGGTAAAGGTGTACAATAAACCTGGTCTCCTGTGACACTTAACCCCTTCATTGTAATGAAGTTGCCTGTAAATGCATTTTTATTGCATGGGATTCATGCCGGGGTCCTCCGGTGCTGATACTAATGGGTATCAGCTCCGGAGACTTCCGGCATCAAGAAGATGCAGGGAAAATGCATTCTTTTTTCAAGTCCCCTGTCGCTGCTTCTCACCAGTTTCTCACCGCCTTCCTGCCAACGTTTCCTGGTGGGAGGATTTTGAGAGGAAATCTATTTTAGAGCCATGATTAGCCTCGATAAGCTAATCGGTGCTACTAGAATTGCGCGAGTTTGAAAACCTGCCGATAAGTGGCTTATCGCCGCTCATTTGTCAATTTTTTTTCCTCTGAAAAAATTGCCGAAAACGGCTTTTATTGGCGACTTATCGGGACTTACTGAATAGCAGTAGGCCTTCAAAAAGGCCTCGATAAGTGGCTTATCGGCTTCTAAAAGGCCCCTTTATCTGCTAGGCAAAGGAAATATGAGTGGACAATAGACGTTGGCCCATATTTACTAAGAAGTCTTCCGCTATAGCACATCAAAATGAAAGAGAATAGGCACAGAAATAAATAGTTTTAAATAACAAAATTGGTCATTAAGGGAGGAGGAAAAAAAAAGTTCAATGTTTTGGTCTCCCCTTTGTGTGTGATCGGGTGTAGTTAATATACTGTAGGCATAGTAATGGTATAGTAATATATGTTTTGGTTTTTATAATGGGTATTTATTTTCCCCACAGTCTGCTATAAGACACTTTTCAACCCTTTCCAGTCAAGTAGAACTATTTACTATAAAGTCTCCCGACTTAAAACCTAGGGCAAAAAATGCCACAAACCTATTAAGAGCAATATGTTTTCCGTTGATAAATCTGGTGTAAATCTTTTGCGCTGGTTTTGCAGCTGGGAAATGTTACTGAGTAAGCCCCAAGTAGTCTTATGGCAGAAGACTGCTTCTTATGGGCCTTTACCATATGTGTATGCCCATGAACAAATGATTATTTTTACTGCAAAAGTTGTTTACTTGATGGCTCGTATAATTATTTCTCTCATTGCATTCTTTATATTACCTGTTATAATTCTGTACTAATCTTTACACAAATATGAATCTTCAGTAAAATTAAAGTGAAGGATTGTGAATTACTTAGGGTTAGTTTGATGATATTACTTCCCTGATGCTCTCAAAAGTAAGCCACGTACCATACATATTAAAAACATATAGAAGCATACAATACATATTGCAGCCTTAGTCACTATTTTGTCCTGAGATAGTGAATGCACATTTTAAGTTTTACATTACTAATTTCCACACTTTTTTTTTATCCTGACAAAATCAGCTTCTGAAATTTGCATGGGCTGCTATAGATCATTCTGCCCTCCTTGTTAAAACTTAAATACCACAATAATAATTTTGCTACTTAAGTAAAAAAAAAAAAAAAAAAAATACAACATGGACATTTAAAAAAAAAACTTGAATAATTTTGTAAATTTTGCAGAACGTAGGTTTCTGTGGCTCCTGCATCTCCATCCCAATTAGTTTAATAACGCTCAGTGCAAAACACACACAAATAACACCTAGTATATCAGTAACCTCCTTATAAAGCATTAAAATCATTATTTGTTTCCTAATGTGAACAGTACAAACAATTGTAACTCACCACTGCTTGGTGGGAATGATTTCAAATAGGGCTTAGATGTAAAGATCCACGTTCAAATTAATCCTTTTCATGCAATCCTTGTATGCTTGGTAGCTCTTTCAAAAACACATCCAGGGAAAATGAACTGCAAATAAAATCAGGTAAACACTGCTTAGGCTTCCAACCTGAAGCAACTGCACAATGACCTAGATTTAAAAAACCTTAGCCAGGTTGACAGAACTGAGAGAGAGAGAGAAATTAATACAAATATATATACGAAACATATTTAAAAAAATGGTATGGTCGATCTATATAATACGACTATGAATTAACACACCATGTTGAAAATAATGATGGATGTTAAAACAGAGAGCGACACCCGGGAAAACGTGCTTATATTGCAAATCTACAGCATGGGGATACTGATATCACAATGGGCAGAGTCAAAGATGAGCAAAATGTATTTGATACACGATTTGCAGGAGGTAAACTTCGGTTAATCCCACTGATTATCTTGATGATGAGTATCATCCTTTCACACCCCCTCACTCACTTCAATCTTCTGATGCTACAAACCAAGGGAAATCTCCGTCTGTTGCTATCTCCCTCCCCCGCCCTCTTTTTTTCTCTCTCCTTTCTGTCCAGTACATCAGACACCGTTAGATTTTAATGCAACGAGACCCTTCAAATCATGCATCCGTATTTTTAGCCACCCACGCGTGATTTGAATAACCAAAACTCACCTACGGTGAAGATTGTGGTTAGACAATCGGACCTAAGAGTCTCTCACGTTAGGCAATGTCTAGCAGGGAGCTTGCAGAGACGAACATGCTACACACAACTATCCCTGATATGACCACCAAAAAAAAAAAATGATAAAGAAATGCCCAGAGCGATTTGCCTATTACAGCTCCCAGGCTTGAATACACCTCTAATTGATTCACTATGGAAACGCGCCGTCCTTCTCACCCACGCTTAAACCTCCCCCACAGATGGAATAGCAGCAGACTCTACCAGTGCCCTGGGGAAGACCTTCCCAAAATCACACCCTTAATGGCGGTGCAAGGGATTCCCGTGAATTCCTTGTACTATATAACATGTGTATATTTATGTATGTATGTATGTATGTATGTATGTATGTATGTATGTATACACACACATATGTCAGGGTGCTATTATGACTATAATGCGCTGACTGATTTTATTCTTGCGTTAAATCCCTCGGGGCCACAGGGCATTAAACGGCACCTAGCAGCGGACGTGTTAAGAGCAGCTGGACGAGCTATTTGCTTTGTATGCTCTTTATGACGTCGCGGCGGCTCTGTTGGGGCATCCGCGGCTTCCCTGTTCTTCTACTGACGTCACAAGCGCCAACAACCGAGTCTCAGAGAGCAGCTGTGGAAGAAGAGATGCTTCTGCCACAGTGCTGTTGTTTCCTATTGCACATTTATGAATACTATTAGTGGATATTCTCCATGTCAGGGCTCACATAAAGATGTGGAGAACAAACCTAGTGATGGCTGACTACTTCTAAATCATTTGTAGAAGACACAGCCAATCCGACCTGCATCAAGGCAAATGTTTAATTCATTAGAAGAATGAAAGGGCACTAATAGGGAATATTAGAGTGGCTGGCAAATTAGAAAAGTTTGCAAATGTCTCAGGTTATACTAAAAACACTCGCTGTTTATGATAGAGTACCTGAAAAAAAATGACACACATTTTGCTATCTCCTGCAAAATAATTCATTCATACTAATGCAAGTAAATGGGAGTTTTGTATACTTCTTGCATTTTAAATCACAGATCTCACTGATTTTGTTTCTGGGATTTTTAAAAGGAGCATGATTATTATGTAATTTTGTGCTTAGACAATATTCATATTTATTTACTTAATACTATCTGCCTAAATTATAAAGATTACTGTTGATGTTTATCATTTCAAATTAGTGACTACTAGTGATTGCTACCTATATAATTCATAAATTAAATAAATGTGTAGGGTTGCCATTGAGAGGCATTGGGGTTGATGTATTAAGGGAGTTATTTATTTATCTGCAAATTGATGTACTATTGCGCATGGAAACTCCAAATATAGTCAGTAGGTGTTTCCTCATAAAAGTGTAAGAGCACTATTGCGTTTTAATTAATAACAGAACTGGGATAAAATAAGAATAAATAAAATACACATGATTTAACAAAGAGAAAAGTCTCACTGAAATCAAATGGTTTTTTTCCCCCGTTAATAAATCTGGTGCCTTTTGTATGCCCTAATTTTGCAGGCAAAATAGACTTTGATGCATCACCCAATTATTTCGGGGGGGGGGGGGAGGGTACTTCTTTATTTTTTTTTAAAGAAATATAGTGACATTTGTAACATTATTATTATTTTATTATTAACAACATGTACAGATGCTTTAGGGTCACCATTGGTTAATAAAATATCACCAGCATAAAGCCAGATTTTGCTCATTTCAGCTATTGTGTGCAGTATACTGTATTTTATTTTACTGTTGTTTCTGATGGAGATCACTACTGGTTCCACTGCCAAAACGTGGAGGCAAAGAGGTCTCATTCCTCTACAGTTGGGTTTATAAAATATGTAAAAGTCTGACAGGACAATATTCTTTTCCAAATCCAGACGTTTTAAATATTTTTTTTAACAAAGCAACGCTGTCTATCGACAGTTTTTATTTGGCATCAAGGAAAACAAATAGTGTTATTTTGAAATTGAGTGCAACAAGAAAATATTAATTTTAAATAAGCCACCTATAGATATCACTCCTTTTATACATGTTTCATTCTACATATCAAGTATGTTTTTGTCACAGTTAATCAAATTTGGCCTATATTTGTGCAAGTATAAATTAGATTTTTTTTGGGGGGGGGGAGATGGGAGGGGGGATTAGTGAAATCACTTCTAATCTCATTAAGTCTGACATGATCGCTCTAAATATGCGTCACGTAAAATGTTGATTAGTACATTAGCAAATGAGTGACCAAAATCCCTATTAAAATGTATTCTGAATCCATCAAGCTCTGGGTGATTTCTCTTTCTTACGGTTTTGGATCACACAATTAATTTCTTCTAATGTTATGTTTGTGTTTTTAATCTTAGAATTATGAAGTTCAATAAAACCTATGTACATTTATATAAGCATGGTCATTTAACAAAACCTTGCACCTGCAGAACTGGTGCAAGAAAACAACACCAGATTTATTGTAAAAAAAAGTATCCATTACCTTAATGGGTTTTCCAATTATTTTGTGATAGTCTTTGCCCAAGTTCTGCAACTGGGAGTATGCAGAATAAGATTTCTTCTGTTCTATAAAGTAAAAGCGTGAAAAGTAGTTTGTTTTGATTCATACAGTAGCTCCATGTTTTGCTTGTGTCAAATGTTAGAGCTTCATTAGGCCCGGGCCATGGTGCCTTCGCCCGCGCGGAGGTGTGTGGAGGCTCTGAAGTCACCCGCATGAAGCGGGTGCTTTCCCTGGCCATGGTGGACGGGCCGTGGGGGGTGTTCCTAGGGGCGTCACGAGGGCGAACCACTCACGTGACCTGCGGGTCACACCAAGAAATCAATTTCAACTGATTTCTTGCGCAACGCGCACCCCCTCCTGCCTCCGCGGTCTATGAGTGTGATCAATGCCTTAAGGCAATCTGATCGCTCCCTGCGCGATCTCCCACACCATGGACTCAGCCTTAGTGTGATGCAAATTTTAGCAAATTGTTATTTTTTTTTCAAGTAAATGCAACATAAAAAAGAAGATCTATGCAAAGAGATGCAGAACTTGATACATTTAATTATAACCTGTGTCTCATGCCAATCCTCCCTAATTCCTCATATTGCCCCTCCCTGAATTGCAAGCTAATGCACAAGGTACAACTTGGAGACCTTTATACGTTGACACAAAGATGCAAGCAGAAAATGGTGCAATTTATGTACGTATCTCCTAATGTACAATGTTACATCACCCCCTAAGTGTTTCTCTTTCTCTCCCCAAAATGCTTTATTTATATTATGTTCTGAAAGTATTGAATTCCCTTTTTCTTTGGGAGTATGTATAGTTAACTTTGTATTTTTCTTTAATAGATTTTTTTTTAGAGAAACATCTATTTAATTACAAATTCTTTTTTTACATATTTTTGTTTCTTTTGTCTACTTTTAGTTTCTCTTTTATTTAAGTCCTGAAAAAAATCCTTAACCATATCAAGTTTAAATCCTTTCTCTCTAAACAGTGTTGGATATGGAATGTTAAAATCATTATAATTGTTTGGTTATTTATGTATATCTTTATTTATATAGTGCCCACAGCTGTATGCAACGATTTACAAAAGCGACAAAACAGTACAAGGAATTATAATACAATAAGTGCAACAAACAAGATCAGACAATAGGAAAGGAAATCCCTGCCCTGGAGAACTTACAAACAAAGTGGTATGTTGGAAGATTTATAGAGATAGCGGGTGAGGGAATAAGTGCAGTAGATGGCAGTGTTTGGCCACAATGGTTGGTAGGAGCGACTGTGGGTTTGGGACAGTAACCATGAGTCTAGGCCAGGGTAACCTTTAAAGGAAGAAGACCCATGTTATAAAAAATGAATTTGTCCAAAGTATTTCCGAGAGCCGCAACACATGCATGAATATTACACCCCCATAAACACATACATATACTGTGCACACTGTGACGGTGAAGGGGTACCCAGGCCATTAATAAAGATATTTGGCCCGGCTGGGTGCCCCTGAACCAGATTGGGAATTGTAGAGTGTCAGCTCTGCAACCCAACAAGGGTGGTAATACTGCCAATGTATTCAAAATGCCCGTGTCTCTCCCCCTAGGGATAAGGGGGCGAGAGTAATGCTATGTATCCACTGTATAAGCCATGTAACAGGGTTCTTCTGAGTCATATTGTACCTGTGAAGTGTCAGCTCTGCAGCCCACTGCTGGTTGAGAGCCTGTAAATGCATTAGAATTGTCTGTGTGTGTCCTGCTAGGAATAAGGGGACCACACACATTAAAATAAGCTACATGGAATGACTGCGGTCACCGTTAATGGATTAGTTCCGAGGGTTGCAACCACAAATACCACATCATTATATTAAGGTCTATTGGATAAGTGCGGTTGCGGTTAGGTTAGTTCCGTGCATTGCTACCATGAGTCACGGCCCAAACCGCAGGTTAATTGGATAAGTGAGGCTGCGGTTATGCATTGGCTCCGTGCATTGCAACAATGAGTCACTGCCAAACCACAGACAGGAAGAAAGTTTAAACCACAGTCCACACATAATTAGATAGCTAACTTGAGTTAGGGACATGAGGGAAAGATGAAAATTGGTGTGGATACTGCTGGGGTCCCAACAGTAGAGCAGCTATGTTTTATGTGCTATTAACTTTTGTGAAAAGTAGTAAATGAAAACCCCCCTCTTCTTGTGTATTAAAATTATAAAGAGTAAGGGCATGCGGGGCAGCGGATACATTGGGAATTCGCAAAGTTCAGTATATGTCTGGCCATCTCAGTGAGTCATGCATAAACTTAAGTCAAGGCATCATGCTAAGATGACTCCAGTGTGTCTAGGAAAGTCCGGACTTAACAAGGTACCGACATTTGAAAGTGTGAAGTAGAGGGAAGTAAATATAAACAGGGTTCCCTGCCAGATATCCAGATGTCCGGGACAGAGGTAGACATTCTGCCGCCAGAAAGGGGGCTTGGTCAGGTATGCTTCGCGGCCCAGATGTGATGTTAGAGCATGACCCATGGAATACCGTGAAACGCCTTCCCCGACTGCAGGAACTGTGGGCAACTCTGCTATAGGGTAGAGATTTAATTCCCACGCAGTGATTGACTGCACAGTGTAAGAATAGGCTTTGTGTGTCTTTAAAGTTGCATGCAGCCGATCGGGAGGGAGATTCACCGAAGATTCCTAAAAGATTCACCTAAGGGATACATCGTGCGGTGCAACTTATTCCATCGTAACTAAAGGATTGTACCCCGCTTCAAGAGTTCGTTAGAACTAAGGATTCCCGAACGAATCCTGCAAGGACAGAACGAAAAGTTTCCTTTCGGAGGAGAAACAGGGGTCGCACGCAGCACCCCTAGCCAATGACATTCACACGGCTCTATTTGCGCACCAACCCCGCTCCTGGGAATTGGTGCCTAGAGACTTTATTTTCGTGAAGTTCGTTCCGTGGACATTTTATTTCGTTTTGCCCCATCCCAGTAAGTGTTTATTTGTATTAATTTGTACTTCAAGCTGTGTGTGTTTTTTGTGTAAATAAATTACAATTTATTTTATCTCACGTTTTGTTCAATCAAAGTATCCGGATAACTTTTGAGTTAAAATCACTGGTCTCCTGTGACACACACACTAATAGGTATTTACTGTATAAGCATTAACATACAACAAACTTACTTTAATCAGAATTATGGAAAGGAAAAAATATGTGGGGGGGTAAAATGCATCTAATAATAATTAGTTTTTTCATTGTTTTTCTGTGCAAAACAGTTTGTCATTTAGAATTACACAATACATACATATGTAACGGTGGTTGCCCGGGCCCATCTCATATTGACCCCCGAGAGTGACGAAACGCGTCAGGGAGTGTCATCACGCACTACGTCACGGACATTGCGTCATTACGTTGCGCATGAACAGGCCGGTTCGTGTGTGGAACATTCACAGGCCACGCAGCTGAAAGATCTTCAGAGGACTCCAATTCATTGCCGGCTCCCTTGTTCTACGTTCGAGTGAATATCCTGATGACCACGGATCGTCTATATCCAGTTAGCGACATCAGAGACAAGTAAAGACAAGAAAAGACGCCGTATGGTGGTGATTTATTCACACACGCTTTTAACTTCCTTATCCTCCCCCCTCCATTTCCTTTATTAAATATACAGTTATACACTATGGGGCGTGCGCTCTCTTTTCTCTCTCATATATATATATATATATAGTGGCAGGACAGCCTCGCCGCAGGGTCAGTAAGATGCTAGACACGATATGAAACTTGAAACTGTAGTGGTTTATTAGCCACAACCAAATAAAGTCTGTGTGCACTATCCATTTAAGAAAAGCAAAATAAAATATGAAATAAATTCCTATTTCCGTTAGGGAAACGAACTCAACTTCTTGATCCCTGTCTACCGGGCAGTCAGCTAACTCTGGTTGGTTATCAGCCCAAAAAGCTATCCTACGCATTCAAAGAATAAAACGGAAAATTCTCTTATCTGTTTGTAGCTCCAGTAGTAATCAGGAACGCCGGTTCTGGGGAGCGGGCTGTGTCCAGCTTGTAGTAGTCCTTTATTCTGGGATTGGGGTCCCAGCTGGTCCCAGCAGCAAAGCTACTCGCAGGGCTGAAGGACAGTACAGCCAGGGTTTTTTCCCAGCCAGGAGAAGCCTCTCTACTCTCCTGTGGAAAAGCTAGAACAGCCTGTGTAAGCCACTTCTTGCTTTTTAAAACTGCAGTCTCTCAGGAATCCTGTTTAATTAGACTGCAGGTGCATGCAGTTCTCCAACAGTAGGTTAACTGGTTTAGTGCTGGAAGGTACACATATCCTCCATTCCAGCTTACTGAGTCAGTGACTGTCACTATATATATGTATATGTACATATATATATATATATATATATATATATATTGTGACAAACGGCTTACTCCGGGGCTCCGCCGTCTGTCCGGGACTGTTAGAACACGGTCTTTTAGGGTAGGTTAAATGATGAGACGTCACGTACTGTTCCTTTAAACAGGCTATGCCTGGTTTATTCAGTCCCAGGCACTGAGACTGCCACAGTTTAAACAGAAAACAAAGCCAAACAAAAAGCTGCTCGTCTGAGCGATAACTTAAACTTAGATGTCCCTGACTCAGAGTTGGAAGTGGCTTGTCCACTTCCACCAACAAAATAAGTACCTTTGCAGTCTTTAGACAAACTAACAGAATGAATGAAGCGATTTGGGAAAGAGGCTTTCTCACCCCTCTGCAGTTCAGCAGCCTTCCAGGCTCTTGGGCGGGGCTCAGAGGAAACAGGAAACAGGTCTTATATACCTGAACTCTAATCAGCATGACAGGTGACAGAAAACAGGCAGCAGACAAACTGTGGAATGGAGTGCCTGTACCACGAGGCTGCCCTGTTCAGCTTAGACAGGACAGAAACTGTTCAGTATCCTGGGAGCCCTGTATATGGAGTTTATTACCAACCCCTGGTTTCTGTCACATATCCTCCCCCCCAGCTCAGACCTCGAGGTGTGAGCGACCATGGATATTAGGGAGTGCATCCTTGACAACCCGTCGGCATTGCCATGTTTGTGCCCCGACCTGTGTTCCACAGAAAATTTAAAGGGCTGTAGGCTTAGGAACCACCTGGTCACCCTAGCGTTCTTCTCCCTATTTTGACACATCCAGGTAAGGGGTGCATGATCTGTGACCAATCGGAACTTTCTCCCCAACAGATAATACTTGAGTGTCTCTACAGCCCACTTTATTGCGAGACACTCTTTCTCGACTATGGAGTAATTTTTCTCCTGGGGATTTAGTTTCCTACTTAAATAAAGGATGGGGTGCTCCTCCCCTTGAGACTCCTGGGAGAGTACCGCCCCCAGCCCTACCTCAGATGCGTCGGTTTGGACTACGAATTCTTTGGAGAAGTCAGGTGTGACCAACACTGGTTGGGCACAGAGAGCTTCTTTCAGGCTTCTAAAGGCCTGTTCGGCTTCGGGGGACCACTTTACCATTAGCGGTCCTCTTGCTTTTGTGAGGTCGGTTAGTGGGGTTGCCTTAGTTGCAAAATTGGGAATAAACCTCCTATAGTAGCCAATTAACCCCAAAAAGGTCCTTACTTGTTTTTTTGTGACTGGCCTTGGCCAATTTTGTATCGCCTCTACTTTGAGTGTTTGTGGTTTGAGTAACCCTCTACCAATAGAATACCCCAGATACTTGGCCTCCTCCAGACCAATAGTGCATTTAGCGGGGTTAGCAGTTAGTCCAGCAGACCGAACTGCGTCGAGCACAGCTTGGACCTTTGGAAGGTGGGACTGCCAATCTTCACTATGGATTACCACATCATCCAGGTAGGCGGCAGCGTACCGAACATGTGGTTTTAAAATTTTATCCATCATTCTTTGGAATGTGGCGGGAGCTCCATGTAAGCCAAAAGGCAGCACCTTATATTGAAAGAGGCCGTCTGGGGTTGAGAAGGCTGTTTTTTCTTTTGCCCTTTCTGTGAGGGGAACCTGCCAGTACCCTTTTGTTAGGTCTAGGGTTGTGAGATATCGGGCTTTGCCCAGTCTCTCTACAAGTTCATCCACCCTGGGCATAGGATAAGTATCAAATTTTGACACCGCGTTTAGTTTCCGGTAGTCATTACAAAACCTTGTTGTACCGTCTGGCTTTGGGACTAAAACTATAGGGCTGTTCCACCCACTTTGGGATTCCTCAATTACGCCTAGTTTTAGCATTTTTTTAACCTCTAAACTTATAGCCTCTCTCTTGGCCTCTGGGATTCGGTACGGTTTAAGGTTAACTCGGACCCCCGGTTCAGAGACTATGTCATGTTTAATTACGTTAGTTTTACCTGGCTGTGTAGAGAAGATTTCTTTGTTCCTTCTCACTAAACTCTGGACCTCTCGTTTCTGATGCACGGACAGTGTTTCAGCTATGCTAACCTCTGGGTCAGTTTCTTGATTCTCTGACGGACCTGGGGGTACTAGGGTTAACAAGACCTCTCTATCTTTCCAGGGCTTGAGTAGGTTTATATGGTAAATTTGCTCAGGTTTCCTCCTACCTGGCTGCCTTACCCTATAATTTACTTCTCCCACTCTTTCCAAGACCTCATATGGCCCATGCCATTTAGCAAGGAATTTACTCTCCACGGTGGGAACCAGAACTAGTACCCTATCACCTGGAAAAAAAATTCTGACCCTAGCACCCTTATTATACGTATTCCTTTGTGCTTCTTGAGCTTTCTCCATGTGTTCCCTCACTATGGGTAGGACTGCAGCAATGCGGTCCTGCATTTGGGCAACATGCTCTATTACACTTCTGTAAGGGGTAACCTCGTGTTCCCAAGTTTCTTTGGCTATATCCAGTAAGCCCCTTGGATGTCGGCCATACAATAGTTCAAACGGGGAGAAGCCTGTGGATGACTGGGGAACTTCCCTAATGGCAAATAACAGGTATGGTAACAAACAGTCCCAGTTTTTCCCATCCTTATCGACCGCCCGGCGTAACATGCTCTTTAAGGTTTTATTGAACCTTTCCACTAAACCATCTGTTTGTGGATGATAGACTGAGGTTCTGAGATGCTTGATTTTTAGGAGTTTACATAGCTCTTTTGTTACTTGGGACATAAATGGTGTTCCCTGGTCAGATAAGATCTCTTTAGGAATTCCGACCCGGGAAAACAGAAGTACTAACTCTTTTGCTATGTTTTTAGCAGAGGTGCTACGTAGGGGAACTGCCTCCGGATATCGGGTAGCATAATCTAATATTACCAATATATGCTGATGTCCCCTAGCAGACTTTATTAGGGGTCCTACTAGATCCATAGCAATCCGGTCAAATGGTACCTCTATTATGGGAAGGGGTACCAATGGGCTGCGGTATGCTTTGAACGGGGCGGTGATCTGACATTCTGGGCATGAGGAACAATAGTTTGTAATTTCTGCCAGAACCCCAGGCCAATAAAAGCTTCGGAGAACCTTTTCTTTTGTCTTTTCCACCCCTAGGTGTCCCCCCAATGGATGACTATGTGCGAGGTGTAATACTACGTTACGGAATGTCCGTGGTACCAACAATTGTTTAGTTGTAACTGATTTTCTTTTATCAACCCGATATACTAGGTCGTTCTCTACCTCGAAGTAGGGGTAAGCAAGTGACCTATCTGGTTGGCCATGAGTACTATTCTGGTCCCGTATATTTCCCCTTGCTACCGCTAATGTGGGGTCCTCCCACTGGGCCTTCTTAAAACTCCCAGGACTGACCTCTAGGTCAGCGAGGGTCTTATCCTGTACTGGGGTGGTAAGTGCCTGATCAACATCTTGATTTGGGGTATTCCCTACCAAAGTAGTGATGGGGAAGGGAATTTCACAGCACTCCTCCTTTTCCCCCTTCTTATTTGGGCCCTCGTCAACCTCCATTTCTGAAAAAGGGAAAGGATTTGTTTCTTCTAACACTTCGTTATGGTCTGCTATTGAACTCTGGGCGCTATTCTGAGCTGGGGACCACATTTTTAGAAAATGGGGAAAGTCGGTCCCTATTAACACATCATGTGCCAGTTTGGGTACAACACCCACCTTGAAATCTAAAGAACCAAATTCTGTTTCAAAAAAAACATCAACAGTGGAATATTCATGATTATCCCCATGTATACAACAAATTGCCACTCTTTGTGAACTGTTTACCTGTTTCTTCTTAATGGGCAATAGGTATTCGGACACTAGTGTGACCATACTCCCAGAGTCAAGAAGTGCCCGAACCCTCTTACCATTAACCTTTACAAATGCCCACAGATGGTTATTCAAGGGGTCCTCTGGGCTAGGGCCCATACATTGGGACAACAGCGAATAAGGTTCCACGCTGTTGCATTGCATGGGCTCATCATTTAGTGGGCAGATTTTTGCTGTGTGGCCCCTCTCATGACAATTTACACATTTAGGTACATAGTCTGTGTCCCACTTAGAGCCTTTTCCCGGCTCCCCATGTTGGCTATTGCCCTTAGTGTGCGAACCACTGTTGCTGGAGCGGCGTGAAGGTGGTCGCCGCTCTTCAGCGCCCCTTAACCCCGGTACCCTTTTACCGTCTCTGGAAGAGTCCTGGAACCTCGGATAGTGGGGTTGCTCCACGACTGTGGGTTGCGGGTGCTCTTCTGCTGCACTGTACCTTTCTACAAGGGCCACAAGCTCATCCGCATTGTGGGGGTCACTCCGACTGACCCAACGGCGTAAGGCAGAGGGAAGTTTCCTCAAGAACTGGTCCATGACCAACCGTTCCACGATGTGGCTTGCTGAGTTGATCTCGGGTTGTAGCCACTTCCGGGCGAGGTGGATGAGGTCATACATCTGGCTTCGGGTGGCTTTATCCATCGTGAAGGACCATGCGTGAAACCTTTGGGCACGAACAGCCGTGGTTACGCCGAGGCGGGCGAGGATCTCGAACTTCAATTTTGCATAGACGTTAGCTTCGGCGGGCTCTAGATCAAAGTAAGCCTTCTGGGGTTCGCCGCTTAGGAAGGGTGCGATTAGACCAGCCCACTCAGCTTCTGGCCATCCCTCTCTCTGTGCCGTGCGTTCAAACGTGAGAAGATAGGCTTCCACATCATCCGAGGGTCCCATCTTCTGAAGGTAGTGGCTTGCCCTGGTCATTTTCGGAACTGGGGCTGCCTCTGCCAGTGGAAGGTTACTGATAGTCCCCCTCAGGATCTCGAGTTCCTGCTGTAAGCCCTGAGCGAACCGCTTTTGCTCCTCTCTCAGCAGGCGGTTTGTCTCTTGCTGGTTTGCATTAGTCTCTTGCTGGGCTATTAACAGCTGTCGCTGGGTTTCACTCGCCTGTTGCTGGGCTTCATTCGCGTCTTTCTGGACAGCGACATTGCGTACCAGCGCACTCACCACGTCTTCCATCTTGTTTGGAGAGAGAGAAAAAAAAAACCTTCTTTTTTTTTTTTTTTTTTTTAAAGTTCTTTAACCCCCAGACCTTTCAGTGTTCTGCCTGCATTCTCCACCATATGTGACAAACGGCTTACTCCGGGGCTCCGCCGTCTGTCCGGGACTGTTAGAACACGGTCTTTTAGGGTAGGTTAAATGATGAGACGTCACGTACTGTTCCTTTAAACAGGCTATGCCTGGTTTATTCAGTCCCAGGCACTGAGACTGCCACAGTTTAAACAGAAAACAAAGCCAAACAAAAAGCTGCTCGTCTGAGCGATAACTTAAACTTAGATGTCCCTGACTCAGAGTTGGAAGTGGCTTGTCCACTTCCACCAACAAAATAAGTACCTTTGCAGTCTTTAGACAAACTAACAGAATGAATGAAGCGATTTGGGAAAGAGGCTTTCTCACCCCTCTGCAGTTCAGCAGCCTTCCAGGCTCTTGGGCGGGGCTCAGAGGAAACAGGAAACAGGTCTTATATACCTGAACTCTAATCAGCATGACAGGTGACAGAAAACAGGCAGCAGACAAACTGTGGAATGGAGTGCCTGTACCACGAGGCTGCCCTGTTCAGCTTAGACAGGACAGAAACTGTTCAGTATCCTGGGAGCCCTGTATATGGAGTTTATTACCAACCCCTGGTTTCTGTCACAATATATATATATAGACCATACGATACCGGTTGCAACACGACATCAAGGGACAGTATGCAGGTAAGTAAAGCATACTTTTTCTATATTTGATAGAAGACACAAAAAACGACGTCCTGAAGAAACCAAGGAAGGTGAAACGCGTAGAGTGTCGCTAGCAAACGAATCTCACAGCTAACCAGAACCTTGGATCCTGCTGAAGTCACTTCCGGTATTGCTTAAACGCATCCGTGAGACGCACGCCACACAAGGAAGCAGAGTACAGGGGAAGCAGAGAATCAATCTATCCTGCAGCCGAGATCCAGTTGTGAGATCTAAATGCCTGTTTAATTCTTTTATCATGTGAGTGCAATGCATCTTACCTATTCCATATAAATGTTTGCATACAGTCTGCACTATGTCCGGTTTTCTTTTGGTTACATAAGGTACTCGTGGGCAAACTGAGGTTTACATACATACCATCGCAGCCAAAGATTCCATTACGTGTATTTATTCCATCTCACACTTGTGAGTATTTTATTTAAAGATTTTAAGAATACATTTCCACTGTTATCACAACAATATTGCACCATTAGAATATTTCTTCTATTCCCACATGTTTGCGCTTCCCAACGATCAACACTTCATGCACCAACAAGACCCATGTAACCAGAGAGCTAGTTCCCTTAGGAGACCCTATGTGAGATTGGGTGGGGGAAACACCGTTATATATATATATATATATATATATATATATATATATATATATATATCACTACACGAGGGGCTATCTTCTGCAAAGCATATTAATCACCAGCTGTCCAGGCGCTTTTTCCGTAATCTGTTTCACTTACTGTCCCGGCTAAGCTCATTCTAAAGCTTAAAGATAAGTGCTAATGGCGCTTACTATTGAAAGCGCCCGAGGCGCGGGAAAACCATCCGGTTTTCGGCCGAAGACAGCCGCGCGCTGCCCGCGCTATTTTTAAACTGCGGGGGCAGCTGCATTAGAGTCAGCCCGGGCGCTACTGTATTGTCCAAATAAACAGTATAATGTTTTTTCTTAAAGGAGCAAGTTTGGCCCACTTCCGGAAATACAACTACGTGAAACCCAAAATAAAATATTCTGTTCACACACACACAAAAGGCAAAGAGATCGATCATAAAATAATTTTAAAAAGCATAGATTCTCTAAAGAAAAAGAAAGGCAGACTGGCGCACTGATAGGCTGCTGGTGTTTATTAAAACCCTTAAGGTATAAATAACATAAATGTGAAAATACAATAAATAACTAATCCACTATGAATAAACACAACATACAGAAAAGTAAAGTTAACAACTACACATTAACTAAACTTAAACTAATAGAAATCCTTTAACACATGCAGTGGGGGACCAGAGAGATCAAGGTGTCAGCTAAATCCAGTAGAAAAAAGGGTCCGGACCCAATTAAACTTACTTTTAACACAACAGAGACACCCTCACTCTCACGGACGTCAACTGGAAAATCTGCAGAGCCACGGAGCAGCCTCACGTGACCTCTACGCGTTTCGTACGTAGTGCTTCGTCAGGAGGTCATAAGATGGCGCTGCCCGTGGAATTATGTATCCGTCTGCAGCCAATAGACATGCCTCATAGTAAGGCGTTCACTCCCTGAATGAGACATCAGCTGCAGAAAGGCAGCAATCATTCTGACTGCTGTCTATGATGCTATGCAACATTGCCCCAGTATTTAACTAGTACACAGTACAATAGTCATATTCATGTGTATTATTGTATATAAGCATATGTATACATAAACACTCACCTAAAAATTCATCAGCAACAGGGATAATGCTCTATGAAGTTAAAAACATATATTTAATAAAATGGATAAACAGCACAATGCAGAATGTAAATGCATGGCTGGCAACCCAGCACCTGAAAGGATAATGATAAATATAAAACCTAACTGGTTATCACAATGTTTAGCAAATAGAATAAAAATACTCATAAAACTTTAAAAACTGTTTAAAATACTTAACAAAAATTATTTTTAAAAAACAAGTAAAAAACCTATGAAAAACCATGGCTGAGTCCTAGAAACTATAAACACGCATCATAAAGCAGTAATGAACTTAATCAAAGGATATTAATCTCTCAGAAAGGGAAAAAGCTCTATATAATCATTCAGTCCCTGGGGATATCTGGACTGCATAGGGTAAATCCAGAACTGTTCTCTTCTGCTAAGACGCAGTTCCCTATTACCCAATCTTTTATCTGCTGTGATTACTTCAATCCCCATAAAAATTAAATCACTAGGATCACATTGATGAAAATCCATAAAATGTTTTAAAAGATGAGTTAAGGGTAAATTCTTATCAATTAGTTTCTGAACATTTTTAATATTTCTCATGTGTTCCATAATTCGTACTTTCATATTCCTTTTAGTTTTCCCAATGTATTGGTAACCACATTTACATTGGACCAAATACACGACATGAGTAGTAGAACAATTGATAAAGTTATGAATCTTGTAACACTGTTTGGTAGCAAAAGAAACTACTTGTTTATTTGTCACCATATTTTTTGCATACTTTACATTTGTTATATCTGTAATTGCCCCTTAGTCCCAAGTGTGATCTCATTGTGCCATCTTTGATGGGTTCAACTTGTACTGGCTAGTGGCCAATATCCTTTTAAGATTTTGGACTTTTTTATATACAATCTTAGGTTTAGAGTCTATCAGTGACCCCCAATACAGGATCCAAAGAGATAACCTTCCAGTGTTTATTTATAGCTTTTTGTATAGCTTTATGTTTGTCAGTATACTGTGTAATAAACACTGGGAAGTGATCCTTCTTCACCTGGTTGGAAAGTACTGCATCTAAAGACGCAGTGGAAACCACTGTGTTAATCGTCACGGCAGTACCACTTGTTTAACTTTAAAGATTAACTTTACCCATTGCAGTTTCTATTAAGTCTTCATAATACTCTTTTTGCAAAAAGCAATCTTTAAGAAATGACGCCTGGGTTTGAAAATGTTTTTCATGAGTACAATTTATTTTCAACTGCACTAGCTGATTAAATGGAATATTATCTATCTAGGGTTTAAAATGGCAACTAGACGGATGAATATATGAATTAACATTTGTCTCTTTAAAGAAAATTTTAGTGCATATTTGATTCTGTTCTATAAAAATTTCAAGATCTAAATAATGCACTCGTGTATCACTATTCTCTCCGCTGAACTTCAGATTAAATGTGTTATCATTAATTTCAGCGATGTACGCCTTGAAAAAGGATTCATCACCATTCCAAATGATTAAAATATCGTCTATGTACCTCCTCCACATGATGAGTTGAGGAGGAGGTACACTTTCGACCGTCAATCTCTCCCACCACCCCATATAAAAATTCACGAATGACGGGGCGAATTTGGTACCCATTGCGGTTCCCAATATCTGTAAAAAATATTCAGATTCAAAAAGAAAATAATTATGAGTTAATATGAACTCTATAGATTGTTATAGAAACCTGATCTGTTCAGGTGCTATCAGGTTACTTGAGTCCAAAAAGTGTTTAACAGCTGTGCAGCCTTCTAGATGGGGGATGCACGTGTATAATGACTGAACGTCTAGCGTAGCCAATCTATAGCCAGTATTCCACGCAGTCTGTTGTAATATCTGTAAGACCACGGTGGTGTCCTTAAGCTAAGAAGGAAGCTCTGTGACTAGTGGCTGTAAATAAAAATCTAAATATTTGGATAAATATTGGGATAAATTAGACGTTAATTAATTTATACCGGATATTATGGGTCGACTAAGGGGATTCGAAAGGGATTTGTGAATTTTTGGGATATGATAATATATAGGGACCGTGGGATAAGAAATATATAAAAAAAATCATCTTCTGTTTTCTTCAAGATTCCTTGTGTTAAGGCCTCATCAAGCAACTCTTTTAGAGAGAGAAGAAAACTTGAAGTCGGATCCCATTTCAATTTCTTATATGAAGTCAAGTCTGACAGCAATTGGCTTGCTTCTAAACAGCAATCCTGTCTATCTTGTAAGACAATGTTGGTATTTGTCCTCAAATTTTTTATAGCCATAGCTTCACTAGAGATCATATTCAAATGACCCTTTTTCTTTACAGGAGTTTGTACGCAAATGTTCCTGAACTCCTGTTCAAACAGTTTGCCGAACAACTCAACATATTGTCCTTTAGAGTGGTCTGTGACTGGAATGATACATTTTAAGATCGTCAACATCCTGACTCATAGTACAATGCTCTTGCAGGAGACTATTCAAGTCCCTATAGACTTCCAATCCAAGCAAATTCGAGCTATACTGTATGTTGACCTTCAAAAATATTTGAGGAAATTAACATTGCATAGGCACTTTCCCAATAGCAAGGAAACTGGTAATAATGAGGTAGAGCTTTTACCAGTATCAACCAATCTATTTAGTGATCCCATTGACCAACAAGTCTTTAGGAACTTGAATAGTCTCCTGCAAGAGAATTGTACTATTAGTCAGAATGTTGACGATCTTAACATTCATCCTTCCGGTTACAGACTGGGTCCGACTGGCGCTGGTCGGGCCTTTTGTTGCCACCGGGCATGTCCCCAGCTGCTGGCCCGCCTCCTGCACTGTCCCTCCCCGTATCTCTCTGAGGCAAGCACATACCACAACTTCCGGTGCGCTGACGTCACAGAGCAGCCCAGTGTGGGACAGTGCAGGAGGTGGGCCAGCAGTTGGGGAGATGCCCGACGGCAACAAAAGGCCTGACCAGCACCGGCCGAGCCCCACCACAGCCAAGAGCAGCACAGTGAGGGAGAGAGGCAGCAGCTGGGACGCGGCAACCTGCGGACAGAGGATAGCGCAATGTTGGTGTGGAAAGAACTGCAGTGTAAGGGTTCCGGTCCCAGGAACTCACCCTTAAAGGGCTGTAGAGGTTCCTGGCAAACCTCTCCCTGAACTAACTGATTGGTGACAGCTCTTCCTGGATGTGGCGGTGAAGGGGTTAAGACAATAATAAAGGCATTATGCCCGGCTGGTTACCCCCAAACCTTTATGGGGATGAATGGGTTAATTGTATGGTCAAAACAATACCATGTTTCCCCTATATATCAACTGTGATGTCCCCTGGGTCATACTGTGAAGATGAAGTGTCCGTTCTGTAGCTCAGGAACTAGCTGCAGTCCTATTGATGTATGCTGTATGTGTAAAATGTGTCTGCTACACAAGGGGGAGCTCCTAGTGCTGTACAAAGCATTAATTGAATAAGCGTGTCTGTGGTATGCAGCTACCTTGAAGCCCTGTATCACTTCCTAAACCGCAAACCCTCCGTGAAGGAAGTAAGTGTCTCTCTCTCTCTCCCCTCTAACACGCCCTTTCCTCTCTCTCTCTGATCATCACCTCCTAAATTCACTCTACCCTATGCACCATCCACAACACCTACTTCCACATTAACATACAGAAACCTACATGCCATAGACCACATCCAATTTTCAACATCTGTACATCACCACCTCTCTCCCATTTTACACTTTCCTGTCCAACCCTAGAAACCTCTCTATAAAATAGCATACTCTGATCAGCCTTAGACAAGACTGTTCCTGCCACCACACGTCACGCCCGACAATCCAAACCACAACCGTGGCACACACCTTTCATCTGCTCCCTCCATAATTGCGCATACACTGCAGAATGTTTCTGGAGGAAATCCTCATAAGCAGACTTCCTCCACTATAAATGTATGCTCTCCTCTTATAACACTGCCCTCTCACTTGCCAAGTAAACCTACTTCTCTTCAGTCATACAAACGTTGTCATCGAACCCTCAACACCTATTTTCCACGTTTAACTCCCTTCTCCGCCCAACTACACATTCACCCCCATCTACCTTTATGGCCTGAGACCTCGCCATCTACACAGACAAGATGACGTCAGACATGACATTTCTTCATGTAAAGCTCCACACAACACCTATCACCTAATATTCTTTCCCCATTTCACTGCCACCACTACACCAACACTCTGCCTCACACAAAAATCTCAACACCTCACTCCCGCTGTCTAGGGGTCATCTCTGACTCTGATCTCTCCTTCATTTCTCACGAACTCCTACGATCTTCAATTACGATATATTGCCAAGATATGCTTTTTTTCCACTCATGATGCAACTAAAATCCTAATCCACTCACTCTTCATGTCCCGCCTCGATTACTGCAACATTCTTAGTTGGCATTCCGGCTCTCCAAACTCAAATCCATCCAAAATTTTGCTGCTAGATTCATCTACCTCACTCACCTCTCCACTTCTAATGCTCCACGCATATCCATTCTCTGGCTTCCCATAGCCTCTAGAATTACATTTAAAACCTTAGAAATTACTTACAAAGGTCTCAATGACAGTGCCCCCTTAGATCTCAGCCCTCCATTATTTTTTATTTGATTTATATTATTATTTACAGACACCGGGTACAGCAATGGGCACTTATTTTACCCCATTTTATGCCAATTTATTTATGTGATTATGGGAATCAATACATATTTTTAGTGATACTAATCAATATTGTGAACATATTATGTTCTATAAAAGATACATAAATATTAAATAGTTTATTTGGAAGGGGGATACCAGCACTCTACTCACTTTCAAACAAACACTTTATTCTAATGATTATAATTTGTTTTTCACTCACGAGCACCAAATTAATTATTTAGGCTTTTGTTTTACATTGATATTAGTTGTACTATCCAATCAGATGTTTATCAAAAAACGAATTCAAGAAACACTTTTCTTAAAGTCAACAGCAGTCACCCATGATCTCTTATTTGAGACATCTCAAAGGGCCAGGTTGAGGTGACTCTGCTAAAGTGACAAGTCCTTTTTGGAACAATCTGAGGATTTAGCATCCAGATTTGCCTCAAGGGGTTATAGGAATGTTGATATAAAGAGGTGTCTAATCATGTCTATTGGAAAGATAGATCAGACCTTTCTCAGTTATTAACCTGAGGAAAAAAGTCAGGTATAGTTCTGAAGGGGATAGTAATCCCAAGGATATACTATAACTTACCCCATTATTCGTTACTCGATACAGCAAGCAGGCACCTGAGATTAGGTCTATAATCTCCAAACAGTGAAGCACTTTGACCCTAGATAAAGACATTAAACCCCATCTGAACATTGGGGCCTAAAATGGTCTTTAAGAAAGTCAAATAATTGGCCTTGCATTTTGTGACAGTGAGGGGGAAACCAGGCTCACTAATAAAGGTTAAGCCCACTTGGTTGCCCCTGAGCTGTGCTTGGGGGTCCTAGAGTGTCAGCTCTTGGACCTACCTGTTGTACATGTACTGCTATGCAATGTATGTAAAATGCTACAAATCATTTTTGTGCTTTTTACCTTTCCAGGAGTGCTAGAAATCAGAAACTGCTGGGCGATGAGTTTCAGGGTAGGTTTTGTGCAGAAACTTCTTTCAGATTTGGCTATGTAGAGGGGTTCCAAAGTTATTGGACACCCCAAACATATACCTGGAAAGCAGGTCAGATTCTCGGTTACATGGAAGAACAATGCTCCAGTCAAAATCCTACCCTGAAAACATTCTTACAACTCACTGCCAGGATGTTCTGCTTCAGCACAGACCAGAAAAGGTAAAGATAAGGGGCATAAGAGACAAGGTATCCCCAGAATAGTACAGGGGTCCCTAGTCTCAGGGGGGTGCCCAGTTCATGCCCAGATAACCCTAACCCTGGTATGAGGGGTTCAGGGGGTAGTCCAGTCATGGATAAGAATCCAAGGCTTTTATTAAAATAAAAAGTCTAGTTTGCAGAAGTGTAAGGGATATGGCTAGTGGGGAAACACAGTTAAGGTTTTTCACTATCTCTCACACCAACAGACTTAATACATTTTAATAAAGATAATAAAGATATTAATAAATAAGATATATTTTATTAAAGCTGGTATGTTGTAAAATATGTTATACTTCTACATTGTAACATAAGCTGGGTCCTTTTACTGCAGGACTCCACAGGGGGCTTATGGGCTAACAGGGTGTGGTGCCACTAAGTCTGTCCTAAGTCTGTAGATCAAAGTGACACACTGCCAGAACTGTGAACAGTCATCTGTGCAGTATGGCTGAGTTCATTATCCAAGTCCTGGGATGATTGCAGGCCATTCCGGCAAGTACTGTAGTCACTTCCCTACACTGAGAGGCACCTGGGCACTGCATGACACGTAGGCAAGATGGCGATTTTCGAGCATGCTCTTTTGCCATGCTGAAGCTCAGGTGCCAGGCGTCGCAAGACTGGCAAGCATGTGAATGCCTAGCAGTAAAGTTCCCACGTTGGCTGTACTGCTGTGGGACTGACTTTGCAAATGTTATAAAAAAGTTAGTAGCCAGCCCAGGAATGAGACCCCAAGACCGGTTTTCTCCTGTATTATTGTAATCCACTGTGTGTATGTCTGTTTCCAAGAAATAAACGCAATTTATATTACATTTTGGTTTTGCTCAGTGCTATGATTCCAGGGTAAAGGTATAAGTACCTGGTCTCCTGTGACAGGTTTATTTACTGGTGGCAGCATGTGGGATCATTGAGCCTATGTTATAAAATCCTGTGGAGTCTTATAACATAGAAAGGGACTCTAAGATTGCGAGCCCTCAATATCAAAAGTAACATACACATGTTTTACAAGGCAGAGAAAGTACAGGTTCTCAGTGTCACTTAGCGTAGTGCCATCAGGCGAACATGGACAAGATGTCAGGCCGGTACAGGTCCTGGTACAGACCCAGATATGTTGCCTGGTGTGAGAGCTGCAGGTTCCGACGGACAGAGGAGCAAAGACTTTGCTGGAGGAGGATTTTGAGTCACATGAAGCCAGTAGTGCTTCAGTGGAGGGGTGTACACCCTCAGCTGCAGATGCAGTGTCCACGAGTCTAGCCAGGGTGCAGGAGGTTATTCCAGCCCTGGTGATAGTGGAAGGACATGGGGAGGGAGCGGGCATCAGCATGGTTATTGCTCGAGAAACTGTTCCAGGGACTGCGGCCGGGGTAGCCCCAGAGGCTAATGGACTTTCACCCTCTGGACTTGCCGCACTCCTTGCCTCATGGGGAGAGGGGGGTATTGTTACGGTAGACCAGTACTTATCAACACTTTTTATATTTTTGGGATTCTCGATTGAACACGACAAGGATGCAAAATAAATTGTCATTTATTTCCTTGATAGACAAACACACGACAGCTTCAGAATACACTTAATACAACACTTACTGGGATGGGGAAACTAAATAAATTGTCCTTTGCAAGAAAGCGCAAGAAATGCAGTCTCTGATTTAAAGTCAGTTTGGTTAGATCGCAAGTTGCCGATCTAATATGTCCGCCAAATGAAGAAAGTTCGTAGTAGTTCATAAGAATTCATTCGGGAGTCTCCAGGGCTAACGAATTCCTGAGTTTGGGGTAAATCCTTAGTTGCGATGTTATTAACCCTGTGCGTCCTGGAACCCCTACCGCTGTACTCAAACAGAATCTTGTGCTAAGTTTGGTTACGTCATGAATCACACAGGGGATAGCTCGGTGGACAGTTTTATAGGGTTCACAGACCTATCTCTAACATGCATGCCCAATCCCCTTAATAGGAACACTTAACCCACCAATCTCCGATTTGCCCGTAGTTTGCAAAACGGGCAAAAAAGGCTTTCCTGTTGGCAAAGCGCATGTGTCAGCTTGACACCCATGCGGTTAAGCATACCTGGGGTACACCCCTTATCTGGTGACCCTTAGTCTGGGGTTTGTCCCCAAGGTGTGAATGGCTCATGCTGAGTACCGGGATCTGGCACTCAGCAACATCCCGGCCATTTTCACACTTTGGATCTCTGAGGCTTTTGAAACCTGTACTTCACTAGACTCAGAAGCTCCCACTTAACGGGGCCTCTTCGAAGTGCAGGGAGGAAAATACCCTCAGCTCATTCACCCTTAGCATAATAACATACTAAAGGATTTTTCCCGGGCTTGCAGAAAAAGTTTCTCCCTGACAGTACATTTAAAACTCACAGTATATGACAGTTTATTAAAACAATATGTTCTGCTTATGTCACTGTAATAAATTTAATATGTGGGTGCATGGTTTCTTTATTCTGGGCTGCACACCAAAAATCAGAGTGCTAGCCCCTTTGGTTCTCAAGTTAGCGGACTTAATTAAAAGCTGTCTATTATGGGTTCCGTGGTTAACCTAGTTCTCACGGCAATAGACTTTCAAGCTAAGAACGCTAACAAGGTGAGTGATACATTTTGACAGAAACCACTTCAAATCTAACCGCAAGCCACTTATCCAATTGACTTTGCGGTTACGAGGTCGAGTGCTTGAAATGGATACCTATCCTACAAAGCAGACCTCCTGTATACAGCCACACTCCTTCAATCAGCGCTGGCTTCAGCGCTCACAACGCCATCTTGTGTCTGAAAACCTTATAGCACACTTTGTATGTAATTATATTATGGCAGGCAGAGAAGAGGCTGCAAAATGGAGATAAGAAGGCTGGGACAGGGGAAAATACATCAGTGTCATGCATATACTTTTAACCCCTTCACTCCCAATGCGAATTGGGTTAATCAGCCGGGTATAATACCTTTATTAAGGGCCTGATTAACCCCCCCCCCCCATCGCCACAGGTATACCCTCAGCTGCCGTTGCAGTGGACGCCATTTCACCCGGGGTACAGAAGGTTATTCTAGCCCTGGTGATGGTGGATGGACAAGGGGAATGAGCAGACACCAGCATGGATACTGTAGGGGGGCCAGTTACAGGGAGTGCAGCCACAGAAGCCCCAGGGGCTAGCGGTCGCTCTACACCCGGAATTGCTGCACTTCTTGCCCTTTGGGCACAGAGGGCTGCCCAGGACTTGGCCACACTGGCCAGGGCAGCCAAGAGCATACCTCAATGCACAGTAAAGTCTGCAGCAATGGGAAGCGCACCCAAGGTTGCAGAATTTCACCAGGACCAGAGGGGCTCTCAGATTTCCCAGACTGGTCAGATAAAGCCAATCTGTTAGGACCAGGCAAGGTCCAGTGTACCCCATCAGGGGCAACTTTCTCCAGCTGCGAGGCCGGTCGCGCGTGTGTGACTGGCACACACAGAGGAGCCAAGTACAACCGTCGAACCAGCCCAGAGAGGGACTTCCACAGAAAGATCTGCACTTGCCCCCAGTGGACCAGCAGCAGATACGGGGGGGACATCAGTTTTGCACCGGTCAATGTGCCATCCAGTGATGTCCAGCAGGCGCATTTGCGCCAAGTGACCATTGGAGCTCACCAAGCAGCTGGCTTGCTTGACTCCGGTGAACCCAAGTGATTTAAAAATGCGCTTTTAACACAATATACAAGTGATCAAATTGTGATTGTGATCAAAGAAATATTAAATAGTGAAAGGTGAATTTAAAACAAAAAATCTCAACCTCCAAAGGGAATACACTGGCGACACACTTTATTCGAGCTCGGCTAGTCCCGGGTGTATTGAGGTTTGTGACTGTTTTCTGCCCGAGTGCATTGAGGTATTTTCCAGGCAGGGATTGAAGCATTTTATTCCCGCTGGCTGCAATACTGCACAGTATATATATATATACTGCATTACAATTCATGAATTTATGCCATCTGGTAGACACGCGAAGCATTGCAGCCTATTAAATCCTAATCATTATCATTTAACAGATCAGCCGCCCGTCAGCCAGGCATGAACCCAGGCTGGGAAGGCAAACGCAACGGGGCTTGTCAGAGGTGAGGAGCGGCGCATTCCAGGTATCTGCCAGGTACATACTGGGTATTTGCTCGAATAAAGTGTGTCGGTGCAGTAGTACAGATTCCCTATAACAAGTAGATTCATCCAGGGATTGGAGGGAGCATATGTCCGGATGACCCCAAAAAATAAAGAAAAATATCTAGTGCAATACAGCCATAGCAACGTGAAATAAACGGATAAATCTTGGCTCTTACGAAGAACCTACTTACAAGAAGTAGGATAAAATATAGCGATGACAGGAGACCGTATGGTAGCTTAGTCCAGCAGGTAAGTAGGTCGAAATATATCTCAGGGAGAAAAAACAACAGAGAGGACTCCTAGTGCAGACCAATAAACAATTTATAAACAGGTAAGAAATAGCAGCAAATGTACTCACATGGTGTACATTCAATATAGTCACATCAAATTGGATCAACAGCTCTCGCTTACAGGCTCGGCTCTACGCGTTTCGCTGATCTCAGTCAGCTTCGTCAGGAGAATAATCGGCGTCAGATCATCTCTCAGCTCACTACACAATTTGCTTGACTCCGGTGCCACTGTTACTCTGGTCCAACCTGATATGGTGAGACCAGAGGATCTGCTCCCGGGTACAGGGATGCAGATGCTCTGCCATATGGAGGTGGGGGTATTGCCCAGGTTAGATGCTGAGTTTCTCCTTGGCAATCACCTGGGACATGTTACTTGTGTGTTTTCGGCAGAACCTGCTCCTGTTGCAGCGATTACCAGGAGCCAGAGATCAGGAGTTGCACCTGAAGGATCCGCTGTCCCCGTGCACTTGGGACCAACAGTTCCAGGGGTCTCTGAGGAGACCAGGCAGGTAAGCAAGACTGAGTCATGACAGTGTGCTGCCTCCTTCTCCTTTACATGTTTCCTTTCCCCCCGATTTAGAGACTACGGGTGAGTGGCCAGAATTAGGGACACAATTTAGGGATGCAGAGGTCTGATCCCAGCTTGGAGTGCATGAGGCAGTGTTTCAGATCGGTTCACATGGCACCGTGAGCTCTTGCATAGAGAGCAGAATTCTACCAGTTTAGATAGGGTCTGGACTGGTAGAAGACAGTTAGTGGTACAGAGGGAGTAAAGGCAACAGTTGTTACAGGTATCCCACGCCATACCACTAGCGGGGCATCAGGGGGTCACTCGCAAGAGAGCCCAGCTATTGCAGCATTGCTACTGGCTGGGGGCTTCAGGGGCTGTGGCAGAATTCTGCCACACCAGGGATGCCTATCAGCAAGTAGGTAAGGTGGGTGATCGTGTGAAGGCACCCCTGAACCAGTTACCGGTAATTGGAGAACCTTTTCAGAGGGAGGCTATGGACATATTGGGACCCTTCATGATTCCCAGTTGGTCTGGTGAGCGTTACATCCTCACAGGGGTAGCTGTTGCTACCTGGTATCATCAGGCTGTGGCACTTGCCACCATCGATGCTAGGGCAGTAGCAAAAGCATTGTTAGTTATTTTCACTAGAATAGGTTTCCCTAGTGAGATTCTAACTGATTAAGGATCACAATTCTTGTCAGAATTGTTACAGGGTCTCTGGGATGCGTGCGGGGTAAGGCTGAGTCCACGCTGCCGCTGAGCTCGCTCATGCTTGGAGAGCGGTGATGTCACCAGCTCTCCAAGCATGAGTGATGGCTGTCCTGCAACATTTTTAGAGCATGAGTGGGGGGTGGGGGGGTTGTGGCTATTAGGGGAGGGTGCGTGTCATTGGCTGAATAGGGGCTGTGTGTGTGTCTGTCCATTTTCTCTCTATCCCCTTCCCTCTTCTCTCTTTCCTCCATTGCTGTCTCTTCCCCCCATTGCTCGCTCTCTCTCCCCCCATTGCTCTCTCTCCCCACCATTTCTCTCTCTATCCCCCCCATTGCTCTCTCTCCCCCACCCATTGCTCTCTCTCTCCCCCTTCCCCCCTCTCTAGCCCCCTTCCCTCCTCTCTATCCCTTTCCTCCTCTAGTTTCTCTCCCCCCTTGCTCTCCTTTCTCCCCCCTCTCTCCTTTCTCCCCCCTACTCTCCTTTCTTCCCCCTTCTCTCCTTTCTTCCCCCCTTCTATCCCCCATCTCGCCCCTTCTCTCCCCCTTCTCTCCTTTCTCCCCCTTCTCCCCCCTTCTCTCATTTCTCCCCCCTTCTCTCCTTTCTCCCCCTTGCTCTCCTTCCTACCCCCTCTCTCCTTTCTTCCCCCCCGCCTTCTCTCCTTTCTTCCCCCCCTTCTCTCCTTTCTTCCCCCCTTCTATCCCCCATCTCGCCCCTTCTCTCCCCCTTCTCTCCTTTCTCCCCCTTCTCCCCCCTTCTCTCATTTCTCCCCCCTTCTCTCCTTTCTCCCCCTTGCTCTCCTTCCTACCCCCTCTCTCCTTTCTTCCCCCCCCCCATCTCTCCTTTCTTCCCCCCTGTAACAGGGGACTTATCCCTGTTCACAAATGTGCCTCTAATCCAGCAGTGTGGTGGTTAACTGCTGGTAGGCAATTAACTAACCCCACCTACCTGATTGCTTAGAAAAGCCTGTCTTGTGAGACAGGAAGTGACTCCTTAGCTCTGACTGAGAGCTGAACTTTGGAGACAGAGCAGTGGTTCTTGAGTCTCCCAGGAGAGACTGACCAAGAGAACACAGATCTCTGGAGCTGACAAATAAGACGTCTAAACCTGGATGCTGACATTTTCTGTGCACACACGGGTGCGGATCCAGGAGAGCAGAGAAGCTTACTCTACAGCAGCTAACAGATAAGACTTTCATTCTTAAGAGACTTCTTATATCTGCATATTTCATGCTATGTGTTTGAGGCTGGGAGAAATGCTTAACTAAGGGAGATGTGAATTAATTGCATAGTTTTTCACTAGAAATACTCCCAAGTGAATAGAAGCTTTGTTTCCCCCCCCCTGTTTTTGGATGGTTTCCTGATGAAAAGGAAAAGGCACAATAAAGCCTTATTATAATTTCACCTTATAAAGTCTCCAATTGTGTACCTCTGTGAACGTCCGTCTACATTTGGTGTCCGAAGTGAGATGAGAGGTGTCTTTGAAGTTAAAAAGGACCAGAGTTTTTTATGTGAAATTTTTTTGTTATGCTTTTTGCCTACAAACAAGTCTGAGCAACTTAGAAAAAAAAACCTTATGCAGCAGAGATCAAAGTTAAAGGGATATACACCACTGAAACAACTAAACCTTATTTGCCTATCACAAAGTGTAATATGGTCATTGAAATAGGGGTTTTGCCTTCCAGCCATAGTCAGGGTTCAAGAAGTGAGTCAGCCCTTAAAAAGGGATAGGTGTTTGTTGTTTTCAAAAGTTTCGCTGAAGCAGTGAATACAGATGGTGACCCACGAGTGGTACTGATTTTGCAAATAAAGGTTGCCACACCGCATAGGGCTACCAGCTGTGAATGGAGTATATGCAGAAAAGTGTGAAAATTGATACAAGACTGTGCTGAAGCAGGGGAATTTTTAGCAAACAAAAGCTGAGTGTAAAATTGCCCTATAGGGGAAAAAGGAATTTCAAAGCCAATTGCTGAGTGTTGAGTCACCCTGCCGGGAATGAAAGAAATAGTCCACTGCAAAGAATGTTTTTTTTTTCTCCTGCAAGAAAAAAAAGTCTGCCTATACCAGTATATATATGGTGAATGCTATAATACCCAAAGATGAGACTGAAAATTACTGAACTCAGGCAGAAAACCAAATTCTGTTGCTGAAGCGGAGAGATTGCACCTAGCAAGTAAATGGTGTAAAGCAAACAGAAGTTTTTGCCTAGCAACTACACATTCAGCATACCTAATGAGAGATTATACCTAGCAAGTAAATGGTGTAAAGCAAATAGACTTTTTTTTACCTAGCAACGGCACATCTTGTATACCTGATGGGAGAAAATGCATGCACAGTACTGCTGATATTGAAAAAAACATTTTTTACCCAAGAAAGAAAAGTCTACAGAGATGCCTGTGAGAGCTACGACTTCTACAAGCAAAATATGCCCATCTGTAGGACTACCACAATTGGGGGTTCTAGCAAATACAGTGGCAACAGCTGCAATAGCGCCTCCTGAGGTCAGGAAGAAAATTACACCTGATAGCCTAAAAATGGAGGACAAGATGCAGCGTTCCTGTAATGAACCCTACCCCACGGAAGAGTGGCCCTTCCAGTCCAATAAAGAGGAAGACATCTATTACGGGGAACCCGAACCTAGTCACACCCACAAAATACCCCAAGAATGGTGGGGGTGCCTGAACTCGGCACGACCAGAAAAGACCACTCCCTTTGATGACGAATATGATCAGCAGGAGACAGAGCGGGAGCAGTGGATCACCGAATATTTCTGTCAGCTAAAGCAGCTGCAAGAAAAGCCTGGCGTATATAATGAAGCTGCTAAAATTTCAAATGAAGATGGAGACCCCAATATCCCTGAAGGGACGGTGTCATCCAAATCAAAAAGGCTGAAAAAGAAAAAGAAAAGCGGTTCTTCACTTACCGTGGAAGTAACAGACACGTCCGCAGATCCTGTGGAGAAAATGGGGGACAGAGTTGCCCTGCAGCCTAGAGAAAATGGAGAATTCGTCCCACGGTTAACCGAATATCCAGAGGGCCCAAGACAGAAGTCGGGTACCCCAAAGAAGTGTCTGTCCGGTGCCAACAGTGAGGAACCCTCAACCAGTCATCCCAGGGAAGCGGAGCCGGAACCAGTGAGTGACGATCCCTTGACCAGCCCTGAAGACTCCCTGAAAATTGCCAGGCGTGACTGTGATCTACTTCGAGAACAATTGAAACTTGAGAGAGCAGATAACACAGAGCTACAGAAAAATAACGTGAGGCTACAAAAAGATGTGCTCACAATTTACTCTTTAGCTAGGACAGGATTGGACGATCTCAAGACTGAGCTAGATACTGCAAAGGCTACTATTTCCGCCATGGATGAAAAGCAGAGCCAATCTGATAAAATGGTGGCTACGCTAAAGCGGAAGTATGAGGAGGCACTGAAGCAGATTACAGTCTTCCAGCAAGAGGTTCACACTCTTCGCATAGAGCTGAATGCCTCACAACAGGAGATCAACAGTGTCCGGATAGAAGTGGACGTATCTCAGAAAGAGGTTCAGACACTCCGCAGAGCACTGGATGCCTCACATCATGAGACCAACAGCTGCCACACAGACCTGGAAGTTTCCAGAAAGGAACTACACAGTCTCACTGAGGAGCTGGACATTGCTAAAGAAACTACTGTCAATCTTGATACAGATCTCAAAGTCTCTCAGAAGGAGCTTCAGACCCTCAACCTAGAGAAGGAAGTCTCACGCCAGGAGATTGTCATTCTCAAAGCAGATGTGCGTAAATGGAAGGAGGACTGCAAAGAGGCCCTGAAGAATACAGAGGCTGAAAAATTAGAAAATTCAAGATTAAAAAGAGAAAACTTAAACTGAAAGAAGAAAATTTTCAGTTGACAGAAGAAGTCAAGGAAAAGTTTGAAGCAGAGCACCGACTGCAGAACCAACTGCAATGTCTGCGTACACACCTCCAGTATGCTGAGGAGACGCAGCAAACGCTGCAGGAAGAAAAGCTGCAGGCTGCTAAAGCGGTACAAGCGCTGCAGGAACGTCTGAATACCCAGTACTTCCCCACAGAGCAGTATGAGGAGCTAAAGGCCACGCTGAATGTCTTCAGAGCATCATTGGAGACGGAGCTTCGATACCAGGTGACTCTGTATGAGAGGGAGTGTGAGAAGACTCAGAAACTGGAGCAAGAGCTGGAGAGACAGAGAGACTGTTCCATTCCCTTGAGTCAGTATACCAAGGAGAAAACAGACGCAGCGACAACCTTAACGACAAAAATTACAGAGCTCCAGAATATGAAGGAGACACTGATACAGACTCAGAGAAAGCAAAGTGCGCAGATAAATTCCCTGAGAAGAGACTTGCAAGACGCACTCAAACAGGTTGAGACTCTGCAGACCAGTAACTTACAGATTCCTCCAATACGGAAAAAGGTATTGGCTCTGCCCAAGTACCAGTATCCCACAGTAAGTAATGCCCGTGAGGACAAGGGTACAGTGAGAGTTGGGGACTCCACGCACCTTCAAAACAAGATTATGAAGTTTGAGCCACCTAAGAAAGCACTAGCCAAACCTACAGCTGCCCAACAGGCAACAAACAGAGGTAGGAGTGCAGAATCAAAGCCAGAAGAATCCTTAGCTGAGGAAGCTGAAAAGATAGGACGTTCTCTGGAAAGGGCGGTGGAGGTGCAACTCAGTCCCAAAGGAGCTGAACTGGTGACTCCGTTGTGTGGAGGAGGTGCAGAAAGACCGCTTCAAAAGTAGAAAACTCTAAGGGCTAGTCCTAACTGCTCTACAACTGTTGCCATACAGTTTGTCTACAAAAAGAGGAGTGCCCGACGCAACAGAAATCTCATGACCGCGCACTCGGTAAAAAGACTTTACTTGGAGAAAGTCTTCCTCGAGCGACTGAGGAGTGCTGATCTCAAGCACCTTCGGGAGGAGACAAAAATAAACTGGAGATAGGGCTCCAATCCCAGTGGGACAGAGGGTTCTCTTCCTCCATCCACTCTCATTCAAGTCACAGAAAGATCTCGAATGAGTGGAAGGATGGGCTTTGGCCGTGGTAAGCCCGAGCTTCCCACAAACAGGGGAGGTATGTAACAGGGGACTTATCCCTGTTCACAAATGTGCCTCTAATCCAGCAGTGTGGTGGTTAACTGCTGGTAGGCAATTAACTAACGCCACCTACCTGATTGCTTCGAAAAGCCTGTCTTGTGAGACAGGAAATGACTCCTTAGCTTTGACTGAGAGCTGAACTTTGGAGACAGAGCAGTGGTTCTTGAGTCTCCCAGGAGAGACTGACCAAGAGAACACAGATCTCTGGAGCTGACAAATAAGACTTCTAAACCTGGATGCTGACATTTTCTGTGCACACACGGGTGCGGATCCAGGAGAGCAGAGAAGCTTACGCTACAGCAGCTAACAGATAAGACTTTCATTCTTAAGAGACTTCTTATATATGCATATTTCATGCTATGTGTTTGGGGCTGGGAGAAATGCTTAACTAAGGGAGATGTGAATTAATTGCATAGTTTTTCACTAGAAATACTCCCAAGTGAATAGACGCTTTGTCCCCCCCCCCCCCCTGTGTTTGGATGGTTTCCTGATGAAAAGGAAAAGGCACAATAAAGCCTTATTATAATTTCACCTTATAAAGTCTCTAATTGTGTACCTCTGTGAACGTCCGTCTACACCCCTCTTCTCACCCTTCTCTCCCTTCTCCCCCCTTCTCTCCTTTCTCCCCCCCTTCTCTCCTTTCTCACCCTTCTCTCCTTTCTCCCCCTTTCTCTCATTTCTTCCCCCCTTCTCTCCTTTCTTCCCCCCTTCTCTCCTTTCTCCCCCCCTTCTCTCCTTTCTTCCCCCCCCCTTCTCTCCCTTCTTCTCCCCTTCTCTCCTTTCTCCCCCCCTTCTCTCCTTTCTTCCCCCCTTCTCTCCTTTCTCCCCCCCTTCTCTCCTTTCTTCCCCCACCATTTCTCCTTTCTTCCCCCCTTCTCTCCTTTCTCCCCCTTCTCTCCTTTGTCTCCCCCTTCTCTCCTTTCTCCCCCCTTCTCTCCTTTCTCCTCCCCCTTGTCTCCTTTCTCCTCCCCCTTGTCTCCTTTCTCCCCCCTTGTCTCCTTTCTCCTCCCCCTTGTCTCCTTTCTCCCCCGCTTGTCTCCTTTCTCCCCCCCTTGTCTCCTTTCTCCCCCTTGTCTCCTTTCTCCCCCCTTGTCTCCTTTCTCCCCCCTTATCTCCTTTCTCCCCCTTCCCTCCTTTCTCCACCCCTTGTCTCCTTTCTCGCCCTTTGTCTCCTTTCTCCCCCTTTGTCTCCTTTCTCCCCCCCTTGTCTCCTTTCTCCCCCTTTGTCTCCTTTCTCCCCCTTTGTCTCCTTTCTCCCCCCCTTGTCTCCTTTCTCCCCCCCTTGTCTCCTTTCTCCCCCCTTGTCTCCTTTTCCCCCCGTGTCTCATTTCTCCCCCCATCTCTCCTTTCTCCCCCCCTTGTCTCCCCCTCCCTTGTCTCCTTTCTCCCCATCTCTTCTTTCTCCCCCCATCTCTCCTTTCTCCCCATCTCTTCTTTCTCCCCCCCATCTCTCCTTTCTCCCCCCCCCTTGTCTCCTTTCTCCCCCCTTGTCTCCTTTCTCCCCCCCTTGTCTCCTTTCTCCCCCCTTGTCTCCTTTCCCCCCCGTGTCTCATTTCTCCCCCCATCTCTCCTTTCTCCCCCCCTTGTCTCCCCCTCCCTTGTCTCCTTTCTCCCCATCTCTTCTTTCTCCCCCCATCTCTCCTTTCTCCCCATCTCTTCTTTCTCCCCCCCATCTCTCCTTTCTCCCCCCCTTGTCTCCTTTCTCCCCCATTGTCTCCTTTCTCCCCCCCTTCTCTCCCCCTTCTCTCCCCCTTCTCTCCCCCTTCTCTCCTTTCTCCCCCCCTTGTTTCCGTTCTCCCTCCATTTCTCCCTTCTCCCCCCCCCCTTGTCACCCTTCTCCCCCCTTCTCTCCTTTCTTTCCCCCTTCTCTCCCCCTTCTCTCCTTTCTCCCCTTTCTCTTCTTTCTCCCCCGCTTGTCTCCTTTCTCCCCCGCTTGTCTCCTTTCTCCCCCCTTGTCTCCTTTATCCCCCCCTTGTCTCCTTTCTCTCATTTCTCCCCCCCTTGTCTCATTTCTCCCCCCCCCCCTTTCTCCTTTCTCCCCCCTTGTCTCCTTTCTCCCCCCCCTTTCTCCTTTCTCCCCCCTTGTCTCCTTTCTCCCCCCTTGTCTCCTTTCTCCCCCCCTTGTCTCTTTTCTCCCCCCCCATCTCTCCTTTCTCCCCCCTTATCTCCTTTCTCCCCCTTCTCTCCTTTCTCCACCCCTTCTCTCCTTTCTCCACCCCTTCTCTCCTTTCTCCCCCCCTTGTCTCCTTTCTACCCCTTTGTCTCCTTTCTACCCCTTTGTCTCCTTTCTCCCCCCCTTGTCTCCTTTCTCCCCCCCTTGTCTCCTTTCTCCCCCCCCTTGTCTCCTTTCCCCCCTTGTCCCCTTTCTCCCCCCATCTCTCCTTTCTCCCCCATCTTTCCTTTATCCCCCCTTGTCTCCTTTCTCCCCCCCTTGTCTCCTTTCTCCCCCCTTTGTCTACTTTCTCCCCCCCTTGTCTCCTTTCTCCCCCCCTTGTCTCCTTTCTCCCCTTTTCTCCCCCCCTTGTCTCCTTTCTCCCCCTTTCTCCCCGCTTCTCTCCTTTCTCCCCCCGCTTCTCTCCCCCTTCTCTCCTTTCTCCCGCCCTTGTTTCCTTTCTCCCCCCATCTCTCCCTTCTCCCCTCCCTTGTCTCCCTTCTCCCCCCTTCTCTTGGTCTCCTTTCTGCCCCCCCTTTCTCCCCCCTTCTCTCCTTTCTCCCCCCCCCCTTTCCCCTCCCCCTTTCTTCCCCCCCATCTCTCCTTTCTCCCCCCCTTCTCTCCTTTCTCCCCCCCTTTCTCCCCCCCTTTCTCCCTCCCCTCTCTCCTTCCCCCCTCACTTCGTTTTCCCCACCCACACCACACCACTTTGTTTGCTTCCCCCACACCACTTTGTTTGCCCCCCACACCACTTTGTTTCCCCCCCCCCACACCAGTCCGTTTTGCCACCCCCACACCACACCAGTCCGTTTTGCCCCCCCCACACCACACCAGTCTGTTTTGCCCCCCAGCCCACACCAGTCCGTTTCCCCCCCTACCAGTCCGTTTTGCCCCCCTCACACCAGTCTATTTTGCCCCCCCTCACACCAGTCCATTTTGCCCACTGTGAGAGTGAAGAAACGCGTAGGGAAGAGAGTTTTTGAAGTGAAATTTCTTTAATGGCACCTGTGATGGGATAAAACTGGATGGATGTGGGGCGAAATGTGAAACGGAAGTGACGTCACGTAATGGACGCCGCTCCACTCACATGTCCCCTGTCACAAGTGGCTGTGGCGGCGGCGATAGCCGCCGGCGCCGCTCCTAATCGCCGCCGGCGCCGCTCCTAATCGCCGCCGCACCCCTCACCCTCCCACACACCCCACACCCAGTTGCTCACATGCGGCGGCGATAGCCGCTGCTCCTAACTGCCGGTGTTCCGCCGCCCGCTACCATGCCGCGCGCCACGCATGCGCAGAAGCGGCTGGCAGCGGCGCCGTTCCCCGCCCGCTGCCATGCCGCGTGCCACGCATGTGCAGAAGCGGCTGGCAGCGGCGCCGTTCCCCGCCCGCTGCCATGCCGATGGATAGGAGGGAGGCTGGCACCGGCGCCGGCTCCTAACAGCCTGGGAATGGGGGGGTTTGAGCGCGCCGCCGGGGGGTGGGGAAGGGGGGAGCTTGAGTGGCCACACATGCGCAGAAGCGGCTGGCAGCGGCGCCGTTCCCCACCCGCTGCCATGCCACGTGCCACGCATGCGCAGAAGCGGCTGGCAGCGGCGCCGTTCCCCGCCCGCTGCCATGCCGATGGACAGGAGGAGGGAGGCTGGTGCCGGCTCCTAACAGTCTGGGAATGGGGGGGTTTGAGCGCGCCGCCGGGGGGTGGGGAAGTGGGGAGCTTGAGCGCGCCGCTGGGTTGTGGGGAAGGGAGGAGCACTGACTGATCCCCCCAGACCCCACACACACACTGACTGATCCCCTCAGACCCCACACACACTGACTGACCCCCCCAGACCCCCACACACTGACTGACCCCCCCAGACCCCACACACACTGACTGACCCCCCCAGACCCCCACACACACTGACTGACCCCCTCAGACCCCCACACACACTGACTGATACCCCCAGACCCCACACACACTGACTGACCCCCCCAGACCCCACACACACTGACTGACCCCCCCAGACCCCAACACACACTGACTGATCCCCTCAGACCCCAACACACACTGACTGATCCCCCCAGACCCCACACACACACTGACTGATCCCCTCAGACCCCACACACACTGACTAACCCCCCAGACCCCCACACACACTGACTGACCCCCCCAGACCCCCACACACACTGAATGACCCCCCAGACTCCCACACACATTGACTGACCCCCCCAGACCCCCACACACACTGACTGACCCCCCCAGACCCCCACACACACACTGACTGACCCCCCCCAGACCCCACAGACACTGACTGACGCCCCCCCAGACCCCCACACACACTGACTGACCCCCCAGACCCCCACACACATTGACTGACCCCCCCAGACCCCCACACACACTGACTGACCCCCCCAGACCCCCACACACACACTGACTGACCCCCCCAGACCCCACAGACACTGACTGACGCCCCCCCAGACCCCCACACACACTGACTGACCCCCCCAGAACCCCACACACATTGACTGACCCCCCCAGGCCCCCACACACACTGACTGACCCCCCCAGACCCCCACACACACTGACTGACCCCCCAGACCCCCACACACACTGACTGACCCCCCCAGACACTGACTGACCCCCCCCCAGACCCCCACACACACTGACTGACCCCCCCAGACCCCCACACACACTTACTGACCCCCCCAGACCCCCACACACACTGACTGACCCCCCCAAGACCCCCCCACACACTGACTGACCCCCAGACACTGACTGACCCCCCCCCAGACCCCCACACACACTGACAGACCCCCACACACACTGACTGACCCCCCCAGACCTCCACACACACTGACTGACCCCCCCCAGACCTCCACACACACTGACTGACCCCCCCCAGACCTCCACACACACTGACTGACCCCCCCAGACCCCCACACACACTGACTGACCCCCCCTCAGACCCCCACACACACTGACTGACCCCCCCTCAGACACCCACACACACTGACTGACCCCCCCAGACCCCCACACACACTGACTGACCCCCCCAAGACCCCCCCACACACTGACTGACCCCCCCAGACACTGACTGACCCCCCCCCAGACCCCCACACACACTGACAGACCCCCACACACACTGACTGACCCCCCCAGACCTCCACACACACTGACTGACCCCCCCCAGACCTCCACACACACTGACTGACCCCCCCCAGACCTCCACACACACTGACTGACCCCCCCAGACCCCCACACACACTGACTGACCCCCCCTCAGACCCCCTCACACACTGACTGACCCCCCCTCAGACACCCACACACACTGACTGACCCCCCCAGACCCCCACACACACTGACTGACCCCCCCAAGACCCCCCCACACACTGACTGACCCCCCCAGACACTGACTGACCCCCCCCCAGACCCCCACACACACTGACAGACCCCCACACACACTGACTGACCCCCCCAGGCCCCCACACACACTGACTGACCCCCCCAGACCCCCACACACACTGACTGACCCCCCCCAGACCTCCACACACACTGACTGACCCCCCCAGACCTCCACACACACTGACTGACCCCCCCAGACCTCCACACACACTGACTGACCCCCCCAGACCCCCACACACACTGACTGACCCCCCCTCAGACACCCACACACACTGACTGACCCCCCCAGACCCCCACACACACTGACTGACCCCCCCACACACTGACTGACCCCCCCAGACCCCCACACACACTGACTGACCCCCCCCCCACACTCCCCCCACACTCCCCCCACACTCCCCCCCCACACACCCCCCACACACCCACACACACACACCCCACACACACACACACACCACCCACCCCCACACACACTCCCCCCACACACACCACCACCCCCCCCCCACACCACCACCCCCCCCCCCACACACACACACACACACCCCACACATACACCCCCCCACACATACACACACACTGACATACATACACTGACTGACTGACTGACAGACAGACATACACACACACTGACTGACACACATACACACAAGGAATTCACACTTAGTGCAAATAGCTAATACAGGGGATGTGTGCCGAGCACGCGCATTATAAGTCAAATTTATTTGCGTTTTGTCAATCAAATTGTATTTTGATTTTTAATTAAAACATCACCAATACAAATCCAATTTCTGTGACAAAAGTCAAAGAAGTTTCACTTACTATGCACGTGCACAGCACACACGGTTTTTTAGCTGCTGCTACACTGCTGCTACATTTTTATACCCATTTGCCACTGCCTATTCACCACGGACACTTGTGGGACATTGGAGAGGTATTTCTGAATATCCCTTGCCTTGCGGGGTCACGAACAACAGACTTCACATCCGGATTATACTGAAAGTGTGGAGGACTTCCGGGTCACACTGTGGCTGTCTTTTCCTTTATCCCCTGCCGGATGTCGGTTCAGAAGAGCTGGGACTACACGGACAGAGAGATTGGCGTGCAAGCAGAGGCATATCGTGGGCGGTTGGCGAATGAGTATACTCATTGCTTTAACCTTTAATTTGTTTGTGAGTTTGCATTTGTTGGTTCTATCCATTTTTATTAAATTGTATTTTTTCATGCTGCACTAGGATCGGGCGCTTTCTTTTCTTGTTGTTCGCAGATTTCTGGGAGTTCGTTGGTCCTTGCGGAGAGCAGCCAGATCCTATATATGGACCCTTGGTTTGGTTGAATTTTTCTTATTTTTTATTTTTATTTTTATATAAATATACTTTTTTATTTTTTACCTATTTTTATAGTATCGCAGTTCAATCCAGGAGGTTATCCATTTGTGTAACAATAGAACCTTCATGACACTCAGTGCTTATTCCCAGCTATTTCATTAGTATTGGTTTAGCATTTTTTATCAGCAGCTTTTAACCATCAGCACATATACTGTAGCATTTATTAATCATCACATTGTGTGTATTTTTATTAGTGTGAGTCAATCAGCCATTATATTGATATAATAGTCTCATGCCATTTCCATATTGTTTACTTACATTCAGCATGTCTATTGTGTATATTTAAAAGTCTCAGTATACACCTAAGGAGCGCAGTCTTTTTCTTTTTTGTGTATATATATATATATATATATATATATATATATATATGTATATGTATATATATGAAAAAAAAGGAAAGAAAAAACAGGCGCACACCTAGTTCATTAACATAATAAAAAATGTATTTCAAGGAACATAAAATCTGACAAATGCCCACTCACAAGGATAAAGCAATAAATAGCGTGTATGAGATTGGCTCTCATGTGCCGTTGGCTTGATCCTCTCTGTGTAGCTCCAAGTCCTGGCGTCGTCACGTGACTCCCCTCGTGTAGCCAGTGAGCCGGTGAATCGGAAGCGGAAGCTCACATGCAGTGTTCGGCTGGGAAGGGACCCTCTAGACAGCATAGGTCCTCTATGTCCTCTATGGTTAGGTTGTGTTGGAGCCGTCTGATACACACCAAGGATAGAGTCTCTGGCAGCAGCAGGCCTCGATGCTCGTGGGCAAATGGCGGTCTCAAGCTAGTCACGCCCTACGCGTTTCGTCACGGATAATGACTTCTTCAGAGGTATTCTTTTTTTTCCAGATATGGTCAGAGACTGGTGATCCCTTTAAAACGGGCAGCAAGAACCTGGTGCACTTAACATTGGAACAGGACTTTTTAAATATTGAAGGTTTTTTTGTATTTTTTCATTTTTTACTTTTTTACTTTTTTAAATTTTGTGTTATTAAAACTGTTAGCAGTCCAACCCTACAGAGGTTTTTTAATTTAGTTATAAGTAGTGAATTAGTCCACAATGCATTGCATTTTTTAGTCTATATCAATGTGTATTAGTTTTAAACTAGTCACCCCACCAAGCACCTTATATGATTAGCTTGACTGGTTCTTTTTATAAATTAGTAATATATAGAGGCGCTACTTCATTCCTTTGTTTGTTTGTTATATATATATATATATATATATATATATAAAAACAAAACAAAAATATTAAGGAGCGCCTACTATAACAACCTGCCTAACTGTGAGTAGGTCAGCTACTGTGTTGAAACAACCTATGGGGTGGCCAGGGGGGGTAGTACATGTAAAATAGATCCTATGTTGCTAAGATAACACATATATTGTACAAAATACTTTAATAAAAAATGCTATAAAAAATGAAAAAAATATATATATAAAAAATTGATAAAAAATATATTAAAAAACCTTTGGATAATACCAAAACCTTAAAAAACATAGAGTCCTGTTCCAATAAAGTGCATCCAGGTAACGGCAGCCCGTTTGAAAGGGATCACAACTCCCTTGTAGATACCTATGAAAGAAAAAGAGAAAAAAAAAACAGGCGCACACCTAGTGCATTAAAGTAAAACAATCAGTTTATGGAACATTAAAAAACAGACAAATGCCCACTCACAAGTCAAACGGTAATATAGAGCAGTTATGAGATTGGCCCTCATATGCCAGTAGTAGCGTCCGGATCAGCAATGGAGTCCTGTCCTACACACACGTGGCGCAGTCTCCTTCACCGGAAGTGACGTCCTCCCGGTCGTGTGCCCCGCAAAAGGAAATCCCTCCGGGAACCAAAGCCTTCACCTGCTTACTTCTGGCTGCTGCACCACCAGGAATAGTAGAGATATGCCCACTCTTCTTGTCTGGCTCGCCGCTCACAAACTGCATTCGTAATAGTCCGTGATACACTGTATTCAGTGGGAAAGTGCCTCCTCCGTCTTAGCCACGCCCTACGCGTTTCGTCATCAAGGATGACTTCATCAGGGTCCAACCTGATATATATACAGTGCTCGACAAACCCGGTCGCCCATTCGCTAGCTGCGAACGGCAATTGGCTTGTGGCCAGTAACCTTTCCCATGCTCTGCAAAATTAAAATCCCCTGCGCGAAAAAAAAAATCGTAGTTGATTGGCTGTGACGCGGGATGGAGTTGCCAGGACTTCAAACCGCCCTTTCTGCACGGGTAAGTAATGGGGGGGGAGGGGGGGTGAGTGCGTGCACGTCTGTTGCTCATCCTCCTTCTCCTCATATCCACTTGTATAATTGTGTCATCTCCTATAATTTACAATTTACTGATCCGGTCATGGAGGAGTTTGGACAGATGCTTCAGGTGTGGGGAATTTAATGCACTTTAAATATTTATATACTGTATACACTGATACATCCTTCCCGCTCTCTCCGGTGTTCCCACTGCCCGCGCGAGTCGGAACATACTGCAAAAGCCGGGGTGTTTCCCTCCCCGCCCTCTGGTGTTCCCGCTGCCCGCGCTGGTCACATACTGTAGTAGCCGGGGTATTTCTCTCCCCCCCCCTCCGGTGTTCCCGCTGCCCACGCGGGTCACAGACTGTAGTAGCCAGGGTGTTTCTCTCCCTCCCCCCCCTCCGGTGTTCCCGCTGCCCGCGCGGGTCACATACTGTAGTAGCCGGGGTGTTTCTCGCTCCCCCCCTCCTCCAGTGTTCCCGCTGCCTGCGCGGGTTGGAACATACTGTAGTAGCCGGGGTGTTTCTATCCCCCTCCGGTGTTCCCGCTGCCCGCACGGGTCAGAAGATATTGCAGTTGCCGGTGTTTCTCTCCCCTCGGTGCTCCCGCTGCTCGCGCGGGGCAGGAGGAAGTAGCGGGGTGTTTCTCCCCCCCCCTCTGGCGCACGTCCCTTCCCATGTGTGTGTATGGGTATGAGAGAGAGATTGAGTGTGTGTGTGTGTGTATGTATGGGTATGAGATTGAGAGAGTGTGTGTATGTATGGGTATGAGATTGAGAGTGTGTGTGTATGTATGGGTATGAGGTTGAGAGTGTGTGTGTGTATGGGAGAGAGAGATTGAGTGTGTGTGTGTGTGTATGGGAGAGAGAGATTGAGTGTGTGTGTGTATGGGAGAGAGAGATTGAGTGTGTGTGTGTGTGTGTGTGTGTGTGTGTGTGTGTGTGTGTGTGTGTGTGTGTGTGTGTGTGTGTGTGTGTGTGTGTGTGTGTGTGTGTGTGTGTGTGTGTATGAGAGAGAGATTGAGTGTGTGTTTGTGTGTGTATGGGAGAGAGCGAACGTGTGTGTGTGCATGACACCAGAGGTAACCCCCCAGTCAGTCACCCCCCCCCCCCAGTCAGTCACCGCCCCCCCACCCAGTCAGTCACCCCATCCCCCCACTCAGTCAGTCACCCCCCCCACCCAGTCACCCAGTCAGTCACCCCCACCCAGTCAGTCGTCACCCAGTCAGTCATAGTGTCAGTCATACCACCCCCCCACCAAGTCAGTCATCCCACCCCCCACCCAGTCACCAAGTCAGTCATCCCACCCCCCCACCAAGTCAGTCACGCCACCCCCCCACCCAGTCAGTCACTCCACCCTCCCACCCAGTCAGTCACCCCAGACACCCACCCAGTCAGTCACCCACCCAGTCAGTCACCCAGTCAGTCACCCCACCACCCCACCCCGTCACCCAGTCAGTCAAAAGTCACCCAGTCAGTCATAGTCAGTCATCCCACCCCCCCCCAAGTCAGTCAGTTACCTCCCCAGGTCAGTCAGTTGCCTCCCCCCCGTCAGTCAGTTACCCCTGTCTCTCTCCCCTCTCTGTCTCTCTCCCCTCTCTGTCTCTCTCCCCTCTCTGTCTCTCTCCCCTCTCTGTCTCTCTCCCCTCTCTGTCTCTCTCCCCTCTCTGTCTCTCTCCCCTCTCTGTCTCTCCCCTCTCTGCCTCACACTCGATCTGGATATCTTATTTACCCTGTATATCTTAACAGCCCTATACTACACCGAAATAACCTATACTGCTTTCTTCCAGATCTGACTCAAGCTTCGCACAGGAGACATCGGAATCCCCCCTAACCCAGAAGACAGGTAGGGAACACCTCCCCTCCAATGTATAACATTGCGGGAATGAGGGACTGCAGATCAGGTAAGATCCCAGGCAGGATTGCTGCTTTAAATATTGTGAAGCGGGGGCATCCAGACACTGGTTAAGGGGTGCAGGAAACTAGTCATTCACATCTGGCTTTTTTTTCTAGATCCAACATTTATATACACATACACACATACACTCACACACACACACGTAATGCTGCGGCAGCTTTTATTCTAACACATCGCCGTTTTTTCCCTGGCTTTTTCCTGGAATGCGACGCACTTCACCTGGCGCATGCCGCGTTCATTGCGTTCCCAGCCATGGGTCATGCACGGCAGACGCACGGTTGATGCGTTTATTGAGAATGGTTCGGATTTAATAGGTTGCAATTCTTCGCGTGTCCGCAAGATGGCAGATATTCATGAATTGTAATGCGCATGCGCTTCAGTAATGTGTCGACTTGCAGGTGTTTCGTTTAAAAAAGATAGCACAGTGTGCTATTGTAACTTGGCCTTGATACTGAAGGAAGAGGTTGCAAAAATGTATCAATTTAGGCTTTTCATATTAAAGAAAGACAAAGACCAGTTTCGGTTACAGTATTCTCCAGAGACCCGCCCGCCATGAGTGTTCAAGTGCAGCCCGCCTTCCAAAAACCCGACAGAAGTTACGCGTATTTGATATGGGCCGCGATTAAAGCAACAGAGGATAAGATGGCAACAGTTGTTCAAATTTATCAGTATTTTGTCGAAAACTATGACTTTTACAAATTTTCGCCAGCTCCTCATACGTGGAAGCGTGCAATAAGGAAAAGGTTATGTAGCGATCCCTGTTTTTATCGTATTGAGCCATAATTTGTTGGAGGGAATTGGTGTGTATCACCGGCTTTTTCCTGTATCTATGATCATGATGACGGCAAAAGGCGAAGGGTCATGTTAAAACCAACTAAGAAACGACAGTCGCTGCCAAGCAATGCACCAGCACCGGCTTCCAATGACGGTCCCGCCGTCAGTGACAACCCTGAGCCTGAGCCGGATTTCGCGTGCAGTCTCGATCAAGCTTGCATGTACCTAAGCAATTTCCAGCCTCATCAGCTGACTACAGGTGGACTAGTCCCGCTGCAAACTATCGACGTGGATGATCAAGAACGCTGGACTTGCAGTGGACCGGCGCCGGCGCCAGCTGAATGGGAAATTCTATGATGAGTATTGTTGCCGTATTATTTTCTGTGTTTTTTTTATTTTGACAATACAGTATCAATATCGGTGCGATTCAAAAGTCAAGTGATTCTCCTGTAAGCAATATTATTGGCTGAGTGGCTTCTACAGTACTGTACTGCAGATACTGAACTACTGTATTGGTGGAACGCTAGACGCATGCGCATTGGAACCTTCTTGAAACGCATACAGTATGCGTGTCATTACATCGACGGAAGGCGCATGTGCATGTGAACAGGAGACGCCCCCCGAGAAAATTATTGGTGGGACTGGCTGGGAACTTCTTTAGGGGGCTTACCATTACAGTAAAACCTTTCTTTTTGTTTTTCCTCAGAAAAGAAAACGGCTAATGGAGGGATTTCGATGGATAATATCGCTTTGTGTAACAATGCCTGCTGAACAGTATGCTGATGTTTTCCGGCCGTACAGTATACTGTACAATACTTTTTTATATACAGTACAGTGTACTGTGTAATAAACCCGAAAAAATAAAAACTATGCATTTATTCTACATGTATCGCATACATTATGTGTCTTCTACAGTATACAGTGCCAGTACATACAGTACAGTTTGTGTCTTCTATTTTTTTTAATACTCATACTGAGCACGCCTACAGTATACAGTGCAGTATGCCTTGATATTCTAGAAACACTGTATTTTGTTACAGTAGCAAAGGAGCAAATGGAACAATGTAAAACAAATCAACATGTTCTTTTATTGGTGGAGTAAGTACAAAAACATGTATTTACAAATACTGTACAATGTAGAAACATTTTAAGTGCACAGCAATTCAAAACATCAACAGGTGTATGGTTTACTGCTACATTTGTGAATACATTTATGTCAGTCAGTATGGTTTACAGTCACATGTTTTAAAAACAAATTCTTTATTCATAAAATAAGCAAAACGCAACATCTCCTTTATTAAAGAACGGCAAGTCAAAACATATACTGTACAGTAGGATGGTGTGCAAAACAGTCTGCACCAGTACAGTCCTTGAGGGCAGCAAACAGGGCGGGTTTTCAGGGTAACCTTTGAAAACCGTGCCTGTTTGCGGCCCCCAGGAACTGGAATTGTGCAGGTCCTGTGTGTGGACAGCAAGTTAAAACATTTCTGTATAAATACAAGTAAAAAAACACACAGCAACATCTCTTTTATTTAAGTACAGCAGGTCAAAACACGTAGAGTACAATACAGTTCAGCACAACAGTATGGTCTTACCTGTGATTACAAAAAAAACTTTATTCATAAAATACAGTATACAAACGAAACATCTCCTTTATTAAAGAAACATATACAGTACAGTGGGATGGTGTGCAAAACTGTCAGTCAGACCTGCACCACTACAGTCCTCGAGGGCAGCAAACAGGGCAGGTTTTCAGGACAACCTTGAAAACCGTGCCTGTTTGCGGCCCTCAGGGACTGGAATTGTGCAGGTCCTATGTGTGTGGACAGCAAGTTAAAACATTTCTGTATAAATACAAGTAAAAAAACACACAACAACATCTCCTTTATTTAAGTACAGCAGGTCAAATCATGTACAGTACAATACAGTTCAGCACAACAGTATGGTCTTACAGAAAGTCCACCACATTGTCCGTCCACGGCCGATTCCTTGCATGGCGCAAAACGCCATTAATGCAGTCTCGAACGCCTTTCATTACAGGATCTGTAATTGGATAAAAGTGCCGCATTTCATCCTGAATGTTCTTTCTTAAATTGGCAGGAAGCGCCTTTTTAACGCGATTTCCTTCGTAGTTCACTTTGAAGGCCTAGTCGCAGTACAACGAGTAGGGAACATGGTGCTTAAAAAGTAACAAGGCATACTTGTGGGGTGCACCAGCACTCTTCACCCTATACGTCTCCCTGAGCGCCGGTGGCAGATCGCACAGGGTGATCTCGGGCACCGTATCGATGCGAGCGAATGTAGGTCTTTTGGGAGCGGGTGTGCTTGAGGCGACGGGCGATGGTAGGTTGTCTGGGAGGAAGCTTTCCTCCGGTCTTGGTTGCCGTGTTGTCTCCTGGCATGGTCTTGACGGGGTTGTCATGTCCTCCTCAACGGCATACATGTACACTACATCTTCTGGTGGAGGGGGTGCGCTTGGTGATGGAGGGGGTCGAAGGTCCCATTCATCACATCCATGTCACCCCCCTGCTCCAGCGTTGGGGAAACAGGGGCATTAACACTGAGCAAATAATGTATGCACGCTATGTCAGCCTCTATCTTCTCCATCCGTCGATCCATCCGTTGATCCATTTGTACTGCAGCATCCGTTGCTCCACATTTAGCATTGTCTCCAGAAGCAGATCTATCTTTGCTAGCACAAAAGAATTCCCGGGGAGATCCACAGTTATCCCATTCAGCATCTGGTCTAACGAGCTGCTTCTTGTGCATGGCGTGTGAACATTTGGGTGGATGGGTGCAACGGAGGATGAGATGGGGGTTCCATGGAGAGAAGCGGCAGCGACGTCGAAGAAGAGTGGAGGAGGTGACCTGTGGATATCTGGTAGACGAGAAGCAGCAGCGTCATCGAAGAGGGATGGAGAAAGTGACATTTGGATTTCTGGGCGAGAAGCAGAGTCGTCTAAGAGCAAAGGAGAAAGTGACCCGTGGATTTCAGAGGCAGCATCGTCGGATAGAACTGTAGAAGATGGCCTGTGGGTTTCCGTGAGGGCGGCGGCAGCGTCAAGGACGAGGGGTGGAGAAGACGGGCTGAAGATTTCCGGGACAGAGGCGGCAGAGTCGTCGAAGCGTATGTGAGAAAGTGGTCTGCGGGTTCGATGGTTTGGCTGCCAATCGTTTTGCGTGGAGAGTACATCACCGTATATCTTCTTGACATAATAAGGCTGACGTCTATAAAACCCTTAGCCTTTGGGGTTAGCAACTCCTAACATACACATACAGTACTGTATATGCACATCAATAATACTATAGGCCGTCCCCTGGCGAGATGGGTTTGCAGCAGAGAGAGATCCACTGCTCTCTCTGCGCAAACATCGGCACATTAAAAATGATTTAAAATACATTTTTATTCATAGTGTAGATGTGCAGGGGGTCTCGGGAGCTGAACCGCGTTGGTTTCAGGTCCGGGGACCCCCTGCTTCCCGAGATACAGGCCCCTTTATGAGGTGCCGGTATCCCTCTGCATTTAAAGGTCCCGATCACGTGATCGCGGCATGTAAACAAAGCAGAGGGATACCGGCACCCCCTAAAGGGGCCTGTAGCTCGGGAAGCAGGGGGTCCCCGGACCTAAAACCACAGCGGTGCAGCTCCGGAGACCCTCTGCACATCTACAGTCTGAATAAAACACATATATAAATAAACACTCATTCCTTACCTTTGCGGCTATGTGCTATGGTAACGAAGCAGCATGACTGTATTTTTAATAATATTGTACAGTGAGCAGGGGGTTCCCTGAGCCACAAATCAAAGCTCAGGGGACCCCCTGCTCCTGCACAATATTATTAAAAATACAGAAATGCTGCTTCATTACCTTAGCTGATAGCCGCTAAGGCAATGAAGGCAGAATAGCATGTTTATTGGGGACATTTGATTTGCCCCCAATAAACATTGCAATAAACAACATACAGTACACCTCCTGTGTATTTAAAATACATAAACAATAAATACATGACATACATATTTTTATTGTGTGTTTTAAACATGCCTGCCTTCACTGTAATCTATGTAAAAAACCCTCCCCCTATTGTGTGTTTTAAACCTCCTGCCTTCACTGTAATCTATGTAAAAAACCCTCCCCCTATTGTGTGTGAAGCTTCCCTGCCTTCACTGTAATCTATGTAAAAACCCCTCCCCTATTGTGTCTGCTAAACTTCCCTGCTTTGACTAATCTGTGTAAGCCCCCCTCCCCCTAGTGTGTCAGTAAAATCTGCCTGGCCTGTGTTTCTGTGAGTGCAGTGTACTGTATGTAAATGTGGGGAGGGGGATCCCATGTAAATAACCACACCCACTACCCACTACCCACGGCCCTTCCGCTGCTTGCTGCAAAACCGAGACAAAAATTAAAACATACAAAGTAATGTCCCCTAACCCCTTAATCACCATAGCGGTTATTAACCTCTACAGTCATTAAGGGGTTAACCCACCCTCACCCACCACTCGGGACGCCTACATACCCTCCCACACTAACCCCCCCACCCGTGAGGCCTAACCACCCACCCACTACCCACAAGGGAGGCCTACCCACCGCTTTGGTTTTAGGTTTGGGGACCCCCTGCTTCCTGAGATACAGCCCCCTTTATGAGGTGCCGGTATCCCTCTGCATTTAAAGGTCCTGATCACGTGACCGTGGCATGTAAACAAAGCAGAGGGATACCGGCACCCCCTAAAGGGGCCTGTATCTCGGGAAGCAGGGGGTCCCCAAACCTAAAACCAAAGCGGTTCAGCTCCGGAGACCCCTGCACATCTACAGTATGAATAAAAATGTATTTTAAATGTATTTATTTATATTCATGTATTTATTTATTTATTTAGATTTATTTATTCATTGTGCTGCTGCTGTGTGTGAATTTTTTTTATTGTGGGTAGCGGGGGTGGGTGAAGGGGGTATTATCCCCAACGGTGGTTGTTTAGGGCTTGCGGGGGGGGGTAGCGGGTGCACTTAACCCCTTCACGACCGTAGCGGTATTAACTGCTACGGTCGTGAAGGGGTTAAGTGCACCCGCAACCCCCCCGCAAGTCCTAAACTCACACCAAGGGCCAAATACCTCCTTCACCCACCACCGCTACCCACAATAAAAAAAATTCATGCACAGCAGCCCCACAATTAATAAATAAATCTAAATAAATAAATAAATACATGAATATAAATATATATATATATATATATATACATATATATATATTGTGACAAACGGCTTACTCCGGGGCTCCGCCGTCTGTCCGGGACTGTTAGAACACGGTCTTTTAGGGTAGGTTAAATGATGAGACGTCACGTACTGTTCCTTTAAACAGGCTATGCCTGGTTTATTCAGTCCCAGGCACTGAGACTGCCACAGTTTAAACAGAAAACAAAGCCAAACAAAAAGCTGCTCGTCTGAGCGATAACTTAAACTTAGATGTCCCTGACTCAGAGTTGGAAGTGGCTTGTCCACTTCCACCAACAAAATAAGTACCTTTGCAGTCTTTAGACAAACTAACAGAATGAATGAAGCGATTTGGGAAAGAGGCTTTCTCACCCCTCTGCAGTTCAGCAGCCTTCCAGGCTCTTGGGCGGGGCTCAGAGGAAACAGGAAACAGGTCTTATATACCTGAACTCTAATCAGCATGACAGGTGACAGAAAACAGGCAGCAGACAAACTGTGGAATGGAGTGCCTGTACCACGAGGCTGCCCTGTTCAGCTTAGACAGGACAGAAACTGTTCAGTATCCTGGGAGCCCTGTATATGGAGTTTATTACCAACCCCTGGTTTCTGTCACATATCCTCCCCCCCAGCTCAGACCTCGAGGGGTGAGCGACCATGGATATTAGGGAGTGCATCCTTGACAACCCGTCGGCATTGCCATGTTTGTGCCCCGACCTGTGTTCCACAGAAAATTTAAAGGGCTGTAGGCTTAGGAACCACCTGGTCACCCTAGCGTTCTTCTCCCTATTTTGACACATCCAGGTAAGGGGTGCATGATCTGTGACCAATCGGAACTTTCTCCCCAACAGATAATACTTGAGTGTCTCTACAGCCCACTTTATTGCGAGACACTCTTTCTCGACTATGGAGTAATTTTTCTCCTGGGGATTTAGTTTCCTACTTAAATAAAGGATGGGGTGCTCCTCCCCTTGAGACTCCTGGGAGAGTACCGCCCCCAGCCCTACCTCAGATGCGTCGGTTTGGACTACGAACTCTTTGGAGAAGTCAGGTGTGACCAACACTGGTTGGGCACAGAGAGCTTCTTTCAGGCTTCTAAAGGCCTGTTCGGCTTCGGGGGACCACTTTACCATTAGCGGTCCTCTTGCTTTTGTGAGGTCGGTTAGTGGGGTTGCCTTAGTTGCAAAATTGGGAATAAACCTCCTATAGTAGCCAATTAACCCCAAAAAGGTCCTTACTTGTTTTTTTGTGACTGGCCTTGGCCAATTTTGTATCGCCTCTACTTTGAGTGTTTGTGGTTTGAGTACCAATAGAATACCCCAGATACTTGGCCTCCTCCAGACCAATAGTGCATTTAGCGGGGTTAGCAGTTAGTCCAGCAGACCGTGGATGGAGAACAAAAACCCGGGCGCTACCTAGGAAGATGATAGGTATAGTGAAAGGGGGATATAACAACCTTGGTAGTAGGCAAGGTGTCCCTCTGCTTCTTTTCCACCTGTGACTCAAAAAACCCCAATGAAGGATCTACCCAGGATCCTTCAACTAATGAGACAAGAAAAAAGGGGGGGATGGGGGAGCACTGGTGAAAATCTGATAAATAACATATAAAGGTTGTAAAATGCTCTATGCCAATCTCAAGGGTTTTGAGGGTGTATAATAAATTTAAACACTCACACGGCCTTGTGCGAATGCTGTCGCATAAAGGTATCTTTTGGGCTCACTTTTCCTTCTTCTCTTTTTCTTCTTGCGTCTCCTTCCTGTCTTCTGGATACTTTCGCCGCCTTGCGTCTGTAATTTCTTTCTCCTACTTCTTTGATGTTCGTCACACCCTCGGAATAAAAATACACACAATATGTATGAGTAAACTGTGATTTTATCCGGAAGATACCAGGATGTAGAGCAAGAATATAAATAAAACACTCACACGGGCATGTGTGCGTGCGCTCTAGGGGATGGTCTCTTAGTCTTTATGGGGCAGTCCCGCTTCTTAATGGGAAGTAAACGCTCTAAAAACAGAAGGTTAAAGGCCACACCTCAGTTTAAAGGCAGAAATAAAATAAAATGTTACTACTCACACGGCCAAGTGTGAGTGCACACTTGGAAATGGTATCTTTTAGTTCTCCTTCTAGGTCCCAGCTAGGAGAGGTCCACTGGTGCTAAACGTGGGTCCTCACCCCCCCCCCCCTAATAGGGTCAAAAAGGTCTGAGCCCGATGAATACAAGGCTAAAGTCTTTATTGAATTCGGATTACGGAGCCTGAGGAAGCCCAAAAGGCGAAACGCGTAGCTCAAAATACCCCAACATTTTTGGTCCTATCAAGCCACCGTCGGGAGCAGGACACGCGGATGTGCAGCGCTACATCCGGACGCGGAGGCAGTTCAGCTGCAGCACCACAAGCCCTGCTCGATTTCCCAAAGACTGGCTTTTTTACTCTCCCACAGAGTGACTCACGGATTGAGTTAGCTGTGTTCTGTTATTGTACTGTCCATTCAATAAAGACTTTAGCCTTGTATTCATCGGGCTCAGACCTTTTTGACCCTATTAGGGGGGGGGGGGTGAGGACCCACGTTTAGCACCAGTGGACCTCTCCTAGCTGGGACCTAGAAGGAGAACTAAAAGATACCATTTCCAAGTGTGCACTCACACTTGGCCGTGTGAGTAGTAACATTTTATTTTATTTCTGCCTTTAAACTGAGGTGTGGCCTTTAACCTTCTGTTTTTAGAGCGTTTACTTCCCATTAAGAAGCGGGACTGCCCCATAAAGACTAAGAGACCATCCCCTAGAGCGCACGCACACATGCCCGTGTGAGTGTTTTATTTATATTCTTGCTCTACATCCTGGTATCTTCCGGATAAAATCACAGTTTACTCATACATATTGTGTGTATTTTTATTCCGAGGGTGTGACGAACATCAAAGAAGTAGGAGAAAGAAATTACAGACGCAAGGCGGCGAAAGTATCCAGAAGACAGGAAGGAGACGCAAGAAGAAAAAGAGAAGAAGGAAAAGTGAGCCCAAAAGATACCTTTATGCGACAGCATTCGCACAAGGCCGTGTGAGTGTTTAAATTTATTATACACCCTCAAAACCCTTGAGATTGGCATAGAGCATTTTACAACCTTTATATGTTATTTATCAGATTTTCACCAGTGCTCCCCCATCCCCCCCTTTTTTCTAGTCCAGCAGACCGAACTGCGTCGAGCACAGCTTGGACCTTTGGAAGGTGGGACTGCCAATCTTCACTATGGATTACCACATCATCCAGGTAGGCGGCAGCGTACCGAACATGTGGTTTTAAAATTTTATCCATCATTCTTTGGAATGTGGCGGGAGCTCCATGTAAGCCAAAAGGCAGCACCTTATATTGAAAGAGGCCGTCTGGGGTTGAGAAGGCTGTTTTTTCTTTTGCCCTTTCTGTGAGGGGAACCTGCCAGTACCCTTTTGTTAGGTCTAGGGTTGTGAGATATCGGGCTTTGCCCAGTCTCTCTACAAGTTCATCCACCCTGGGCATAGGATAAGTATCAAATTTTGACACCGCGTTTAGTTTCCGGTAGTCATTACAAAACCTTGTTGTACCGTCTGGCTTTGGGACTAAAACTATAGGGCTGTTCCACCCACTTTGGGATTCCTCAATTACGCCTAGTTTTAGCATTTTTTTAACCTCTAAACTTATAGCCTCTCTCTTGGCCTCTGGGATTCGGTACGGTTTAAGGTTAACTCGGACCCCCGGTTCAGAGACTATGTCATGTTTAATTACGTTAGTTTTACCTGGCTGTGTAGAGAAGATTTCTTTGTTCCTTCTCACTAAACTCTGGACCTCTCGTTTCTGATGCACGGACAGTGTTTCAGCTATGCTAACCTCTGGGTCAGTTTCTTGATTCTCTGACGGACCTGGGGGTACTAGGGTTAACAAGACCTCTCTATCTTTCCAGGGCTTGAGTAGGTTTATATGGTAAATTTGCTCAGGTTTCCTCCTACCTGGCTGCCTTACCCTATAATTTACTTCTCCCACTCTTTCCAAGACCTCATATGGCCCATGCCATTTAGCAAGGAATTTACTCTCCACGGTGGGAACCAGAACTAGTACCCTATCACCTGGAAAAAAAATTCTGACCCTAGCACCCTTATTATACGTATTCCTTTGTGCTTCTTGAGCTTTCTCCATGTGTTCCCTCACTATGGGTAGGACTGCAGCAATGCGGTCCTGCATTTGGGCAACATGCTCTATTACACTTCTGTAAGGGGTAACCTCGTGTTCCCAAGTTTCTTTGGCTATATCCAGTAAGCCCCTTGGATGTCGGCCATACAATAGTTCAAACGGGGAGAAGCCTGTGGATGACTGGGGAACTTCCCTAATGGCAAATAACAGGTATGGTAACAAACAGTCCCAGTTTTTCCCATCCTTATCGACCGCCCGGCGTAACATGCTCTTTAAGGTTTTATTGAACCTTTCCACTAAACCATCTGTTTGTGGATGATAGACTGAGGTTCTGAGATGCTTGATTTTTAGGAGTTTACATAGCTCTTTTGTTACTTGGGACATAAATGGTGTTCCCTGGTCAGATAAGATCTCTTTAGGAATTCCGACCCGGGAAAACAGAAGTACTAACTCTTTTGCTATGTTTTTAGCAGAGGTGCTACGTAGGGGAACTGCCTCCGGATATCGGGTAGCATAATCTAATATTACCAATATATGCTGATGTCCCCTAGCAGACTTTATTAGGGGTCCTACTAGATCCATAGCAATCCGGTCAAATGGTACCTCTATTATGGGAAGGGGTACCAATGGGCTGCGGTATGCTTTGAACGGGGCGGTGATCTGACATTCTGGGCATGAGGAACAATAGTTTGTAATTTCTGCCAGAACCCCAGGCCAATAAAAGCTTCGGAGAACCTTTTCTTTTGTCTTTTCCACCCCTAGGTGTCCCCCCAATGGATGACTATGTGCGAGGTGTAATACTACGTTACGGAATGTCCGTGGTACCAACAATTGTTTAGTTGTAACTGATTTTCTTTTATCAACCCGATATACTAGGTCGTTCTCTACCTCGAAGTAGGGGTAAGCAAGTGACCTATCTGGTTGGCCATGAGTACTATTCTGGTCCCGTATATTTCCCCTTGCTACCGCTAATGTGGGGTCCTCCCACTGGGCCTTCTTAAAACTCCCAGGACTGACCTCTAGGTCAGCGAGGGTCTTATCCTGTACTGGGGTGGTAAGTGCCTGATCAACATCTTGATTTGGGGTATTCCCTACCAAAGTAGTGATGGGGAAGGGAATTTCACAGCACTCCTCCTTTTCCCCCTTCTTATTTGGGCCCTCGTCAACCTCCATTTCTGAAAAAGGGAAAGGATTTGTTTCTTCTAACACTTCGTTATGGTCTGCTATTGAACTCTGGGCGCTATTCTGAGCTGGGGACCACATTTTTAGAAAATGGGGAAAGTCGGTCCCTATTAACACATCATGTGCCAGTTTGGGTACAACACCCACCTTGAAATCTAAAGAACCAAATTCTGTTTAAAAAAAAACATCAACAGTGGAATATTCATGATTATCCCCATGTATACAACAAATTGCCACTCTTTGTGAACTGTTTACCTGTTTCTTCTTAATGGGCAATAGGTATTCGGACACTAGTGTGACCATACTCCCAGAGTCAAGAAGTGCCCGAACCCTCTTACCATTAACCTTTACAAATGCCCACAGATGGTTATTCAAGGGGTCCTCTGGGCTAGGGCCCATACATTGGGACAACAGCGAATAAGGTTCCACGCTGTTGCATTGCATGGGCTCATCATTTAGTGGGCAGATTTTTGCTGTGTGGCCCCTCTCATGACAATTTACACATTTAGGTACATAGTCTGTGTCCCACTTAGAGCCTTTTCCCGGCTCCCCATGTTGGCTATTGCCCTTAGTGTGCGAACCACTGTTGCTGGAGCGGCGTGAAGGTGGTCGCCGCTCTTCAGCGCCCCTTAACCCCGGTACCCTTTTACCGTCTCTGGAAGAGTCCTGGAACCTCAGATAGTGGGGTTGCTCCACGACTGTGGGTTGCGGGTGCTCTTCTGCTGCACTGTACCTTTCTACAAGGGCCACAAGCTCATCCGCATTGTGGGGGTCACTCCGACTGACCCAACGGCGTAAGGCAGAGGGAAGTTTCCTCAAGAACTGGTCCATGACCAACCGTTCCACGATGTGGCTTGCTGAGTTGATCTCGGGTTGTAGCCACTTCCGGGCGAGGTGGATGAGGTCATACATCTGGCTTCGGGTGGCTTTATCCATCGTGAAGGACCATGCGTGAAACCTTTGGGCACGAACAGCCGTGGTTACGCCGAGGCGGGCGAGGATCTCGAACTTCAATTTTGCATAGACGTTAGCTTCGGCTGGCTCTAGATCAAAGTAAGCCTTCTGGGGTTCGCCGCTTAGGAAGGGTGCGATTAGACCAGCCCACTCAGCTTCTGGCCATCCCTCTCTCTGTGCCGTGCGTTCAAACGTGAGAAGATAGGCTTCCACATCATCCGAGGGTCCCATCTTCTGAAGGTAGTGGCTTGCCCTGGTCATTTTCGGAACTGGGGCTGCCTCTGCCAGTGGAAGGTTACTGATAGTCCCCCTCAGGATCTCGAGTTCCTGCTGTAAGCCCTGAGCGAACCGCTTTTCCTCCTCTCTCAGCAGGCGGTTTGTCTCTTGCTGGTTTGCATTAGTCTCTTGCTGGGCTATTAACAGCTGTCGCTGGGTTTCACTCGCCTGTTGCTGGGCTTCATTCGCGTCTTTCTGGACAGCGACATTGCGTACCAGCGCACTCACCACGTCTTCCATCTTGTTTGGAGAGAGAGAAAAAAAAACCTTCTTTTTTTTTTTTTTTTTTTTTTTTAAAGTTCTTTAACCCCCAGACCTTTCAGTGTTCTGCCCGCATTCTCCACCATATGTGACAAACGGCTTACTCCGGGGCTCCGCCGTCTGTCCGGGACTGTTAGAACACGGTCTTTTAGGGTAGGTTAAATGATGAGACGTCACGTACTGTTCCTTTAAACAGGCTATGCCTGGTTTATTCAGTCCCAGGCACTGAGACTGCCACAGTTTAAACAGAAAACAAAGCCAAACAAAAAGCTGCTCGTCTGAGCGATAACTTAAACTTAGATGTCCCTGACTCAGAGTTGGAAGTGGCTTGTCCACTTCCACCAACAAAATAAGTACCTTTGCAGTCTTTAGACAAACTAACAGAATGAATGAAGCGATTTGGGAAAGAGGCTTTCTCACCCCTCTGCAGTTCAGCAGCCTTCCAGGCTCTTGGGCGGGGCTCAGAGGAAACAGGAAACAGGTCTTATATACCTGAACTCTAATCAGCATGACAGGTGACAGAAAACAGGCAGCAGACAAACTGTGGAATGGAGTGCCTGTACCACGAGGCTGCCCTGTTCAGCTTAGACAGGACAGAAACTGTTCAGTATCCTGGGAGCCCTGTATATGGAGTTTATTACCAACCCCTGGTTTCTGTCACAATATATATATATATATATAACAACAATCCCTATACATATATATATACAGTATATACACACACATGATGAACCAATATACAAATAAATGTAGAAGGGTTATCAAAATCATACTGTATTTCAAATAACACTTCTCCATACAGACACACTACATTACAATGAATTTCCTTTAATAATCCTAACTGATTTTACAATCTAAATCATCAAATGCCAATGAAAAACCTCACATTCCAATCAATACATTGCATTTACATTGTATTTATGATGCATAAAATCTATGCACCATATACATTCTGCAAATGAATGTGAACAATATCATTGCAAGCTAAATACAAATACTGAACCTCCAAACAAGTAAACTATTTTAACCAATCAAGTAAACAAAAATCAATATATAAGTACCAACCAGGAAACAAAATTTAAAACCAAGTCTAACCCTTACAATACCAAGGATTACATCTATCTAATTGTAAAAAACATTATACTGTACACACATTGAAGCATTGCAATAAACAACATAAAGCACAGTACATCCCCTGTATCTCCCTGCCTTGAGTGTAATCTGTATAAAGCCCCCTCCCCCTAATGTGTCTGTTAAATCTCCCTGCCTGTGTTGCTGTGAGTGCAGTTTAAGTAAATGTGGGGAGGGGGAGTGGGTTATAACCCCACCTCCTTGACTGTGATCTGTGTAAAGCCCCCTCCCCCTAATGTGTCTGTTACATCTCCCTGCCTGTGTTGCTGTGAGTGCAGTTTATGTAAATGTGGGGAGGGGGGACCCAATGTGCATACTGTGAGGTCTAACCACCCTCACCCACTACCCACATACCATTACCCCCCCCATTCTGGCCATGGCTCCTCCGCTTCTGCAAAACAGACACAAAAATTAAAACATCCAAAGTAATGTCTCCTAACCCCTTAATCACCATAGCGGTTATTAACAGCTACAGTCATTAAGGGGTTAACCCACCCTCACCCACCACTCGGGATGCCTACATACCCTCCCACACTAACCCCTCACCCCATGAGGCCTAACCCCCCTCACCCACTACCCACAAGGGAGGCCTACCCACATACCGTTGGGGAACCCCGCCCCCACCCCCAGTACCCACAATAAAAACAATACAGTGACCCACAATAAACATCATTATAATTATTAAATACATTACCCACCCCCTGTGCCCCCCCATAAATACAAGATTTATCCTTTTACAAACAGGGTTCATAACGCAGACCCACGTGAGTCCCAGGTGGGCTGGCGGGGCACCTGACAGACCTACAGGGTACCAGCAGCTCTTTTCAAACAGTTTCTGGAGGCCTGCAGGTTGGTCCCGCCAGCACCATGGCCCCCAGGTGGTCTCCTTGGGTCACCGTGGGCCACAATTGGGTCCCCACGGTAGGCCCAAGGATGTCTGGGAGCCCCGGGTCAGACCCACAGGTGTCTGCGGGGCCTTGGGTGGTTCCCACGGGGGTCTGGGGAACTCACGGGTGCTCACTACGGGTTCGCGGTGCCCCCACAGAAGTGGGACCACACAGCTTCATCCCCGCAGACTATGGGTCCGCGTTGCCCCCACAGATGTGAGGCCACCGCTTCATCCCCGCATGTGTCACCCGTGGAACCACCAGCCTGGTACCCGTGAGATACCCGAGGAGACCCACAGGTGGTCTCCAGAGGTCTCACGCGGAACCACGGAACAAACCCTGAAAAATAAACCTGGCCTATACATTCAATACATGGACCCCCCCCCCCCAACACCTACAGTACAATAATGTGCAAAATAACTATTATCCAGATATGGATAATAGATTAATTGCCCATTATTAAAAACATTAACTAGCATATTCAAATAAATAATAAAGTGCTACTGACCTCATCAAGAAGAAGTCTCCGTCGCCAGCAACATTCTTGTCTTGTCCACAAAATACATTGCCAAAACAAAGCCAATACATTGCAATTACATTCAGATATCAATTAACCCCTTAAACACCTTATCAGATAATAACCGCAAAGGTAATTAAGGGGTTAAGCCACACTGGCCCGATACCCACCCTTCACCCATGAATTTGTACAGTGGCTTCATCATGTAACTATATATACAGTATATATATATATATACTATATATATACAGTATATATATGTATACTCTCTCTCTCTGTGTGTATATATATATATATATATATATATATATATATATATATATATATATATACACACAGAGAGAGAGAGTATACAGTATATACACACACATGATGAACCAATATACAAATAAATGTAGAAGGGTTATCAAATCCATACTGTACTACAAATAACACTTCTCCATACAGACACACTACATTACAATGAATTTCCTTTAATAATCCTAACTGATCTTACAATCTAAATCATCAAATGCCAATGAAAAACCTCACATTCCAATCAATACATTGCATTTACATTCTATAAATGATGCATAAAATCTATGCACCATATACATTCTGCAAATGAATGTGAACAATATCATTGCAAGCCAAATACAAACACAGTACCTCCAAACAAGTCAACTATTTTAAGCAATCAAGTAAACAAAAATCAATTAGCAATCATTATTTACATCCCTAAACAATTGACAGTCCATCCCGAACAATGAAACAATTAACTAATTCACGCCTGGAGCAGAACAATTTAGCATGTGAAAAAATATAAGTACCAACCAGAATACAAACTTTAAAACCAAGGCTAACCCTGAACACAAGCACACAATATCAACAATTACATCTATCTAATTGTAAAATACTTTAAACACACAATAAAGCATAGCAGCATAGACAAATTATTTTAAAACACATGAAAGAAAGCTTTTAAAACAACATAATTTCTTACCCTGTATGTATATATCTCTCTAGACATATATACATACATACATACAGTTGCAAGAAATGATATACCACAAAAAAAAAATACACATGTTAAAAAAGCTTTTAAAAAAATTAACAAGTTAAATAAAATACATTTCTTTAGTTCACTTACCATTACTTGCCCCCACCGACTCCCGTTGCGCACCTTACTCACGAACCAATCCACCAGGCACAGGAACCCATAAAATAATAAACCATACAAAAAAAATAAACATTAAACTAAAAATCCAAATCAATCCACGGGTCTTCTAATTGTAATCCATCTTCTTTTTCATCTGTATTCTTCTTTCTTCTATCTTCTTCCGGGCGGGGCGGGGTCTTCTTTCCATCTTCGGCCACGCCCTGGTCTTCTTTCTTCTCCGGAGGTCCTTCTTCCTCGGTGTCTGGCTTCAAAATGAGACGACATAGGCTTTTAAAGGCCTATGACATCACATTTTCGGCATATGGTTCCCACGGCCCTGATTTATAGAATGTAAATGCAATGTATTGATTGGAATGTGAGGTTTTTCATTGGCATGTGATGATTTAGATTGTAAGATCAGTTAGGATTATTAAAGGAAATTCATTGTAATGTAGTGTGTCTGTATGGAGAAGTGTTATTTGTAGTACAGTATGGTTTTGATAACCCTTCTACATTTATTTGTATATTGGTTCATCATGTGTGTGTATATACTGTATCTCGCTCTCTCTCTCTCTCTTTCTCTCTCTCTCTCTCTCTCTCTCTCTCTCTCTCTGTGTATATATTGACAAATCACCAAAAAATCTACTCGCCACACAAAAAAATCTACTCGCCACCTAGTACCAAACGTGTGCTGCTTGGGCCAATATTTACTCGCCCGGGGGTTAAATCCACTCGCCCGGGGCGAGCAAATGTATAGGTTTGTCGAACACTGTATATATATATATATATATATATATATATATATATATACTGCACCGACACACTTTATTCGAGCAAATACCCGGTATGTACCTGGCAGATACCTGGAATGCGCCACTCCTCACCTCTGACAAGCCCCGTTGCATTTGCCTTCCCAGCCTGGGTTCATGCCTGGCTGATGGGCGGCTGATCTGTTAAATGATAATGATTAGGATTTAATAGGCTGCAATGCTTCGCGTGTCTACCAGATGGCATAAATTCATGAATTGTAATGCAGTATATATATATATACTGTGCAGTATTGCAGCCAGCGGGAATAAAATGCTTCAATCCCTGCTTGGAAAATAACTCAATGCACTCGGGCAGAAAACAGTCACAAACCTCAATACACCCGGGTATACCTGAATTCGTGGGACTAGCCAAGCTCGAATAAAGTGTGTCGCCAGTGTACATATACTCTGTATATATAGTTGCATGATGAAGCCACTGTACAAATTCATGGGTGAAGGGTGGGTATCGGGCCAGTGTGGCTTAACCCCTTAATTACCTTTGCGGTTATTATCCGATAAGGTGTTTAAGGGGTTAATTGATATCTGAATGTAATTGCAATGTATTGGCGTTGTTTTGGCAATGTATTTTGTGGACAAGACAAGAATGCTGCTGGCGACAGAGACTTCTTCTTGATGAGGTCAGTAGTACTTTATTATTTATTTGAATATGCTAGTTAATGTTTTTAATAATGGGCAATTAATCTATTATCCATATCTGGATAATAGTTATTTTGCACATTATTGTACTGTAGGTGTTGGGGGGGGGGGGTGCATGTATTGAATGTATAGGCCAGGTTTATTTTTCAGGGTTTGTTCCGTGGTTCCGCGTGAGACCTCTGGAGACCACCTGTGGTTCTCCTCGGGTATCTCACGAGTACCAGGCTGGTGGTTCCACGGGTGACACATGCGGGGATGAAGCGGTGGCCTCACATCTGTGGGGGCACCGCGGACCCATAGTCTGTGGGTCAGAAGCTGTGTGGTCCCACTTCTGTGGGGGCACCCCCAACCCGTAGGTGCGGGGATGAAGATGTGTGGTCCCACTTCTGTGGGGGCACCGCAGACCCGTAGTGAGCACCCGTGAGTTCCCCAGACCCCCGTGGGAACCACCCGAGGCCCCACAGATACCTGTGGGTCTGACCCGGGGCTCCCAGACATCCTTGGGCCTACCATGGGGACCCAATTGTGGCCCACGGTGACCCAAAGAGACCACCTGGGGGCCATGGTGCTGGCGGGACCCACCAGCAGGCCTCCAGAACCTGTTTGAAAAGGGCTGCTTGTACCCTGTAGGTCTGTCAGGTGCACCGCCAGCCCACAGGGGACTCGCGTGGGGCTGCGTTATGATCCTGATGAAAGCACGTCACGTGCTGAAACGCGTAGGAGGAGGAGCTTTGAGGGGTTACAGCCCTTGTGCATCCCTGTCTCATTGCCACAGTCCTGGTGGTTTTACGTGGAGTCCCTTGGAGAGTATACTGCGGAGGCTGTGAAGATTCTGAAGCTGTGTGGGGTGTGTGAGATTTGGCTCTCAGCCCCTGTGCGCTCCGGTAGTTCCAGGCAACGGCCGGGAAGGGTTGGTGCGTCACGTCCGGCCGTGACGTCATACCCGGAAACCCGGCGCCCTGTGAGCAGTTCCATCACTGGTGTGCGAGCTCAGGAGAGCTGTGGAGCGGTGTTTCTGCAACAAGTGCTGGGAAGGAGGAAAGAAAAGGAGCCACCAGCGCGAAGTGTATGAAGTCTGGGTGAGCGCTTTCCACATTTGATGCCTACGGCACCTTCCCATTTCTACACACTTCAATACCTGCACAGTTGGTAGCGCTTTCCATCCCAGCTACCATTCTGGATTTTCACCTCTCACAGGCCACTCTTGCCCGAGTCTGTCCTATCAGACAGGGGCATTAACTTGTATCCACACCACCTGGACAATTTCTCTCTGGCAGAGACTTGTGCTATTTATTTTATATATTTTTGTGTAATTATTCATGCAATTTTATGCTCATTTCATATGTGGTTTTCAACATAAAGTGGCTGCTTGGCCTGATCCTAACTCATATAGCGCTTCCCTGTTTGTTTGTTTACTGCGTTATGAACCCTGTTTGTAAAAGGATAAATCTTATATTTATGGTGGTGCACAAGGGGTGGGTAATGTATTTAATAAATATAATGATGTTTATTGTGGGTCACTGTATTGTTTTTATTGTGGGTACTGGGGGTGGGGGGGGGGGGTTCCCCAACGGTATGTGGGTAGGCCTCCCTTGTGGGTAGTGGGTGAGGGGGGTTAGGCCTCACGGGGTGAGGGGTTAGTGTGGGAGGGTATGTAGGTGTCCCGAGTGGTGGGTGAGGGTGGGTTAACCCCTTAATGACTGTAGTGGTTAATAACCGCTATGGTGATTAAGGGGTTAGGGGACATTACTTTGGATGTTTTAATTTTTGTGTCTGTTTTGCAGAAGCGGAGGGGCCATGGCCAGGATGGGGGGGGTAACGGTATGTGGGTAGTGGGTGAGGGTGATTAGACCTCACAGTATGCACATCGGGTCCCCCCCCCCTCCCCACATTTACATAAACTGCACTCACAGCAACACAGGCAGGGAGATTTAACAGACACATTAGGGGGGAGGGGGCTTTAAACAGATTACACTCAAGGCAGGGAGATACAGGGGATGTACTGTACTGTATGTTGTTTATTGCAATGCTTCAATGTGTGTACAGTATAATGTTTTTTACAATTAGATAGATGTAATCCTTGGTATTGTAAGGGTTAGCCTTGGTTTTAATTTTGTTTTCTGGTTGGTACTTATACACTACCGACACACTTTATTAAAGTGTGGCCGGTACCGCAAGACGGGAGATTTCCCGGCTTGCTAGTGGCCGCCCCTCGGCGTGCCGCGCGTCATAGACGCGCGGTCACGCGTCTTCGGGAGCGTGCTCCCCCTGCACGCGCGTCCAGGGGCTCCCCGAGGGAGCCCTGGTGTCCCGCGATCGTGGGACAGCGGCAGGGGGTTCCGGGGGACCCGGCGGACCCGGCAGCGGTAGGGAGAGCGCCCCGATCGGAGGGCGCTCTTCCACTGCTTCGGCGCGCGCCCGTCACTCTCGGGCGCGCGCCAGGCTACTGCTGTGGCCAAGAACGGGCAAATGCTCGAATAAACTTGGCCGCAGCAGTATATTGATTTTTGTTTACTTGATTGGTTAAAATAGTTTACTTGTTTGGAGGTTCAGTATTTGTATTTAGCTTGCAATGATATTGTTCACATTCATTTGCAGAATGTATATGGTGCATAGATTTTATGCATCATAAATACAATGTAAATGCAATGTATTGATTGGAATGTGAGGTTTTTCATTGGCATTTGATGATTTAGATTGTAAGATCAGTTAGGATTATTAAAGGAAATTCATTGTAATGTAGTGTGTCTGTATGGAGAAGTGTTATTTGTAGTACAGTATGATTTGATAACCCTTCTACATTTATTTATATATTGGTTCATCATGTGTGTGTATATACTGTATATATATATATACATATATATATATGTGTATAGGGATTGTTGTTATATATATGAAAATATAGCTGTATGCTCATCTGCATGTCTTAGGCAGGTCTGCAACCCCGCCTTTCCCCATTATCACCCAGCAATCAGCACTTCCACTGCAGCAAGGGATTCTGGGAAATGACATGCAAAGGAGCACACAGTGTCACCTTTTGCCTCAAAAACCATTTTTAACATGGTTCCCTATAGGCTTGAGCTTGCTGCATGGTCACAGCTTTGAGCACAGCCAGGGTTAAGGTGCATACCCAGAAAACCACCCACAGACAGCTGTTTCGACCTTAATGGGTCTCATCAGTGTGGGGTTGATTTTAACTGGGTATGCAAAGAGGCTAGAGGATAGGCTATACCATAATACTGAGTTAAGTTATGGTGAGTAAAAAAAGTGACAAAAACCCTCCACAGGAAAGCAAATATGCAAATACAACTGTATGCTCATCTGCATGTCTTAGGCAGGTCTGCAACCCCGCCTTTCCCCATTATCACCCAGCAATCAGCACTTCCACTGCAGCAAGGGATTCTGGGAAATGACATGCATATGAGCACACAGTGTCACTTTTTGCCTCAAAAACCATTTTTAACATGGTTCCCTATAGGCTTGAGCTTGCTGCATGGTCACAGCTTTGAGCACAGCCAGGGTTAAGGTGCATACCCAGAAAACCACCCACAGACAGCTGTTTCGACCTTAATGGGTCTCATCAGTGTGGGGTTGATTTTAACTGGGTATGCAAAAAGTCTATGGGATAGGCTATACCATAATACTGAGTTAAGTTATGGTGAGTAAAAAAAGTGACAAAAACCCTCCACAGGAAAGCAAATATGCAAATACAACTGTATGCTCATCTGCATGTCTTAGGCAGGTCTGCAACCCTGCCTTTCCCCATTATCACCCAGCATACAGCACTTGATTTTTTGCTGAAGCATGGAAGTTACAGCCAGCAAGCGCTGAGTGTAAATTTTGCCCCATCGGGTATGAAAGGATTGCTGTGTAAAGCTACTGCCTTTTGCTGAAGCGAGTGAATTTGCAGCTAGCAAGTGCTGTGAGTAAAGTTTGCCCTGCCTGGTGAGAAAGAAAGTGAAAAGGGATTTTTGCAAAGAAGTTGCCCTAAGAAGAACCCAGAAGGTTCAAATATTGTAAAGCAAGTACAACTTACGTGTGTTGTGGAAAATCTGCCTTGTTGGGTGTGAAAAAAAAAACGGGGATTTAAAATGGCCGCTGTCAAGTGTCAGTTTTGCAATGTACATAACCATACAAAACAGTGTCCCTTCAGGCCATATGATGATTATGATGACAATGCATATGTGGCCCCGAGAAGAGAGACGTACCCGCAGATGAAAGCTGCAAAAGTGTCCAGTGTGTGTGTGCCCAGTACCACTGATGTCTCTGGAACTAATAAAACAAAGAGAAAGAAGAAAAATAAAAATATTTGTCAAGTCACAGAGGAAGTGACCGAACCACTTGAGCCTGCGATATCAGGACAACAGGCGTCAGCAAGCCACCGAGATGTGCTCCAGACCAGAGTGATGGGCAGAATTGTCACAGGAACGGTGGCAAAGGAAAAGGAGGAGCAAAGGGAAGCTGAATCCTTGATCCAGGGAAAAGAGGCCTTCATTTCTGCGCTCCAAACTGCCCAGCGTGATTATGATGTCTTGCAGGAACAATTGAATAGGGAGCGAGAAGCTAATGCCGAGGTAAAGAGGTGTATACTCCCAGCTATACAAGAGTATGCGGCATTAAAGAAAACAGAGCATCTCTTGCGGAGTGAGTTGGAGGAGCTGACGACAAGTTTGAATAAAGCCAACACCGCAATTGCTAACATGGAATCAGAGAGAACAAGTCCTGACTGGAGACTGTGCTATCAGATGTCCCAGAGAGATGTGCAAAACTTCATCTTAGACTTAGAAGTTTCTCACCAAGAAGCTAGCGCGCTCAAAACAGAGCTGGAGCACTCACGCCAGGAGGGCCACAGTCTAAACACAGAGCTGGGTATGTTGAAGGAAACCCATGAGAATGCCCTGAGGGATTTAGAGACTGTAAAGAAGGAGAATGTAAGTCTGACGCAGAAAAATTCAGACTTGACTGATCAAATCAGTAAAGGTGATAAGAAGCTCCACCAAGCAGGAAAAGTGGAGAAGCAATTGATCCAGGAAAAGCTAGAGGTGCAGGAAGCACTGCAGAATGCAGAGAGGATGCAACGTGTCTCCCTGCAGCAGCACAGACAGGCAACGCACTTATGGCAGAGCCAGCTGCAAGAGCTACATGCAAGTCTGCAAGCAGCCAAGGAGAAGCAGCGAGTGCTACAGGAACGGCTGAGTACCCAGTATGTCCCCACAGAACAGCATGAGGAACTGAGGGCCACGCAGTACGCCACAAGAGCATCGCTAGGGGCAGAGCTGGGTACTTTGAAGAAAGCCAATGAAACGGTCCTAAGGGATATAGAGACTGTGAAAATGGAGAATATAATCCTGAAGGAAGAGGTTTTAAACCTGACTGGTCAGGTCAGTGATGGGACTGAGAAGCTTCACCAAGCGCAGAAAGTGAAGACGCAATTGGCGCAAGAAAAAAATGAAGTACAGGCTGCTCTGCAGAATGCAGAGAAAATGCTGGAAAAAGAATGCCTCGCCCTGGAGCAGCTGAAGATCACGTTGAGCGCCACAAGAGCATCGCTGGAGGCGGAGCTTAGAAGCCAGGTGACTCTGTGTGAAAGGGAACATGAGAAGGTCCAAAGACTGGAGCAAGAGCTGGAGAAGCAGAGAGGCAACTCCATCTCCATGAGTCAGTATGCCAAGGAGAAAGAAGCCTGGAAGACAGAAGCAACAGCGATACTGGCGACAAAAACTGCAGGGCTCCAAAAGATGAAGGAGGAGCTGACGCAAGCCCAGAGCAAGCATCAGGAAGAGGTGAGGGCCCTGAGAGGGGATTTTCAGGATCAAATTGAAGAGCTGCAAACGCAGGTTGCTGAGCACAAGATACAGCTCGCCGAGCGGGAGAAGGTGACCGTCCGACAGGTGGCTTGCCTGTCATTGCGCTATGAAACCGAGATGGCTGATACACGCAAGCTTCTGGACCACACGTCCAATGAGATGGCCCGACTGCAGCTGGAGCTGGACAAGGTCCGGGAGGAGTACTGGCAGTGGCAGGTCAGAAATAGAGCGATAGAAACAGACTTAAGACTTGCGCTGAACCAGCTAGGAGATGTGAAAACGCGACTCGACGCCAAAGAAGATGAACTGGCAGCTGCATTGAGTGAAAAAAGAAATGCAGAAGGACAGCTTCCGACCTGAGGAAGGACCTGGAGTCTGAGCGTGCTGGCCGCAAGATGGCAGAGAAACAAAAGCGTGACCTGGATGAGATACTCGAGGCTCTGAAGACTGAGCAGGATGCTACGTTGGACTCTAATGCTGCCCAGCAGGAGATTCCTCAGCTGAAGTTGGAGAAAGAGGTTACAACCCTAAGACAGACCCTTGGGTCACAGAAGCAGTCCATGGGAAAAACGGTGGTAGAGATAAAGCAAGTGAGGCGCACCAGGAAGCGTGACTGCAATACCGTTGCAGTGTTACAGTCTACTTTTCACAAGGCACGGGATGGGCAGACCAAGGTGCTATGTAGTAGCGCAGTAAGAAGCCAGTTGTACTATGGGACCCATAGTGGTTTCCTTGCAAGGAAGGCAGCCGCTGTGAAGAGACAGTCGAGAATGGGACTAAAGAGTGTCCATGTTTGTAAGATGAGAAAGACAGTTTGTTCAGCAACACTCCCAACGGAGTAAGTTAAGGGGACAAGAAAGACAGGCCCAAGCCTTCGAGTCTGCCGACTGTAAAAGAGAGGCATCATGGGGTGCACTTGGGGTTAAAAAGACCCCCACCCAATTTGAAGTTCTGAAAATAAAGGATGTGAAACCCAACACTGAAGGTATGCTGATGGAAAAAGGTCCAAAACCCATCACCGCTAAAGCGGAGTTGCTGTCTTCACAGGAAAAGGCCAAACAGTCACTGGCAAGAGTATGCAATGAGCTGACCAAAGTCAAGGCTCTTTTACAGGGTGAAGGAGTCTCTGAACACAAGGAGATAGTGAGGTACCAGTCCTCAGGCCCAGATGGCCTGGTAATTACCCCAAAAAGAAAATGCCTAAATTGGAAGGCAAGAAAAAAAAAGGGGGAGGGAAGGGCCGACGTCAGACATTTTCGCCAAAGATGCTGGTGCACGGGAATGGTGCACGGGCCGCTCCACAGGACAATGTTTCGCTGGGGAGAGGAATATGTGACAGAGTCACTGACTCAGTAGGCTGTGACAGTGAATGGAGAGACGCTGCAGCCAGTTCACAGAGTGTTAATCTCCTCAGACAGAAAGAAGCACACCTGCAGCCTAATTAAGCAGGAGGCCTGAGAGACTGCAGGTTTAAAAGCAGGAAGTAACACACACACAGGGAGCTTGTTTTTCCACAGGAAGGTGGAGAGAACTCTCCCGGCTAGGAAGCCGTTGCCGTTGCTGTTGCTCTGGTCCCCCAGTCCTGTGAGGAGCTAGGCTGCTGGGACCAGGATAAAGATACAGATCGCTGCGAGGCTGGACATAGCCTGCTCCCGGGAACCGTGTTCCTGTTTGCTACTGGAGCGGCAAAACAGATAAGACTTTATTCTTATACGTATCGTTATCCTTTGTGTAGCATGTTTTGGGCATGACCAGATTAGCTGGCTGTCCTGTTAGTAAGGGCTTAAGAAGTGAGTTAGTGTCCCTAACAGGACTAGGCTTTAATTTTCAAGAAAGTAGTTTCTTAAAGGGACAGTGCACCCGTACTTATTTCGGTTGTGGCTAATAAACCACTAGTGTTTAAAGTTTCCCATCGTGTCTAGCGTCTTACTTACCCCGCCGCGAGGCCGTCCTGCCACAATATATATACATTTATATATTTATTTATATTCATGTATTTATTTATTTATTTAGATTTATTTATTAATTGTGGGGCTGCTGTGCGTGAATTTTTTTTATTGTGGGTAGCGGGGGTGGGTGAAGGGGGTATTTGGCCCTTGGTGTGAGTTTAGGACTTGCTGGGGGGTTGCGGGTGCACTTAACCCCTTCACGACCGTAGCAGTTAATACCGCTACGGTCGTGAAGGGGTTAAGTGCACCCGCTACCCCCCCGCAAGCCCTAAACAACCACCGTTGGGGCTAATATCCCATTCGCCCACCCCCGCTACCCACAATAAAAAAATTCACACACAGCAGCCGCCCAAAAAATAAATAAATAAATCTAAATAAATAAATAAATACATGAATATAAATAAATAAATTTAAAATATATTTTTATTCATAGTGTAGATGTGCAGGGGGTCTCCGGAGCTGAACCGCTTTGGTTTTAGGTCTGGGGACCCCCTGCTTTCCGAGATACAGGCCCCTTTAGGGGGTGCCGGTATCCCTCTGCTTTGTTTACATGCCGCTGTCATGTGATCGGGACCTTTAAATGCAGAGGGATACCGGCACCTCCTAAAGGGGCCTGTATCTCGGGAAGCAGGGGGTCCCCAGACCTGAAACCAACGCGGTTCAGCTCCGGAGACCCACTGCACATCTACACTATGAATAAAAATATATTTTAAATTTATTTATTTATATTCATGTATTTATTTATTTATATGATTTATTTATTTATTTTTTGGGCGGCTGCTGTGTGTGAATTTTTTTTATTGTGGGTAGCGGGGGTGGGTGAAGGGGGTATTAGCCCAACGATGGTTGTTTAGGGTTGCGGGGGGGTAGCGGGAGGGGTTAACCCCTTCATGACCGTAGCGGTATTAACTGCTACGGCCGTGAAGGGGTTAAGTGCACCCGCAACCCCCCGCAAGTCCTAAACTCACACCAAGGGCCAAATACCCCCTTCACCCACCCCCGCTACCCACAATAAAGCGGGCACGGTGGGTTAACCCCTTCATTGCCTTAGCGGCTATCAGCTATGGCAATGAAGCAGCATTTCTGTATTTTTAATAATATTGTGCAGGAGCAGGGGGTCCCCTGAGCTTTGATTTGTGGCTCAGGGAACCCCCTGCTCACTGTACAATATTATTAAAAATACATTCATGCTGCTTCGTTACCATAGCACATAGCCGCAAAGGTAAGGAACGAGTGTTTATTTATATATGTGTTTTATTCATACTGTAGATGTGCAGAGGGTCTCCGGAGCTGAACCGCTGTGGTTTTAGGTCCGGGGACCCCCTGCTTCCCGAGATACAGGCCCCTTTAGGGGGTGCCGGTATCCCTCTGCTTTGTTTACATGCCACGGTCACGTGATCAGGACCTTTAAATGCAGAGGGATACCGGCACCTCATAAAGGGGGCCGTATCTCAGGAAGCAGGGGGTCCCTGGACCTGAAACCAATGCGGTTCAGCTCCGGAGACCCCCTGCACATCTACACTATGAATAAAAATGTATTTTAAATAATTTTCAATGTGCCGATGTTTGCGCAGAGAGAGCAGCGGATCTCTCTCTGCTGCAAACACATCTCGCCAGGGGACGGCCTATAGTATCATTGATGTGAATTTACAGTACTGTATGTGTACAGTACTGTGTGTTAGGGGTTATAGTTATACAGTATATATATATATACTGTATATATATATATACTGCATTACAATTCAGGAATTTATGCCATCTGGCGGACACGCGAAGCATTGCAGCCTAGTAAATCCTGAACCATTATCAATTAACACATCAACCGCGCGTCAGCCGGGCATGACCCCTGGCTGGGAACGCGGCATGCTCCGGGTGAACAGTGTCGCATTCCAGGAACAAGCCAGGGACAAACCGGTGATTTATTAGAATAAAGTGTGCCGCAACAGTATAAAAAGTCTTATAAATGAAAGTCTTATCTGTTCCTTGTGGTTAGAGGGAAATCTTCTCTGTTCCTGGGTTGAACCTTTCCTCAGGTTTTGTCAGCATTCAGGTTTAGAAGTTTCCCCTGTGTCTTGCAAGCAGCCTCTTCTGGTAGAGACGCCTGTCCTCATGTCAGTCTCACAAGTTGTGAGAGTCAGGGACCAATCTCTCTTTCTGTTTCAAGGGCAGGCTTTTCTAAGCAAATTAATCAGGCAGGTGGTGTTTGTTAATTGACTACCAGCAGTTAACCACCACACTGCTGGATTAGAGGCATTCCTGAACAGGGATAACTCCCCTGTTACACTAGGATCTACAGTTGGAATTTTTAAGAGTCTTAATCGTCTCGGTATTCTCTTACTAGAGAGGTACTTTTCTAAAGTTGTGATATCCCACCAATCTTTCAGTTTGTTAATAAGGAGTTTCTCCAAAGCATAAAAGTGGTCAGAGACATTTTCTCTGGCTATAGTTGGAGTCTCAATGATACTCTCTTCATCAAATATATTTGATACATTTAGACTCTGCATAGCTCTCATATTAAAGATACTAGATTGGTAGGTGTCTATATTGGATGCTATATAATTGATAATGCTGCAGCCAACAAATGTGAATATAACAGAGAAAGTAATAGAATGCGCAATAAACAATTAATGTAGAGCTGTGTCTGCTTTATGCTGCCAATATGTTTTGGATTTACACATGAATCCACAAATATAGGTAGGGAAAAGGTAACATTAGGCGCAAAACCATGACAATATATAAATATAAAGTCCCAGTATATTGGTAAAATAAATGTTGGAATAGGTGATCTTAATAGACTTCTGAAATAAAGGTAGAGATCAATATATTATAGTACTGTTTGGTATATTGGTATCACACAATGGTGAAGTGCTACTCACAGTGTAGCAGAAGTTACAGTCATGTCGGGTAACAATCCAAGAACTGCAGTACAAGCCGTAGATATCAATGTCTCTGTCTTGATGCTGAGATGGATCAGCTGTTGCCTGCGATGGCCAAAAAAACAAAAAACAAAACCACAAGAGCCGGTGTTTCTGTCCTGATGTACATATTATTTTATTATAATTTTTTTTATAAAGCGAGTGTAAATATATGTAGTCCTTGTACCCCCACCCCTAAGTGAGATTGGAGGGGGGGGGGGGTTGCTCTTCTCAGCTACTCTGATGCTGTTTCTTGACCTGTAGGCAACAGGAGGGCTGAGCACTCTGCGGTGGTGTGGGGAGAAAACAGGACAGGAAGGACAGGTTACCTTGATCTCTCTTGGTGCAACGCCTCCAGCCAGCAGGAATCCCATGGTGATATTCAGGGGTTGGACCCTTACTGACAGTCCTTCATTCACAGAGACAGGAACACACAAAGCATTGTCTTTTCTGTTGTTTATTGATAGTCAGCTCCAGGACAGAGGATAGCAGGTTTCACATATTCTGCCTCATCACCTGATTATTTCTCTCCCTATCTCTCTAACTCAGAGCTCTGCCCTGAGCAGCATAATTCCCCTCCCTCCAAGCCCCTCATAGGTGGGAGGGAGAGACCTCTCTTTCTCTGTCTGCTCACTGAACTTCTTCCAGAACTCAACTGAACTAATTTTGGGAGGATGTCACAATTTGGTATATCTTTGGGGAGTGTCTCTAACTCTGACTCATAGCAAGCCAGAGCCAGATACAGATTGGCCCACACACACCAGGGGGCATTCCAACCAATATCCACCCTTCAGATTGACATCCTCAGAAGTTGCTAGGCCTGCCCTTGAATACTGATGACATCATTCAAGGCTGTAACACACACACAGGCCTAAAGAAGGAAGTAACCTTTCCACTGCCTGCACTAACAGGACTGACAGAGGAAAGGCCCAGGGGAAAAGGAGTAACTGCCGGCAGGCTATGTTACATATATTTTATTAATGTACTGTACTATTATGTTTGTGAACACAATGGTTAACTTTTGTTACGCCGGTGCTGCCCGCAGACCAGACCCGTCCCTTATACTGAGGTGGGGATGAATATATACACGCACCCGCAGCAGAAGGAGCGTGTCCGGAGTGTGGTGTTTTGGCGTTGCCAGGCCAGGTGAAAATAGCTGTAGCAATACTTGCCGGTACCGGTACAAGAAGAGATGTCGTGTAGCCATTAGCCAAGGTCAGGGCGAGGAGAGATCCGGAAGGTCGGTGTCCAAGCTGAGGTCGAGGGGTGTGAGAAGCAGCAAGGTCAAGTGAGAGCCGAGGTCCAGAGCCAGAGAGTGAAGTCCGCCAAGCCGGGTCGTAACCTGAATAACGAAGAGAAGAGAGAGAGAGCCAGCATAGACATCCGCTAGAAGAAACTATGTCGAGCGATGAGTGAGTAGCAAGACAGGCAATATATAGTGCGGCTGACCAATCGGGAGTGGGGGCAGGCCTGGAGGAGTGCGTGGAGCTGTCCTGGATAGGTCCCCTTGATTGGCAGACAGGTGAGCAAGTTTGGTCAGGGGAAATAGCCTATATGTTAGTTGGGGGCGTGGTTTCACTGCTAGTGCAGTGAATAAATTATCTTCACCCGGCGCATGCTGTCCATGCGCGCGCCCGGGACTAATGGCAGCCGCGTGAGAGGGAAGAGACTGCGGAGCAGAGGCGGGCCTGCCGGAGACGGCGGGGACACCCCTGGGCAACGGGAGGTGGCTGGCGCCGGCGAGGGGGAAGTCATACGGCAGCGGGAGCAGCAGGGTGTAAGGGAGATACACGCTGCGGCTGCCGAGACCCCCTAGTCCTCACAACTTTTAATCATGCCATGTAATTTGGTAGATTGATTTGACTCTATACAGACCACATGAATGGTCCAAACAGAGATCAGCAATCAACCCATCAAAAAACATGTGCACCTATATACTGTCGCGGCCGAGTTTATGCTTACCTTTGCCTGGTCTCGGCCGCGACAGTAACCAGGCGCGCGCCGGGGTGTCCCGTGCGCGCGCCGAAGCCTCGGAGGAGCGGTCCTCCGATCGGGGCTTCTCCCTCCCCTCTCCGGGTCCGCCGGGTCCCCCGGAACCCCCCACCGCCGTCCCCCACATCGCGGGATACCAGGGCTCACTCGGGGAGCCCTGGGCCCGCGCACATGGGGCGCAGGCACCCGATGAAGCGTGACCGCGCATCGGTGACGCGCGGCACGCTGAGGGGATTTGGCTAGCAAGACGGGACATCTCCTGGCTTGCGGAACTAGCCAACGCAGAATAAAATGTGTCGCCAGTGTATAACATGCTACAACTATACATGTACAGATGCAGCTGCCTTTATTCGAACAAATCACGGATCTGTTTTCGTGTGCGCTGATGTACTTCACGCGGCATTAACACAGCCAATCGCCTCAGGCACATGTGTTTTTCGCGGTTGCTTTGTTTGAATTTCATGGATTCTGTTTCTTTGTGTGCATTGAAATGCAATGAAATGAATGAATTGTAATTTACACAGTACTGTGCTACTGTATCAATTTCAGTTGTTAAAAACCAGAACACTAAAATGCCATTTTCTGCACTCGCGTCTAAAGGCGGTACGGTTGGAAGAAATCACATGACATGGGTATTCCGAGGTATACAACGCGTGGTGTTCGAATAACGGCCGCTGCATCTGTATATCTCTAAAGAAGTCTGAACTAGGATGAAACACGTAAGGTGTTCTTGCCTATCCATACCCTATATCCGTGCTATCATAGATATCTTTCTATTGGAATCGATTGCTATCTCTACAAGCAGACTTTCAGCTATATGATTACCATTATCTCGCCTGAATCTCCTGCATGTCAGTGATATCAGTAACTGATGGGAGGAACAGAGAGGAAACAGCGTGAAAATCAGATCTTAGAGCATGAACAGCTGACCCACTCTGCTTCAGTGCAGAGGCAAAGACGCCGACATTTGTGGGTTCCAGCACACCTCTAAGAGCTGATCTACACTGCTATAACAGCAAAGTAAAGATACCAACATCCGTGGCTTTCATCATAGCGTACAGCTGAGCTACACTGCTTGGACATCGCAGGCAACAGCTGATCCATCTCAGCATCAAGACAGAGACGTTGAGATCTGCAGTCTTCTAATGCAGTTCTTGGATTGTTATCCGACATGACTAACCTCTGCTACACACACTGTGAGTAGCACTTCACCATTGTGTGATACCAATATACCAAACAGTACTTTACTATATTGGTCTCTTCCTTTATTGCAGAAGTCTATTAAGATCACCTATTCCAACATTTATTTTACCAATACACTGGGACTTTATATTTATATATTGTCATGGTTTTGCGCCTAATGTAACTTTTTATACAGTATATATACACTGGCGACACACTTTATTCGAGCTCGGCTAGTCCCACGAATTCGGGTATACCCGGGTGTATTGAGGTTTGTGACTGTTTTCTGCCCGAGTGCATTGAGGTATTTTCCAGGCAGGGATTGAAGCATTTTATTCCCGCTTGCTGCAATACTGCACAGTATATATATATATATATACTGCATTACAATTCATGAATTTATGCCATCTGGTAGACACGCGAAGCATTGCAGCCTATTAAATCCTAATCATTATCATTTAACAGATCAGCCGCCCGTCAGCCAGGCATGAACCCAGGCTGGGAAGGCAAACACAACGGGGCTTGTCAGAGGTGAGGAGCGGCGCATTCCAGGTATCTGCCAGGTACATACTGGGTATTTGCTCGAATAAAGTGTGTCGGTGCAGTAATCATGTAAAAATATTACTTTTGAGCACATTCACATGCCTTAGTCAGGTCTGCAACCCTGCTTTTCGCCATTATCACCTACCATACAGTGCTTCCACTGCAGCAAGGGATTCTGGGAAATTACATGCAAATGAGCACACATTGCCACCTTTTGTCTCACATCCACATTACATGAAAAACCCTTAAGCATGCTGCTTTAAACACAGCTTTTAAACATAGCCTGGGGTGAGATGCAAAGCCAATAAACCCACTCACATACAGACTGTTTCGACCTTGTGGGTCTCATCAGTGTGAGGTTGGTTGTACTGGCTTTGCAATTTGAGACATGAGTAGGTCTTCACATTATTTAAGTTATGGTGGGTGAAAAGTGACTAAAAACCCTCCACCGTATAGCATATAGCATGTAAAAATATTACTTGTGACATTCACATGTCTTAGACAGGTTTGCAACCCTGCTTTTCGCCATTATCACCTAGCATACAGTGCTATATATATATTTTCTTTTTTTCCTTATTATTATTTCATGTTATATTCATTTAAATTATTTAATATACATTGTGTGTTTTTTACTTAGTTGTTTTTATTGTATATAGTTGCATTAGATATTTTATTATATGTACTGTATGTATAACTATCCTCCAGTGTACCCGATTTGTATATTGGGGTCACTCCAGGGTTTTCTGCTTTCCCTTGTGCAGGTGTTTATTCTTATGGCTAATTTTAGGGCGTAATGCTCAACTTGGGATCAGTATTTAACACACTGAAAATATACAGCCATGTACTCTTTCATAAAGTGCTGTCAAGGCGTGAAACGTGTTAGAGGTTCTACCTCCTCCGATTTTGTATGCTGTGTTTATGAGATTTTTAGCATTTATTTATTTATTTTACAGTCATTTCATTTAACTGCTGTTCCCCGCCACTTTCTCTTTTTTCATCTCAGTCCTCATTCACAAATACATACTGTACCTAAAGACCCGCCCTACGTTCTGCCCACGACATCCGCCTTTCCTCCTGCCTTACCAACTTCTCTCACTCCCACCTGCAAGACTTCTCCCGTGCTGCCCCCTCTCTCTGGAATTCCCTACCACGTACGATCAGACTCTCCCCCCAGCTTTCAGATGTTTAAAAACTCCCCGAAAACGCACCTTTTCAAGGAAGTCTACTAGCTATAACGCTAACATCCCCTCCCTATCAGCTCTGCAGTGGGGATAATCACGGGAAGAGTCAGTAGTGTAGAATCATCTGTTAATCATGGATAGCTGGAGTCAGCAGTCCGAATCAGTGGTGCAACAGGCAGCAGAGAGTTCCCGGAAAGAGCAAGCAAAAGAGCAATTCAGGCAAGCTAGGGTCAAGGTGGGCTGCAAGCAGGAGAAACAGACGAACCGGCGTCAGGGCAGGCAGCAAACAGGAGAATTGTCAGATGGACCAGGGTGAGGGCAACAGCAGGGAGTCAGAGGTAATCTGGGATCAGGAACCAGGAAGTCAAAGGATATGAAATCGCAGGTGATGCAGCAAGAGATCAACACAATCTCGCACCAGGAGCAAAGCTGTTGTCAAGCAAGGAGTCTTGGGAAATGTGCATCTAATAAGCCATGGAGCTCATGTGGTGTAGTCAGCAAAGTTGAGTGCTACTGAGTGGCTTAGAAGGAAGCAGTCCCTGTACTGTACAGTATGTGACACTCCCTGACACTCCCTCCTCCAACCCTATTGGGACCAGCTTTGTGGCTGTATCAGTCTCCACCCTATGTAACATCCCCCCAAAAAGCCTTAAGGCTTCAGCTGTCAGACTGGGCAAGACCGGGCCAGATTTTAGACTACTGTAAAGAGTTTATTTGTACATCAGAGGAAGAAATCCTCTGTCCCTGGAAGACAGACTCTCCTTCAGGCTGCGCTTATAGTGCCGGCGACAGTGATGCGACTTCGCGGCAAAACAGATGCCGCCATCGCGTGCGCTTATAGTATGCGCAACGCAACAGAGCGACGGATTGGTCGCGATCGCTGGAATTCATCTCTATTTGATTTTCCAGTGACCGTCGCCGGCACTATAAGCGTAGCTTTACTCTAACTGCAGCTGTGACATTATCGTATCGCACGAGCCCGTGCACAACTGAGCAGACGGAGAGTCGGTTCCCACAAGGATTCAGCGTTCCTTCCCCTGACTCTGAGTGGTCTAACTGCTCCTGACAATTTGTCTAATTGTAAGTGCATTACTTGATTTCTTCTTGTGAAAGACAAAAGTTTTTGCACCATCTTTGCCTTGTTTCCTTTTCCACATACTGGAAGTCTGGTGTATCCTGTTACATCTACTGTGCCACGGATGAGCAGTACCATCTATAGATTTATCTCTTAAAGCCTGTATTTGACCTGCAGCATGTGAGTGGGATACCTCCGATTTTACATATTTTTTCACTTTTTTGTTCCCTAATTTTAGATTCTTTGCACTACATTGTGTTTTTTTCTTTTTTCCCCCTGGTAGCCTTGTGCTTTTGTTTATTCTAAAACCTGGGCCATATTATAACCTGAGCCACACCTTATCCCAGGGGTGTGCAAACTGGGGCGGAGCGAAAAATGTATAAGGGGCGCACCGAACCGGACCCCGCGCTCCCCCCCACAACATTTAAACTGATCGCTGGGCGAGAGCATGGGCCCTCTGTAGCTGCCTCTTACCTGCTCCCTGGCTTCTCTTCCTGCATCTTCTCATGGCAAAGACGCATCACCATGACAACGTGAAGTCAATGGCAACCCGACACCATGACAACATAACATCATGACATAAGGAGATGCCAGAGAAGAGTTAAGAGGCCCCACACTCTCCCCTCGCACCGAGTCCCGCAATATTATAAGCCGGCCCTGGGCGCCGTTTAGTGAACATTTAATTTGCGCATGATCGCCTTCGTTTTGCTGTCACTTGAGAGCAGGAGGGGAGCTACTACTTACACAAAAGAAAAGTGGGGCGTGAAGTAAAAACAGTTTGCACACCCCTGCCTTATCCTACAGTGAGCAGCCACCTTACCTTCATGATTCAACATTGTCCCTCATTCCCTTTAGATTATAAACTTTCACGAGCAGGGCCCTCATGACCACTTTGTATCTATTTGTGCATGTTTGTACTCACTTGTATATAACAGTTTATGTAATATACATGTAACCGGTATTCCATGTGAACACAGATGCTACTGATGCTGTAAATTACCTGTGTGGCCCTTAGGAGCCTAAGCCTCCGCTCGGGGAGCCTGGGGTACATATATATATCCGTAATCTCGTGGTGCAATGCCTCCACCTGAGAGGGATCCCAACAGAACGGGAAGGGGCCCTCACACGACACAATCCAATAACACACAATTGGTATGATAAAGCAATAATGAACTTTACTGTACATATATATCTTATACTCTGTAAGTCCCAATGTCATTCACTACCACTTATGAGTGTACACCCCTTTGCCCACCACCGTGTACCCCCACACCGTGTCCACAGTATAACCCTTGTCCTGTGGTCAGTGCTGCCACTATGTGTGAGTACTCTGTAGGTGGTGCACGTGCGTAACAATACCTGCCCAGTGCGACGGCACCTGGGCGTTCAAAGGATCTTCAAAAAGGATCCGACGACCTCCTGGATGATGTACGGGTTCACCCGTGTGGTGCTCATCATGCAGTCCCTGGAAACAGTTCCGCTGTCTCTGCGGAGTAGGTCTGATCCCAAGCCTCTTGGTAGGAAGCGTAGCGTTCGCTGTGTCCCTAACTGTACTACTGACCTAAAGGGGCAGGTTCCCTAACCTAGGGCCTGTCCCTGCAGTAACACAACCTGGTATATGGCTCAGGACCTAACTGGGGCCTAGGGGGCTGCTGGCCTAATGCAGTGGGTCACAGACCCCTGCACTCACCTCCTACCCCTAGCTCTTCCTGGTCCTGACTGACTAGCGTGTGCTCTGTGACAGCTTCCTATTCCCTGCCTATGAGGATCCTCACACCCTATTGTATCCTTGGCATCACATGGGGTGTCCTAAGGCTCATGAGTCCCTGCTCAGAGCCTTGTCCTAATTGTCCGCCTCTTCGCGCGCTTGCACTGCGCATGCGCGATCTCCCTGAGCTCTCCCGTCGCGCAATTGTACTGTGCATGCGTGACAAACAATATGGCGGCGCCCTGTACCTGCCGAACCGCCGGAGCCTCCGCTGCCTGCTCACCATTCTGACCGCGGCCCCAGCTGATGGCTGCGGGCCCGCGCCCGTACCCTCACGGCCTCGTGCGCCCCCCCATCACCAGCCGCGCTACCCTACTGCCTAAAGGTGAGTGTGGGGAAAGCAGAGGGGGACACACGGGGAACACACCATAGGGAGCCTGGCTACATACATAACATAGTACCTGTCAAGATTCCTTCCCGCAATACTCCCCGTAGACCTATAGAGGTGCACAGAGGAGTTAGGTTCAGGCCCAGTGCTGGTAAGAACTAGTATCTCCCATGAGGCCAGTGGCCATCTTAGCTTAGGGTATACTGTATAAGCACCACCCAGCCTGCTAGTTGTTGCTTGTCAACCTTTTTGTTCCAGAGCAGCAGTATGGCCATTCTCTTGCCCCTGCTCTTTTGTAATTCCCTGGCCACCAATACTTGCATCTAGCTCTGCAGACTTTTAAGATACCTTTTTGTTTTGCCTTGTGTTTCCCCTTGCACTTCTTGCCCCCTGCTCTTTAATCTTTTCCTGGCTATCAATTGCTTTTGCACGTAGCTCTGCTGACCCCCTCTTGTTGTGCCTTTTGTGTTACTAAATTGGTCTTAGTATTAAACACTATCAATTTAACTTATTCCAGTCTCTTGTTTTTGGAGTTCCAAGTTACCTCCGCGGGTTCTACGCCCCTAATAGTACCCCATTGAACCATGCTGCGGAATATGTTGGTGCTTCACAAATAAATGAAAATAACAATAAAGTTTTAACATAGAGTTTACATGCGTAGAAAATCAATGACATGGGGGGCTCAAATAAGGTAAAACAAATAATACTCGATTTTGGTAGGGGAATGCTACTAAACTCTATCGATGCCGGCGGAATTTGTGCCACCTCCATGGACCCGCTGGCACATCCGAATCACGTGACCGCTCCTTGGAGCAATCACATCACTGATGCTGTTTCTGCTCCAGCCATACAGCCGGATGTGACAGGAAGGGGGCGGCTCCTTCAGTTAGTTCAGAGTGCTGGAGAACTGGAGCAAGAGGGCAATGACACACGGTGTACTTCATAAGGGCCCCTGAGGTGGAACCTTTATTGATGTACGCCATACCTCATTAGGGCACTGAAGGGGCGTTTAACGACAATCAAACAATTTTGCCAGAAACATAAATTCAAACATTTAGGAGTAGACACTTTTTTTTTTTTTTTTTTTTTTTTTTTTACAATTATGCTGCCTAATCTAAGCTGGGCTCACCTAGAAACTTCCATTTTTTGCCATTTAGTTTGGCCATATATTGTCAGGTTTTTATATTCTAGCTACTGTATAAAATCAAAGATTTATTTTTTTAACGTGATTGGTTCCCTTAGAAATATTCAAACCCTCCAAAAATGACATTATTCCAGTGCAAAATGTATGTTTCTATTTTCTTTGGGTACCAAGCAAGTCTATTCTTTTCTGGTACTTATCAGTTTTTCCCTATTATGGCATTGGTTAATGATGTACAAATAATAAACAAAACATGGGGATTAACAACAATTTACAAAATAGATCTGGTAAAGATGATGAAAACACTCCAAAGCATTTGCTTACAATGGAGACATTAAAAGTTTTAAAACGTTATTTAGAAATATTTATCTTTGACAACTTTAAAAAAAATAAATAAAAACCACACAATCATTTGTAGTTACTGTTGACCTGTGTCACTGCGATTAGGTCACTATGACGGATTGTCACTTTAAAGCAGGGCTAACCAAGGTTCATCCTTTCTAACAACCAATAAGCTTTTCAGGACAGCTCATGGTCTATGAAAAACACAGAGGTCCCACTGCACATCCTTGAAAGAAAAATATTTTTTTATTTATACATAAAAACATTTAAATAATAAACAATGCTAAGTGGGGAAAATAACATTTCATCAAGCCCTGAGAGTGACATCTTCCCGTGGCACTATTTAATGGAGTAAAGGCGTGAAAGCGAAGTGTTTCGTCTTGGTACTGTACATGTTACTGTGATGACGTTGTAACAGGGACTTATCACTGTTGGAGACAAACTGCCTCTAAACCGAGCAGTGTGCTGGTTAATTGCACAGGCAATCAACCAGACTCCACCTGGCTGATTAGGACTTTTAGAAAAAGCCTGGTCTGAGAAACAGAAAGAAGATTTCTTAGCTCACAAGGGAGCTGACATAAGGAAAAGTAGGGCTATGTTCTGTGAGCAAGACAAAAGGGGACCAGACCTCTATGCCTGGACCCTCAAGCAGACACCTACCTGGACACCACTGACCTTAAGGGACACCTGTGTTAATGTACCACTGAGACTTTGGGGTGATAAGTGGATAAGGTGCTTTCCCTCCCAGCCTTGCAGAGAGGGACTGAGGAAGTAAGTTACCCCTTACACAGGGATAGGTGTTTATTGTTTTATGTATATTTTTGTTTGCAGTATTGTTTAAAGGAACAGGCAATAAAGCCTTATTATAATTTCACCTTAAAAACGGTCTCCATTCCATACCTCGGCACTCATCTCTTACAGACGTCCATGGAACAATAGCAACATTTGCGGAAGTACGATTATCTCAATACCGGGATACCTAGTACCTAGTATGTTGCAATGTAACATGATGCTATCTCTACGTAATGTTTATACTGTAGTGGTACCATGTATACAACCAAACAAGAGAGAAAGAGATGAAAAGCAGAAACAGGAGATATAGACAAGATAATAAGGCAGCTGTCCATGGATCTCATCCCTATAATAATTTTTGTCCATGATCAATTTGGCCCCACCCTTGTCTGCCAATTTAATAACAATGTAATCAATGTCATCATGTTAGTACAGTATTTTCATCGCACACATTATTTCACACCCATTTGGACCTGATTTTATTCAATTTTCTCAGTTATTCTGCTCAAGGTAGTACCAGTATGGTAGGCCCCCCAAATATATGTATGGGGACAATTTTCTTTTTCTGTTAGCTACAATCAGAGATCAGTGTAACTCCTTTTTGTAACCAGATTCTACAACAAATGATTAATTTACGTTTCTACACTGCAATGTACCCTTCCTGTCGCTGGGGATTTTAGGACTACCGAATTATATATTCTGTCATCTTTCCGATATAAATGGCTTCTAATATGTCACTTCTTTTTCCTGTTTTCGCTTTTTATCTATTTCTCCCATTCCCTCTTGTTTTTAGTTTATTTCCTTTTTATCCCTTTATCTCATACATACTGTATATCTCACCTTATTTATCCCTCTATTTTATTATCAAATGTGTGTCTATAACATAGGCTCTCTTACCTGGATGATTCTCTTTAATATATGCCACCAAATAAATGTATTTCGCAATTATTTAGATCTCCCTCCATGATTAATTTAATGGTCAAATTTTGGTATTGTAATATACGTGGCACTGCATACATTACGTAGGGATAGCGTCATGTTCCCAGCAAATGTGAGCAACATATTACAGATACAGCCATCAGTATTAGAATACTTACCTGGGAGATTCTGGGGCAGTCTCACAGTAAATGCCTCAACATTTCTGTGAAATTCTTAATGGGCCACCGGATTAACACAGCGGTGGGTCTCTGCAGTCCCATTCAAACTGAATGGGACTGCAGGCACCGCTGCTGTGTTAATCCGATGGGCCATTAAGAATCTCACAGAAATGTTGAGGCATTTACTGTGAGACTGCCCCAGAATTTCCCAGGCAAGAGTTCTAATACTCGTGACTACATCTGTAAGTATCCCAGTATTGATAGATCATACTTGCACAAATGCTGCTATAGTTACACGCTGAAGATTACATCATCACAGTTACGTTTAGCAAGACGGAAAGCTTAACTTTTGTGCCTATATGTTTTTAAATAGCAGCAGGGCTTGATAAAGGGTGTCGCCCCAAAATGTTGTCCCCCACTATCAGTGCGCTTCTTCTCCACCTTGTTAATAACTTTTGTATAAATAGTGATTTTTATGCAGTGGAACCGCTGTTTTTCCTATTGATATTGCTTTGTATATGTGGACCAGCCTCCTCGCCTGCACCCAGTAAGTTTTATTTCTTTATACTGTTTCCCCTTTATAAGTTATAGTGTGCTGTTCCCTATCAATAACTCCCAGAAGCAAAGTATCTTAGTCTTCCCACACAATAATATAATTATGACTAATTTCTATGTTAAAAGGTCCTCCTACCCGGTGATCTCCAATAGAAAACTAGCAACAAAGGCACCTGGTAAACGTCCCAAAGGCCCAAAGTGTGCCAGCCCTCGTGATGTTCACTGAATGCCATAAGGGCACTCAGTCTGTTAAAATAACATCTATTTATATGTATGTATGTCTTTATTTATATAGCGCCATTAATGTACATAGCGCTTCACATTAGTACTACACGTGACAATCATATAAAACACAAATAATACAAAAACCAGATATTGGGAATAAGTGTTTCAGACATAAAAGTAACATTTCAGAAGAGGAGTCCCTGCTCTGAAGAGCTTACAATTTCTCCTCTGCGGTAGCCCCCATTACAGCTTTAACAAAAAAGGTGCAGATCCTGCTTCATGGTCGCCGGAAGGCATTCAAGCCTTCGATAACCAGAAAAACGCCTTCGTTTCTGCACCCATCCTCATACATCTGGATCCCAGACTATCATTCACCTTAGAGGTGGATGTATCAGATGTCGGGGCCGGAGCCATTCTATCAGAAAGAAGGACACCCAAAGCCAGACTTCATCCCTGTGCCTTTTTCTCTAGTCCCTGGTCGCTTTTCTTTTCTCGTTTCAATTTTATTATTTCCTTCTTACCGGGTTCTAAGAATGTTAAGGCCGATGCCATTTCACGACAGTTTCTGGTGGACGAGAAGAACGAAGATCGTCTGGAAACTATACTCACCTCCAAATACATACTTTCCGCCAACATTTTTGATGCGCTGAACGATATTCTACAAGACCAGTCACACATTCCAGAGGGTCTCGAAGTTCCTGAGGGTCATCTTTTTACCTCAGCACCTTACCAGAAGAAAGTTCTAGAATGGGGCATTCTTCCAAATCATCAGGACACCCAGGTACTAGGAGAACCACGATCTTGTGGAGCTGACTTTTTGGTGGCCCAGCATACAGAAGGACATTAAAGAATTTGTTGCTGTGTGCTCGACATGTGCTCATAATAAGACTCCCCGGAGCAAACCACCAGGACTTCTGCGACCTCTCCCCATCCCTGACCATCCATGGACCCAACGCTTTTCCAAGCAAGCACACTTTGTTCCGTTGAAAGGTCTTCCCAATTCTTCTAAATTAGCAGATGTCTTTGTCAAGTAAATTTTCTGTCTCCATGGGGTGCCACAAGTCATCGTCTCCGATCGAGGGTCACAATTAATCTTGAAGTTCTGGCGTTCTTTTTCCCAACAAATGGGCATATCTCTAAATTTTTCCTCAGGTTATCACCCCCAAACCAACGGTCAGACAGAGCAAACCAACCAGTCTCTGGAGCAGTATATATGTTGTTTAGTCTCAGACACCAAGGATAATTGGATTGACCTTCTTCCCTTGGCCGAATTTGCGCACAATAATCTGCACAAAGAATCCACCATTGAGTCACATTTTTTCATAAATTATGGATTCCACCCATTGCCACACCCAGATCCGGGGTACCGGCAGCGGACAACAGAATTCGTTTTCTGCAGAATTCTTGAAAAAAGATCCAAGAGAATCTTGGAAGGGCAACTTCTAGACAGAAGATTCAGGCAGATCGTCACCATCGCAGAATCCAAGAATTCAGCCCAGGAGACAGGGTGTGGCCGTCATCTAAAAATATCCGTCTCAAGGTGCCTACGCTAAAATTGGCACCTAGATTCCTTGAACCCTATACCGTGGTGGAGAATGTCAACCAAGTGGTATACCGCCTACGCCTTCCTTCATCTTTGAGGATCCCCTCAGTGTTCCGCGTCTCCCTGCTGAAACCGGCAATCTGGAACTCTTGCTTTTCCAACTCGTCCTTGTCTCCAGCTCATCTCCTCGTATAGGGCCAACAGGAGTACAAGGATCAGTCCATCTTGGACTCCAGGATCTCCAGAGGATCAATCCAGTTTCTGGTGCACTGGAATGGTTTTGGACCTGAGGAGCGGTCCTGGATTCCTCGCCACCGTCTCCATGCCCCCAGACTCGTATGGCTCTTCTATCTGAGATATCCTCTCAAGCCTTCCTGGAGACGCCTGGAGGTCTCTCCTGAGGGGGGGGAATACTGTAAGGATCCGTGAACCGTGCAGCCCTCTGCGTGCTCCTCGCTTACCCCAACCCGCGACCGGGTGCTCTGCTTCCTCCGCCTCCTGCAGCACGTCATGTGCACCAGCCATTACCAGCCGCTGCACTACGGCGCGCACACAGGAGGTAAATACTGAGTCTTCTGGCGCCGCTTCCAGGTTGCGCCCACGCGCTGACTTCATCGGCACATGGTGTGCGCTCAGCGCATGCAAGTACTGTATCACCAGTCTTCGTCAGGGATCCTTCCCACACCTGTTTCCTGCACCGGATCTCCCAATCGCAGCTGGGGCTGCTGACGCACCTCCACTCTGCTGCCTACTCATTGGCTCCTGTTTTCCTTGCATGCTCAGCCTGCCCTCTGGCACATCGGCTGAGAATAAACCTTTGTATGTTGCGAAGTGTTCACTGCTACCCTTTCCTCCCCAGTCTTGTCTTGTTTCTTGGTTCCTGGCTCTCTGTTCTTGACCTCGGCTATCTCTCTGGACTCCGCACTTCTATACTCCTGACCCCGGCTACCAATGGCGATCCATATCTCTCCAATCCTAACCACGGCTAAAGTACCTGCAACGATCCGCACCTCTCCAACCCCGATCTCGGCAAGTATCTTTGACTATTCTGACTTCTCCCATCCCGACCCGGCTTCCTCGACCAATCCACTCCAGACGCGCCCACACAGCTGTGGGTGGTGTTATAAATCTATCCCCACCTCGGTCTTGCTGTCTCGCAGAGAAGATTCAACTGGATGCCATTCATACCCCTTCAGTCGGTGTCATTTTTGGACTACCTTGGCTTCAATTACATAATCCCCTATAGACTGGACAGAGTTGCTGCCCCCCCAGTGGAATTATCACTGCCTCCAGAATTGCTTGATCCCTTCCAAGAACCTAGGTAGGGTATCTGTATCTTTAACCGGGGGCTCAATAAGGTCACGATCAAGAATCGGTATCCTTTGCCATTAATTGCTGAGCTCTTCGACAGACTACAAGGGTCCACCATTTTTACCAAGTTGGATCAACGAGGAGTGTACAACCTGGTAAGAATTCGTCAGGGGGACGAGTGGAAGATGGCCTTTAACACTCGGGATGGACATTATGTGTATCTTGTGATGCCTTGTGGACTTTGCAATGCGCCCGCAGTGTTCCAGGACTTCGTAAACAAAGTTTTTAGAGATCTCCTCGATCAATACATTATCATCTACCTAGATGACATACTGATTTTCTCCAAGACAGTACACGAAAATTCGGGACACGTTAAACAGGTGCTTCAACAACTACGGGAGAGCCACTTATTTGCCAAACTGGAGAAATGCGAGTTCCATCAAACTTCGACGTCGTTTCTGGGTCAATGAAACAATGATAAAAGAATATGCTTATAAGTGAAGTGACTGGTGACAGTGTACAGATGTAAAAGAAATTTGATCTGATCTGGCCATGGTATCTTCAAAGGTGGCATTATAAAAATGTCTGGGTCCTCTCTGTCCATCAGACAGAGGTGAGAAGAGGGTCACTATATTGCTTAATAAAGATCCCCCATAATGTAAGATAATTAAAATCTGGCACAAACCACAATAGAATAACATATTGATTTGGGATGAGCCAAAATACATAATGGTACTGACAGTAAATATGCCAGGGTATCTATTGCATTTCAGATATTTATTGCCTCCTTCAGAATTAAATGTTGCATTAGCAAAAATGGTACCTACACCTTTGGCAAAATCATCTGAATGCAATGATGAGGGAAGCATTATTGAAGGGATTGGATGGTGATAGTACAATAACATGGGAATTCTCATATTTCAATCTTCCGACATCTGGAAGAGTCTATGTGAGGGTCGGCCTTAAGCCCCGCCCCCGTGATGCGTCTCATGATGCCACTGGTGACGCACCTCACGTGGATAGGACTATGCGTAGGCACTGTGCTACCGTTTCCAGGCAAAAGGACTCAACAAAGAGTTAACACTGACAGCAGGATAACATCTCATCTACCACATCTGCGTAATCTGCCTCCCGTTGATCGAGTGGGCGGATAACAATCATCACATACAGCCTTGTGCCTGTCTTCTGATTGGCTTACAGCTCTTTATATGCTCCCCGATCCCTGCTCCAAATTGGCTGAGCATAGTTACTCTTCCCTGCGACGAAGTGCTACCCACAAGTACCCAGCCTGCCTTGTCCTGTTTTGTCTTGTGTAAATCCTGCTTCACCTGTCTTATCTCTTAGTAACCTCGACCTCGGCTTGTACCTGGACTCCCGCCTTCTCCTATCCACGACCACGGCTTGTACCTGGACCTCCACCTTCTCCTATCCACAACCTCGGCTTGTACCTGGACCTCGGCTACGCACAACGACATTCTACCTTCCTCAACCCTAGACCACGGTGAGTATCTATACTATTCTACTGTATCCTACCCTGACCTGACCAACGACTTAGAATCTGCACACCGCTCACAGCTGCAGGTTGGTGTATACTGAAATCCCCACCTCAGCCTCACGGTTCTGTCCTGTTTGTGGTGAGCACCCGTTACAGTATGTTTAGCCACACAAACATGGACCTCGCTGAGGTGGGTTGAGTTTTGAATATGCATGCCAACATGTTCGAGAAATTAGAAAAATATTTGGACCAAAATAACAAACGTATAGAGCTGCTCCAAGCGACAGTTCAATCCATCACAGATCAGACACCGCATACATCATTTAATTCTGTTCCCAAAGCAGCGGTGGCCCAAGAACCTATTCCTATAACTGCAGCTTCCGAACCACAACTTCCCACACCCAATCGCTCCGGCGGTGATCCTCTTGGCTGTCGCGGGTTCCTCAACCAATGCTTTATAGTTTGAAATGTCTCAGTCCCGTTTTGAATCCCAGCGATCTAAGGTGGCGTATATTGTATCTTTGTTGATTGATGATGCGTTGGATGGGCTTTACCCATCTGGGAACAAAGACTGGACCTTGCTAGCCACATAGCACGCTTCACCAAGGAGGTCCACAGAGTATTCGACACACCCGGACGCAAGGTAACTGCTGCTTCCTCACTTCTACACATATCCCAAGGTAGCCGTTCAGTGGCCCGGTACGCGGTCAAATTTCGAACGATAGCCACAGAAACCAGATGGAATGACAAGACGTTGGTAGCAGTATTCTGGCAAGGCTTCTCCGAGAATCTTAGAGACCAACTTGCCACGCGGGAACGCCCACAGGTTTAGAGGAGCTCATCGCCCTATGCATCCGTATGGATCAGAGATTAAAGGAGAGAATATCCGAAAAAACTTGGCGCAAGCAAGGTATACATTAATAAAGGTATTTAGCCCGGTTGGGTGCCCCTGAGCCATATTGGGGCAATGTGAGTGTCAGCTCTTCAACCCAAAAGTGGCAGGGAACTCAGTTATATTACAGGTCCCGGTGTATGCCTAAATCCAAGAACCCAGTGGGGGGTTCCGGACCTCTCTCACCAGGTGAAGAGGGTTATAGGGGTTTTAAGTTAACATGTAGAGTGTCAGCTCTGCAGCCCGGTATTGGCTGCAGTGCTGTAAATGTATTTTAACTGTCTGTGTGTGTCCTGCTAGGCATAAGGGGACCACATCGTTATCATGAGTTACATTGTGTCAGTTATGTATCCTGTATGCGCATTGCAAGAGTATTTCACTGCCAACTGCAAGAAAGGAAAAAAGTTTTAAAACACGGCAGCTTGCTGCAGCCCATATAAGCAGCAAGCTAACTTTGGATACGAATGTCCTAGAGCTCTGATTTTCACTATGCATAGGGCTGGAGGGTAATCATTAAAATGGTTATGGTTTCCGTATTTTAAACTTTCATAAAAAGTAATGAATGAAAGTCCCCCTCTTTTTGGTGTATTAAAATTATAAGAGCAAGGGCATTTACATTCAAGCGGGCGGAGTGTACTTGGTTCACAAGTACAGTGATTCCCATATATATGGCCAGCAATTCCGGCCAGTGAGTCATGCATAACTTAAGTCAGGACTTCCGAGACATCACACGGAAACGACTCCAGAATGTCTAGGAAAGTCCGGACTTAAAAAGGTACCGACAGTTTAAAGTGTTAAGTGGAGGGAAGTAAATATAAACAGTTTTTTCCTGCCAGATGTCCAGGGACAGGTAGACAACATGTCGCCAGGTAAGGGGGCTTGATTAGGTATGCTATGCAGCTCAGGTGCGAAGTTAGCGCATGACCGTAGCATACCTTGAAGCCTCTGCCCGGCTCCATGAAGTATTGGCAAACCTTGCCAATAGGTGGGATGCGTTGTTCCCACGCCATGTTTGGCTGCACATTATACTGATAGGGCTTGTGTGGTTTTAAAAGTCCGTGCAGCCGATCGGGAGATAGGTGAATCTTTTTACAGCATGTTGAATCTAAGATTCCATCTAAGCTACAGCGTGCAGTACAAAGACTTTAACATCCAAGATTTGTATCCAGCTTCCAGTATTCGTAAGGACTAAGGATTTGCTAACCAATCCTGCATTGGGGGAATGAAAAGATTACCTTCGGCGGCGTAAGAATGGTTGCGAGAGGCGCCACTAGCCAAAGACTGTTTCGCGGCTCTGTTTTGCGCACCAACCCCGCTCCTGGGAATTAGTGCCTAGAGACTTTATTTCGGTGAAGTTCGTTCCGGGAACATTTTATTTTGTTTTGCCCAGTCCCAGTAAGTGTTATTTCGTAGTATTTCGTAGATCAAGCTGTGTATGTTCATTTTGTAAATAAATCACAATTTATTTTATCTTTCGCTTTGCTGAATCAAAGGATACGGGTATTAAGGTGTTAAAAGCATTGGTCTCCCGTGACATACAATCTCTATTTATAATCACTACACAGGTGTCGTTACCCTCCCTCCTCCGGATTCTGAAGAAGCTATGCTGCTCGAAGGCAACAAGCTATCGGTCGGCGAAAAACAATGCAGCCGCAATGCCGGACTCTGCCTGTACTGCAGTACCATTGGACACCAAGTACTTGTTTGTCCCAATAAGTCGGGAAGCGCAAAATCCCAGTGAGAACCAGGAGAATCACACTGGGAACTTTATCTTCTTCACCCCTTTAATATGCCAATCAGGCTTTTAATACCTATAACCTTAAATCGGTGAAAACTTCAAAACCACTACAGAGGCCTTTCTGAACTCCGGGTCAGGTGGGAATTTCATTGACCAATGATTCTCAGAAATAAATACAATTTCCCTGGTACATTAGAATTTCCCAGTAGGGTTAGAAGCCATTGACGGTCGACCCTTACAACCTGCCTTTATACAGATGCAGCGGCCGTTATTCTAACATATCACGGAGCCGTTTTCGTGTGCGCTACTGTACTCCACACGGCCAATCACGCGGTTGATTTGTTTGAATTTCATGGATCCCGATTTCTTTGGGTGCAATTCTTCCCGTTTCCGTGGCAGAAATTAATTAATTGTAATGTATACAGTACAGTATTGTGTCAATTTGCAGGTGTTTAAAAACCAGAACACTAAAATGTCATTTTCTGCACTCGATAAAACACGAGTCAACACGTGGTACTGATGCGCCATGACATGGGCATTCCGAGGTATACAACGCATGATATGTTCGCATAACGGCCACTGCATCTGTATCTCTCCAAAAAGTTCTCTTACAGTTGCAGACAGGGAAGGATCGCACTGAAAGGATCCAACTGGACGTCATTCACACTGCGACAGTCAATGTCATTTTTGGACTGCCATGGCTCCAGTTGCATAATCCTCGTATAAATTCGACAGGATCTCAATCGTTCCAATGGAGTCCTTACTGTTTAAAGAACTGTTCTATTCCTTCCAAAAAACTATGCAGGGTTTCAGTACCAGAACAGATAAACATTAATTTGCCTAAAATCTATTCTGAATTTCAGGATGTATTCGACAAGGCCCAATCTGAGGAGCTACCACCCCATCGGTCATAAGACTGCCCCATCGGCCTACTGCCCGGCTCGGTGCCTCCACAAGGATGTTCCTACCTGCTTTCACCTCCAGCGACCAGGGCCATGAAAGAATGCATTCAAGATAAATCCCTTTTTCAAGTTATCTGGAAATCCTCATCTCCTGCAGGTGCGGGTTTCTTTCTTTGTGAAAAAGAAAGATGGTTCTCTTAGACCAGTGGTGCGCAAACTGGGGGGCGCAAGATTTTTTAGATTTTTTAAGGGGGGCGCAGGCCTGCTGCAGCCTGGGAGCAGCGAAACATGCTTTTCGCAGGCGGCGGAAGAACATGATGGGGCGGGGGGGGGGGCGCGTCCGAGATACGGCGGCTTCAAAAGAACCCTGTCAGAGTAGCTGGTGGATCAGAAGAAGAGGGCCAGAACGCAGGAGGACTGCAGGTGTGGAGCATGCCCCAGCGGTCTGACGTGGAATGTCCCTGCTTCCTTTGTCTGGCAGTGCTCTGCAGACAGAGCAGGAATATGAGAGATCAGGGGCTGGTCAGATGTGTAGCAGTGCTGTGTGTACTGAGCTTGCTGCATATGATAGGTCAGCATTTAGTGTACAGTGTGTAGAATTGGAAGAGTTGTTTGTTAGTCAGTGACAGAGCACAGACTGCTAATAAATAAGCTTGAATTCCTTCATCAACCCCCCCCCCCCCCACTTTACAGGCTTACGGCATCCCGTTAAAGGTGCAGTCACAGTCTAGAGACCCGCTGGCATTACATTAAAGTAAAATCACTCCATTCAACGTGCACAAAGTGCACAGATTGTTTCAGGATTAAAGAAACATCTACTAACTTTTCATATATCAGGGAATGTACCCTCTTTATACAGCTGTATGTTCTGGCTCACTGTTTTTTGTTGTCCTGGTCTATAAGGGGGGATATATTAGTCTGGTTATGAGGGCAGGACAGCCGGCTGCAAAAGAACCCTGTTAGAGTAGCTGGTGAATCAGAAGAAGAGGGCAAGAATGCAGGAGGACTGCAGGGGAGGAGCAGGCATGTCTGACGTGGAATGTCCCTGCTTCTGGTGTCTGCCCTGCAGCAGCACTCAAGGAAAAACACACCATAACAGTAAAAAAAAAGGTATAAATAATAATACAGCTATGTAGGAGGGTGGATGACAAAAGGAGGCAAATAAGAGAAGGGAAAAAAAAGGGGGGGGGGAGAGGGGAGGGAGGTAGATATGGGGTGGAATGAATGCCCCCCAAAAAGAATTGCCTGTGTGATATTGACAGTCCACCAAAAGAAACAAATATTACCAGATATCAGCCAAATAAACAGATAGTGATCCCATATCAGTATACTGCCTGCATAGGACATCTCATAAACATGTTACAGCTCCAAATGTTATGATAAGTGCAATGCTCTTCAGCAAGGAATTTGAGAATAAGATTTTAGTGCATTCATGGTTCTCTCATCCCTGTCATACTGTCTTCTGGTCGCTATAACCCTGCAGTTCTACAGACACTTTACAGTCTATGGGGGATAATAATTAATGTCCGTAACTAAGCACTGAGAATTTAAACAATATTAAAGAATGCATTTGCAGCAGGCGTCTATTTACGTCAATAGAAAGGCTGCGGCCCCGTTGGCGCTGACAGCGCTCATGCTTGAGAGCGGTGACATCACCAACTCTCTAAACATGAGCGTCGGGTGTCCTGGCTATTTCGCAAGCGCACGCGGAGGGGAGTTGCGGGCAAGTTGAGTGCGCTTGAAAGTAAAAAAAATTGTATACTCAAGTGCCAAACTTGAGTGAGCGTGAATGCCCGCGCTCCGCGTGAGTGGGGACTTATACATATAGATTTATGTAAGTAAAAAAGGCAATCACCTGCGCGCTCAGCGCGGTGAGCGCTAGCGGGGCCACAGCCAAAGGGGGTTGAGGAGAGGAGATGATGAGAATCTACTTGAGATTGTCACATATGATTTCGTACATGTCGATATAATGTTGAAATATGTAAGTATATATATTTGTATTCACATTTGTATTGTATACCGTTAAAAGTTTTTTTTGTTGTTTTTTTCATGTGATTTTGATTACATCAGGCAGGGGGGGCCCGACAAATATCATAGATGAAAAGGGGGGCTCAGCATAAAAAGTTTGCTCACCCCTGTTTAGACTATACATCGATTACCGAGGACTTAACAAGATCACGATAAAGAATCGGTATCCTTTACCTTTAATTTCCGAACTCTTTGACAGACTGCAGGGGGCCTCTATTTTTACTATATTGGATTTACGAGGAGCTTACAATTTAGTCAGAATTCGACAGGGGGTAAGTGGAAAACGGCTTTTAACACCCAGGATGGACACTATGAATATCTCGTGTTGCCATTCGGACTTTTTAATGCTCCTGCGGTGTTTCAGGACTTTGTTAATTAAGTCTTTAGAGCTCTTCTTGACAAATTTGTCATTGTTTACCTACACTAGATGACATACTAATCTTCTCCAAAACCGTACAGGAACATTCTGTCCATGTAATACAGGTGCTTCAAAGATTACGGGAGAATCACTTATTCGCGAAATTGGAGAAATGTCAATTTCATCAGACCAGGACTTCATTTCTAAGATACATCATCTCCAATACTGAACTTGCCATGGACCCAACCAAAGTAAAAGCGGTTTTGGAATGGCCTCGTTTGAAAGTGGTACAACGGTTTTTAGGGTTCACCAATTATTATCGTTGGTTTATACGAAAGTTCTCATCCGTCGTAGCCCCCATTACGGCATTGACGCAGAAAGGAGCTGACCCTTCACTACAGTCTACTATGACTATTCAGGCTTTTGAAAGGCTTAAAACAGCCTTTGTTTCAGCTCCCGTTCTCGTGCATCCTGTTCCTGGATTACCCTTCACCCTTGAGGTGGACGCCTCGGACGTCAGGGCAGGACCAGTTTTGTCCCAAAGGAAGGATCCTCAGGCCAAGCTACATCCGTGTGCCTTTTTCTCAAAAAATTCTCGTCTGCCGAACAAAATTATGACGTAGGCAATCGTGAACTTTTGGCCATCAAAATGGCCTTAGAGGAATTAAAGCATTTGCTCGAGGGCACTGACAACACAGTTACCATCCTAACAGACCAAAAGAACCTCCTACAGTATATATACACTGGCGACACAGTTTATTACACTGCGGCCAGATCCGCAAGCCGGGAGATTTCCCGGCTTGCTAGTGGCCGCCCCTCGGCGTGCCGCGCGTCATAGACGCGCGGTCACGCGTCTTCGGGAGCGTGCGCCCCCTGCACGCGCGTCCAGGGGCTCCCCGAGGGAGCCCTGGTGTCCCGCGATCGCGGGACAGCGGCAGGGGGTTCCGGGGGACCCGGCGGACCCGGCAGCGGTAGGGAGAGCGCCCCGATCGGAGGGCGCTCTTCCGCTGCTTCGGCGCGCGCCCGTCACTCTCGGGCGCGCGCCAGGCTACTGCTGCGGCACAGAACGGGCAAATGCTCGAATAAACTGTGCCGCAGCAGTAGAAGGCGCTCATCGTTTAGGGTCACAACAAGCGCGGTGGTCACTGTTTTTCTCTCGGTTATTTTAGTTATTTCTTACATACCAGGTTCTAAAAATGTGAAGGCAGATGCCCTTTCTCACCAATTTCTGGTAGAGGACAAGACTGAGGACCGAGAGGAAACTATACTTCCCTCATCTTGTATAATTTTCGCTACAACTTTCGATTCCTTTGAAGACATCGTGCGAGATCAGTCTAATATTCCAGAGGGTCTCGAGGTCCTAGAAGGATGCCTATTCACTGCACGAAGGAAGGTACTGGATTGGGGTCACTTCTCCAAAAGCTCCGGACATCCAGTTACAAGAAGAACTATCGATCTTCTGGAACGGACTTTTTGGTGGCCAGGGATGCGAAAGGAGATAAAAGATTTTGTCACAACATGTCCCATATGTGCTCAAGATAAAACTCTCCGTAATAGGCCCACAAGACTGCTGCAATGACTGCCGTTCCAGATCGGCCATGGACTCACTTATCTATGGATTTCAATGTGGAATTATCAGTATCCAGAGGTATGAATACCATCCTGGTGGTTGTAGACCGGTTTTCGAAACAAGCGCATTTCATACCCCTTAAGGGACTACCTAATGCCCTCAAATTATCGGAGATATTCATTAAAGAAGTATTTCGACTTCATGGAATTCCCCAAGTTATTGCATCAGATCAGGGGTCTCAATTTGTCTCCAAATTCTGGCGGGCCTCTTGTCAGCAACTAGGAACATTCTGTCACTTCTCTTCTGCTTATCATCCACAGACGAATGGTCAGACAGAGTGGACGAACCAGTCACTGGAACAATTCATCCAAAGTTTCATTTCAGACACTCAAGACAACTGGACAGAGCGCTTGCCTTGGGCCGAGTTCTCACACAACAATCTGCGAAGTGAGTCGGCACAGGAATCACCATTCTTTACTAATTATGGGTTTCACCCTTCAGCTCTTCCTGATACAGAAGCCAGATCCGGGGTTCCAGCAGTGGATATCAGGATTCAAGAACTGTAGGAGTCATGGGAAAGAATTCGTGAGAACCTCCAAAAAGTGCTGACTATGCAGAAAAAACAGGCAGAAGGGCATCGACGTGAAATACCAGCATACAATCCTGGTAAAAAGGTATGGCTGTCCACAAAAAATATCCGACTAAAGGTACCCACAGCAAAATTGGCACCTAGATACATTGGACCGTTTGTCATCATTGAGAGGGTCAATTTGGTGGCCTACCGGCTCCGCCTGCCAGCATCTATGAGAATTCCGTCAGTGTTTCATGCTTCCCTTCTCAAGCCCTTTGTACAGGATTCTTTGTCTCCCACTTCAGTGTCCCCACCTGAACCTGTCTTAGTAGAGGGGCAACAAGAATTTGAGGTTCAGACTGTCCTGGATTCCAGGGTTCCCAGAGGGAAGCTCCAGTACCTGGTCCACTGGAGGGATTTCGGTCCGGAGGAGCATTCCTGGATCTCCAGAGATCAACTACACACCCCTAGGCTGGTCCAGGCTTTCCACTGGAGGTATCCCTCCAAGCCATCCTTGAAGCGGCCAGAGGTTGCTTCTGAAGGGGGGGGGGGTACTGTGAGGATTGGCCTTAGGCCCACCCCGTGACGTCTCGTGATGCCACTGGTGACGGGCCTCATGCGGACAGGAGTATGCATAGGAGCCGTGCTACCATTTCCAGGAAAAGGATTCAACAAAGAGTTAACAGTGACAGCAGGATAACATCTCATCTTCCACATCTGCGTAATCTGCCTCCCGTTGATCGAGTGGGCGTATAACAATCATCACATACAGCCTTGTGCTTATCTTCTGATTGGCTCACAGCTCTTTATATGCTCACCGATCCCTGCTCCAAATCGGCCGAACATAGATACTCTTCCCTACCCACAAGCACCCAGCCTGCCCTGTCCTGTTTTGTCTTGTGTAAATCCTGCTTCACCTGTCTTGTCTCTTAGTAACCTCGACCTCGGCTTGTACCTGGACTCCCGCCTTCTCCTATACATGACCTTGGCTTGTACCTGGACCTCCGCCTTCTCCTATCCATGACCTCGGCTTGTACCTGGACCCCACCATCTCTACTCCTGGACCTCGGCTATGCACAATGACCATTCTACCTTCTCCAACCCTAGACCACGGTGAGTATCTATACTATTCTCCTGTCTCCTACCCTGACCCGGCAACACGACTACGAATCTGCACACCGGACGCATTCTCACAGCTGCATGTTGGTGTATACTGAAATCCCCACCTCAGCCTTGTGGTTCTGTCCTGTTTGTAGTGAGCACCCGTTACAGTCTAGTATGTGTGTAAGTGCAGAGGTACATTTAATGGAGACCGATTAGGGTGAAATTAAATCCTGGCTTTATTGAGCCTGTTCCTTTAACAATGTAAACACAAAACATAAAAGAAAAACCTGCTCCACTTTGGAGAATAACAAGACAGTTCTGTATATGCCCTATCTAACTGGGTGGGTAGCTAGGCTGATTACCCCCCCAAACAAATATATATATATACATACATACATATATGTGAAAGAGAGACTGCTGAGTCTCTCCCAGGGCTCAAACCACCAATGCCCAACCTATATAAGGTATTAAGATCACTGATTGTTTGTGAAGGCACAGATAGCTACAGTAAAATAAACTTTGCAGATAGAAGTTCAATAAATCTTGATGGTAGTCACAGATGGCACTGTGTCCCAATAATCAAGTGAACAATCAGCAGAGTCACAAAGTTCAGTATAAACAAGCAGCAAACATGGCATTGATTGAAGTACTCACTGTCTGTGGCTAATCAGGGCTCTCATGCAGCGTGCATCTCCATTCATTGTGCATAAGCAGAGAAGTTCTAAGATGTCCACGTAGGTAAGGAACCAGGAAAGCATAGCAAGCCAAAAAGCAGGGACCAGGCAAAGCGTAAGCTATTAAAGATGAGGGTTATTCATATAGAAGACACAGCAGCATACACAGGAGAAGGTGAGGTATCCCTCTTACGCGTTTCTCGCTCTTCCAGCGCTTTATCAAAGAGTAAAATACTCGAGTGAGCACTTCCGGTATTGTGCTTAGTGTTCCTAAGCACTTAGCTCCGCCCCCGACGTTGGTAAAAAAGAAAAATAATAAAAAGGCAAAGAATAAAAAGAACCTATATCAAAAAACAGATTTAGCTAAAAATACACCGTTATTTATAACTTGATATAACCGTCAAGCCACTAAAATAAAAAATATTATTAAAAAACACTGGGGAATTTTGAAATTAGATCATACCCTTATTCCATGGGTTCAACAGGGACCTAGATTCGTCTTTACTAAAGCAAGAACAATTGGATCATGGGTCTCTCCTAGTCTCTTTGATTCTGCAAAATTAAATCCTAAAATGAATATACCTAAGGGTTCATTCAAATGCTATCATTGTTCAGTATGTCCCTACATGTATCAAATTAAAATCATCAAAAATGTAAATACTAAGGCGACCCTTAAGATTCAATCTTTCTTAAACTGCAATAACTCTTATGTAGTTTATTTAATTCGCTGTATTTGTGGTAAGGGGTATGTGGGCCGAACTATTCGACCTGTAAGGCTAAGAATCCAAGAACACTTAAGGTCTATTAAAAAGAAAGATATAAGGTTCCCAGTTTCCTGCCACTGGACTCAATGTTCCTTAGCTACTCTTGATAATTTTAGATTCTCAGTCCTGGAACACATTCCTCCTCATCCAAAAGTAGGTAATAGAATTGCTTCACTAAATAAAAAAAGAGATATTTTGGATCTCATCTCTTGGAACTTTGGCCCCAGATGGCATTAACATAGACTGGGAACTTCATCATTTTTTGTGAATGTTGCATAGACATTAGTTCATTTGTTCTCTATTTACATATTCATTCATGACGGTTCACTATAGCCTGTGCGGCATATATAACACTAATTTGTGTCTAATATTCGTACATACACTTGTATACTATTCATAGTATTCAGTTTTCCACACGACTATATAGTATCGTCATTCAATGTTCCTATTACTACTTTCTTTCAATTGGATGTTTTTTCAGTATTATTAACTTTGAAACATATCTCTATTTTTCTATATGATATATGTTCAAATTGTAGGCATTAATGTATATGTTTCAATATTCCATCCTGTTTAAAACACAGGGGTTCGGTGTTTCTTTGTTTTTATCATCTTCATTTTATTATTCTTTTTAGTTTTTCTATTGTTTTTTTATTATTTATATGTTAATATGTCTTGTCAGTTTGTTTACTCCTGGTTGTACGCACGCTCTTTGTCTCCTCCCCCTTCCTTGACCCTCGTGGCTCAATTGCATTTTTTCCCTCCTCCTTTGCTTACCACCCGGGTCTCTCAGCAGGCCGTTCATTGTCAGAGGTCACGCAACATCGGGGGCGGAGCTAAGTGCTTGCCTATGTAGGGATGTGTTAGGTTGCCATCTGTTGTTGCAGTGCGTCTCCGGAGGGAGTGGTGTAAGGTTCTGCGGCGGCCCGACAGTATAGGGCGCTGCCATGTTGATTGCGCAACAGTAAGGGCACTGTCAGAACAGAGAGAGGTCGCGCATGCGACCTGCAAGCGCGCGAACGGCTGGCCAATAAGATAGAGGCTCAGCCAGTAACTACAACTCCCAGGAGCCTTAGCGGAGTCACCTGACGCCAGAGAGCCAACAGGAGGGCTGGATTTGCGGGAGGCAGAAAAGGGAAGCGTGGGGGAGAGACCACGCTAGCCAGAGGGCACCGGAGGAGCAAGGGAAGAGGTAGTGTGGGTGCAGGGGGTCTGTGACCTACTTGCACAGGTTAGATCTTCCCTGAGGGCCCTAAGAGATTCCCTGAGTCACCATAGGTTGTGGTGCTGCAGGGACGCCCGGTAGTGCTAGCGTCATCATCCCTTACTATATAGCAGATAGGGACAAGTGTGCAGAGTTGCGGTTGCTGCTAGTCATCTGGGACCAGGTTGCTGAGAATCGTGACATCGGACCAACTGCGCTGGATCGGCGGATCCTTTTTGAAGTTGTCACCGGTCACCGCAGTGACCGGAAGGTATTTAATAAAGTGCACCAACACCGGTCAACAGGCGCTGATCCCGCCTTAGGGAATACTCTTTGGGGACACTAATTGGAGTGGCCAAAGGACTGAGCCTATATACATAATACAGTACATGGACACGGTGTGGGGGCACGCGGTGACGGGACAGTGACATTACTCCTTAAGAGAGACTGGCCGAGCCACTAGCGTCATAAGTATAAGTTAATTCTAGCGTTACAGTAAAACAGTTTCCACCATATGTGTGTTGCTATTGTTCTTACCCAGGGGAATCTTACGCGATGGGGATCCTGGGTAAGTGGGGGCGCTGCCAGTAAGATACTTAATACCTCAGGCTCCCAGCTAGCGGAGGCTCAGATCTCCTGTGTGCATGCAGTACCCGTAGTCACTCTACAGCGTAGGAAAGAGGGCTACATTTGGAGGCGCTGCTGAGATCTCAGACCTGGGGTGCCCTATATTTTTTTTCTCAATTGTGCCATTTTTTTCCCGCCATTTTTGTGCCCTCCCAGTCCAAGGTGCGTAAGTGGGCCCAGCGGCACCAAATCCCCCTGACCTGTGCCATTGCCATTGGACACGTTCCCACCGCCATCTCCCTGGGCACTGTGATCAAGTAAGGAAACTCCAGTTCCTGGACACTGCCCGAGTGAAAGACCATTATTATGACGGGGAGCATAACTGGCGAAAAATATTATTCGTTACAGACCTGGATATATGCCCTGAAGCCATTCCCTCAGTATTAATCCTGCCCGAAGCTCCAGGCATTCATTGCCCGCTAGTACAGGTGGATTACACCGAACCCCTGGCTGTGTCCACGCCACAGAAGGGTTACCCTGGCCCGTCAAGCACAGTCACAACCAAACCCTTCCTTACCCCTGAGAGCAGTTTGAAACCCCGATGGCCTGCTGCAATGGGTCTAGGCGCTTCATTCACCCCCTCCACCATTAGGCCGGCGCTAACTAAAAGCAGTATGTCTAGACTGGATGCCTATGCCCCTGCTGGGACTAGTCTGTCTGATAATGTGTCCCTTCCTGTGCTAGCAGAGGCCATACACCAATCCACACAGTCCCATCAATATTGGAAGCTGAAGGCGTTTTCTGGCGACAAACCAACCCCTCTGGGAGAAGTCGGCTTTGAAGAGGGGTTGGGTCATACGGAACAGGTACTTCCTGAATGGTCCTGCACGGATGCCGTACGGAGGCAGCGCATAATCGAATGCCTATGACCCCCAGCTTCACACATAGTGCAGTGTTACAGGGACGACTATCCGGATGCCGATACGGCTGGCATCATCCACGCCCTTACCAAAGCCTATGGGATCCCCGTAGATGCGTTTGCACTGATGGCCAAGTTTCATGCCCTGGCTCAGAAGGAGGGAGAGATGGTGTCTGACTTTCTTAGGCGTCTACACTTGGATCTGTGGACCCTGGTGAGAAGGAAGGTGGTGCAAAAGGTGGACGCCGATGGACTGCGTACCACACAATTGCTGAGGGGACTTCTTCCGCTGCATCCGGTAGCCGTGCGAGTCAGTGGCTGTCTAGTGCCGGGACAAGCCCTGACGTTTGATGACCTGATGGATCGAGTGCAGGCACATGAGACTGTGTTGTTGGGACACGACTTGACCCTGGGAAAGAAGACGGGGGTGGTTGTCAAAGAAACTAAGAAGTCCGACGCTAAAGCTGAGGCGGCAGGGGATGTGAACCCGGAAAAGGAGGACTTCGAAGAACCTACGCTGCCCGGGAGCGCCCCGCTTCGGGGTGAACGTTTCCGACCTTCCGAGATAGTCCCCCCCGCAGCCACCTCCAGTGTTACGCCTGTGGACAGATGGGGCATATTTGAGCGTACTGCCCCTCCCGACGAAGAACGGCGTCCCGACCGACCACGTCTATGCTGTGTACTCCTCAAGCCAGTGAGGCAGCGGGCCAGTGCCCGAGGAATAGCCAAATTGGACCGGCGGCCATCGTCGAGGTGGTGATTGAAGGTATCTATGCCTCTGCGCTGATGGGTACTGGGTCCCAGGTGACCATAGTGTATCGACCCTTCTACGATCAACATCTGCATTGGCTGCCGCTACTATCCGCTGATTCTCTGAGGTTGAGAGGGCTGAGCCATGAAGACTACCCTATTGATGGAGTGGTGAAAGTACACCTGGATATTCCCCAGTTGAACACCGGCAAGCATCACCCCATGGAGATGGAAGCGTTAGTATGCCCGGAACCCCAGGACCATCCCAGCGCCCCGATAATTATGGGGACCAATATAGACATCGTCCAAGCCGTGATCCGCATGTACTTGCAGGAAGTGGGTGAACTACCATTGCTGGCTCTAGCTACTTGCCCCGCGTTACAAGAGGCTTGCGGTAGGATTGCAACCGAAGAGGAGCACGGGATGCTGTATACTCAAGAGCGTGGGTTGACCGAGATCCCTCCCGGGGAGGGAAGAATGATGGTTGCAGCGTGCCATTATCCTGCCAGACGTCCGGAGGATCGACTATTCTCATTGGAAAGCACGATACGTGATGACCAGCGACTCGGCTACGAAGTGTTGGCCTCGGTAAAGAAGTGGTCGGGAAAGATTCCGGTTCAAACTCAGGTATACGTGAGAAACCTTTCTCCGTACCTCATGTGCATTGACCACCGGCAGCCGTTGGGTCGGATCTATCCGGTGACCCCTGAGAGGAAGGCAGCAGGAAGACGCCCGGTGGCCACCGTCCATGCAGTAACTCCAAAGTTGGCGTTTGATTTCGGAGACTCGCCATTGACAGAGGAGTGGAAGGGGAGACTGCAGACCAAGCTGAAAAATCGGCGGGAGGTGTTTTCCATAAGTGATATGGACGTGGGGTGCAGTTGCAGTGCCCGCCATACCATTCGACTGAATGACACCACGCCGTTCCGCGAACGTTCCCGCCGCATAGCACCCCGAGATGTGGAAGAGGTGAGGAGACTACTAGTCGAAATGGAAGAAGCCAGTATTGTTCAAGGATCATGAAGTCCCTATGCCTCACCTATCGTAGTAGTCCGCAAAAAGAATGGGACCGTACGTCTATGCGTGGGCTATAGGACATTGAACAATCGTACTGTACCTGATCAGTACACCCTCCCGCGAATCGAGGACCTCCTGAACACCTTGTCCGAGAGTAAATGGTTCAGTGTGCTGGATTTGTGGTCTGGGTATTATCAGGTACCCATGGACTTGGAAGATCAGGAGATAACAGCTTTCATCTGCCCGTTAAGTTTCTACCAGTTCACCCGCATGCCTCAAGGGATATGTGGGGCCCCCTCCACCTTTCAGCGGTTGATGGAAAAGACGCTGGGGGACATGAACCTGGAGCTGGTCAACCTCCAATGAGGATGGCTTACGATCAATTTGAGGCACCCCATTATGAGGCTCAGCAGTGGGCTCGCCATAAAGTGAGATCTGTAATTGGCATTTTCAGTGAAATGTACAGTATAACCTCATGTAGAGTATACAGAGTAAGGTGCACAAAAATGTGTAAATATGTATGGTTACGTTCCCAAGCGGGGTCGTTGGATTCTGCGAGGGGGAGAATGTAGGGATGTGTTAGGTTGCCATCTGTTGTTGCAGTGCGTCTCCGGAGGGAGTGGTGTAAGGTTCCGCGGCGGCCCGACAGTATAGGGCGCCACCATGTTGATTGCGCAACAGTAAGGGCACTGTCAGAACAGAGAGAGGTCGCGCATGCGCGGTGCAAGTGCACGAATGGCTGGCCAATAAGATAGAGGCTCAGCCAGTAACTACAACTCCCAGGAGCCTTAGCGGAGTCACCTGATGCCAGGGAGCCAATAGGAGGGCTGGATTCGCGGGAGACAGGAAAGGGAAGCGTGGGGGAGAGACCACGCTAGCCAGAGGGCACCGGAGGAGCAAGGGAAGAGGTAGTGTGGGTGCAGGGGGTCCGTGACCCACCTGCATAGGTTAGATCTTCCCTGAGGGCCCTAAGAGATTCCCTGAGTCACCGTAGGTTGTGGTGCTGCAGGGACGCCTGGTAGTGCAAGCGTCATCATCCCTTACTGTATAGCAGATAGGGACAAGTGTGCAGAGTTGCGGTTGCTGCTAGTCATCTGGGACCAGGTTGCTGAGCATCGTGACATCGGACCAACTGCGGATCCTTTTTGAAGTTGTCATCGGTCACCGCAGTGACCAGAAGGTATTTAATAAAGTGCACCAACACCGGTCAACAGGTGCTGATCCCGCCTTAGGGAACACTCTTTGGGGACACTAATTGGAGTGGCCAAAGGACTGAGCCTATATTTATAATACAGTACATGGACACGGTGTGGGGGCACGCGGTGACGAGACAGTGACATTACTCCTTAAGAGAGAGTGGCCGAGCCACTAGCGTTATAAGTATAAGTTAATGAATGTGATATATGTGTTATTGCCATGGTTAAGTAATAAGGGTTATTCTTGCGTTACAGTAAAACAGTTTCCACCATATGTGTGTTGCTATTGTTCTTACCCAGGGGAATCTTACGCGATGGGGATCCTGGGTAAGTGGAGGCGCTGCCAGTAAGATACTTAATACCCCGGGCTCCCAGTTAGCGGAGGCTCAGATCTCCTGGAACAACAAGTGTGTGTATGTAGTACCCGTAGTCACTCTAGAGCGTAGGAAAGAGTGCTACACCTATATACAGGAAGTGCTCACTCGAGTATTTTACTCTTTGATAAAGCGCTGGAAGAGCGCGAAACGCGTAAGAGGGATACCTCACCTTCTCCTGTGTATGCTGCTGTGTCTTCTATATGAATAAACCTAATATTTAATAGCTTACGCTTTACCTGGTCCCGCTTTTTGGCTTGCTGTGCTTTCCTGGTTCCTTACCTACGTGGACATCTTAGAACTTCTCTGCTTACATACATACATACAACAGTCCAACAAGAAAATCTCTCTGTTTCTGTTGTTGCTGTAGAGGAAGGCCTCTCTGCTCGCCTTGGTCAGCACCATTGTGTGCTATGGAAATGTCCATGTCCAGGTATATAGAGGTCTTGTCCCCTCATGTCTTGCTGTCAACACAGTCCTGTGTGCTTCAAGACTCTCTCCTCATTGCAGATCCTTGTGGTTTGAGGAAAATCTCTGCAGTCCTCCTCCTTGTGTCAGACCACGTGAACTAAGGAATCACTCTCCTGTGTCTCACATGAGGCTTTTTACAGAGTTCTCATTAGTCCAGGTGGAGACTAGCTAATTGATTGGCTGCAATTAACTATTGCTCCGCTGGATTCTCAGAGTTCTGAGGCTGCTTAAAACAGCCTTTGTTTCAGCTCCCGTTTTCGTGCATCCTGTTCCTGGATTACCCTTCACCCTTGAGGTGGACGCCTCGGACGTCAGGGCAGGACCAGTTTTGTCCCAAAGGAAGGATCCTCAGGCCAAGCTACATCCGTGTGCCTTTTTCTCAAAAAATTCTCGTCTGCCGAACAAAATTATGACGTAGGCAATCGTGAACTTTTGGCCATCAAAATGGCCTTAGAGGAATTAAAGCATTTGCTCGAGGGCACTGACAACACAGTTACCATCCTAACAGACCAAAAGAACCTCCTACAGTATATATAGAAGGCGCTCATCTTTTAGGGTCACGACAAGCGCGGTGGTCACTGTTTTTCTCTCGGTTATTTTAGTTATTTCTTACATACCAGGTTCTAAAAATGTGAAGGCAGATGCCCTTTCTCACCAATTTCTGGTAGAGGACAAGACTGAGGACCGAGAGGAAACTATACTTCCCTCATCTTGTATAATTTTCGCTACAACTTTCGATTCCTTTGAAGACATCGTGCGAGATCAGTCTAATATTCCAGAGGGTCTCGAGGTCCTAGAAGGATGCCTATTCACTGCACGAAGGAAGGTACTGGATTGGGGTCACTTCTCCAAAAGCTCCGGACATCCAGTTACAAGAAGAACTATCGATCTTCTGGAACGGACTTTTTGGTGGCCAGGGATGCGAAAGGAGATAAAAGATTTTGTCACAACATGTCCCATATGTGCTCAAGATAAAACTCTCCGTAATAGGCCCACAAGACTGCTGCAACGACTGCCGTTCCAGATCGGCCATGGACTCACTTATCTATGGATTTCAATGTGGAATTATCAGTATCCAGAGGTATGAATACCATCCTGGTGGTTGTAGACCGGTTTTCGAAACAAGCGCATTTCATTCCCCTTAAGGGACTACCTAATGCCCTCAAATTATCGGAGATATTCATTAAAGAAGTATTTCGACTTCATGGAATTCCCCAAGTTATTGCATCAGATCAGGGGTCTCAATTTGTCTCCAAATTCTGGCGGGCCTTTTGTCAGCAACTAGGAACATTCTGTCACTTCTCTTCTGCTTATCATCCACAGACGAATGGTCAGACAGAGTGGACGAACCAGTCACTGGAACAATTCATCCAAAGTTTCATTTCAGACACTCAAGACAACTGGAAACAAAAAAGTAAAAACCGGGCGCTTCTTAAACTAAAATGAAACAATATATAGTCTATACAGTGACAGTGACAGTGATATATAAATTTTAAATTTTAAATATGTATCATATGATATGACAAATAACCTCCACCAATAACAGTGAATACAATAGTGATGTGAAATACAATAAATAAAGATAAAAAGCAGCTCTACACCCTTTAAACGGACTGTCCAGGTCCAGGTAGATCTTTGGTAGGTTGGTATTTGAGCGGAGCGCTGTGTGTCTCGTGAATATGAAAGAAAAAGATATATATAATGGTGCAGATAGTATAAACAAATAAAGTCTCAAGATAACTCTGCAATGGTGTTACTCACAATTGACAATGTCAATATAAGGCGTATCAGAGACACTTCTCTCTCTGATAGGAGCCCTTTAATGGATACCCCCTCAGAGTGGTGTCTTGATGACGTGTCAGGAAGCTTGTTGGTGGTCAGGGTTTTACTCCCAAGGTTTGTATAAAAAAGAGAGAGAGAACGCACAATAGTATAGTATGGTCTAAAATAGTGTATTAGCAGCAATGAATAGACATATGCATGATGCACTCACATTTCCAAAATGTTTTACGTTCGAGGGAGAGTATTGCTGGTTGTAGAGAGTGCCGGTGTCTTCAGGAGCGGCAGAGCACTTCCGCGTGTATCACATGTGTCCGCGTCACGTCCTGTGACGTCTCGGGTTGGGGCGGAAGAAGCTGCCCTGCGTGTCCGTCTCCGTGCCAGCACCTAGCTCCAATGGTCTCTCCAGCTCAGTCACCTCCCACAGTAGATCGATTCTACGCGTTTCGCTGTGGCTTCTTCAGGAATCGGATTTGGTGAACCCCATGTGTCCCTCCTTATATTTATAGTCCATGATCAAATACAGATGGCCAATCAGGGGGTACAATACAATGATTGCCAATCAGTATATGTATTAAAGCATTGGCTAAGGAGGTGTGTTTACAATATCACAATACAATATTAAATAAATACAGACAGGCTCTCATTTGCTAATACAATCAGAGATTATTGCAAAATATACACTCAAATAACTTAATATACTTTAATATGTTTTAATCAAATATGAAATAATAATAATAAAAATGATAAAATATAGTATAAACGGCGCTGGAGGAGGTGGAAGTCTAAATTGGATGAGGAGATAAACAAAATTAGATGCATATAAATTGCATTAGAATTGACATTTCATTCTAAAAAATTTTTACTAAAATGTTCAGAGCATTAAAAGTAGAATGTAAAAAATGAAAAATGAAACTTATTTAAAATGGTTATATCAAGAAGGCGCCAATGTCTATATCAACATTGAGACCCTTTGGCTTTAGGGTCTGCATTTTGTGAATCCAAAAGGTTTCCCTTTTAGCTAGTGTATTTAATCTATTGCCCCCTCTTCAATGTGTCGGGACATGCTCTATACCTTTAAAAGTTAAAAATTTGGGATTTGATTGGTGATGTAGACTAAAATGCTTAGAGACATTGTGTGTTAATATACCCTTCTTGATATTTAAAAGATGCTCTAAAATCCGTACTTTAAGAGGCCTTGAGGTACGTCCTATGTATTGGAGACCGCAAGGACATTCTAAAATATAGATAACGAAATCTGTTTTACAATTGATATACCCCTCAATTTTAAAAATTTCACCAGTGATGTTTGATTTAAAACTGATTTTGTCTTTATCTTTATTAATACATGCTTTGCATGTATAACAGCCATAGAAGCCTTTGGGTTTATCTAGCCATGAGTGTGTCTCTTCAGATTTCTTTCTAAAAAATGTTGTTGGTGCTAGCCTACTCTTAAGATTGGGTGCTTTTTTAAAAATGACAACAGGTTTATCTGGTATGTGTTCTTTTAAAACTGCATCGTTTTTTAAAATATGCCAGTGTCTTCCTATAATCTGCTTGATTTGTGATGCTTCTCTATTGTATTGTGTGAGGAAAGCTACATTAAAATTTATATTTTGTGTTATATTTTTTTCCTTTGTGCTTAATATTTCTTTACGGTCTATATCATCCGCTCTTTTGACAGCTTTATTTATAGTCTTCTGATTGTATTTTCTTTCTTTAAATTTGTTTAGAAGAATCTCTGATTGTTCGTGATATATATTATCTTCTGTGCAATTTCTTTTAATTCGTCTTAGCTGTCCATATGGGATATTACGGATCCATTCCGGATTGTGGCAGCTACTCTCTAGTATGAAGTTATTACTATCTACCTTTTTGAAAAAGGTTTTGGTTTTTATTGTATTGTTTTCCACATAAATTGATAAATCTAGAAATTCTAACTCTTCTTTACTCCAATTGGTAGTGAATTTGAGATTTCTTGTATTTTCTCCCATATGTGTGAAAAAAACTTCAAGTTCCTCTATGCTGCCTCTCCATATGAACAGAATATCATCTATAAAACGATTCCATGAGACCAAGTTTGCACCAAATTTCTGGTTGGACCAGATGTAATCGTCCTCCCAGACTCCCATAAAAAGGTTCGCATAACTTGGTGCAAACTTGGTCCCCATTGCGGTTCCTTGTTTTTGCAAATAATATCTATTATTAAACCAGAAATAATTTTTCTCCAGGATGAAGGATATAGATTCAAGCAGAAAGTTGATCTGTTCATCCTTCATCTCAATATCTTTTCTTAATATACTGTCAATAGCTTTTAACCCATCTGAGTGTACAATGGAAGTATACAGGGATGTGACATCCGCTGTTACCAAAATGTATTCCTCACTCCATTTAATATTATCTAAAATGTTTATCACATCTGTTGTATCTTTTACATAGGATTTGAGAGTACTGACATATTTTTGTAGATGACAGTCAATATAGTGTGGGAGAAGGTAGAATAGCGGGAGTTTTGCATTTTCATTCCAGAGATATTTATATTCTCCTTCATTTAGGATTCCCTGTTCTTTTCCTTTGATTAATAATACTTTCAGGTCGTTGGAGAAACGCTTTGTTGGATTATCCTTTAATACTAAATATGTGTTTGTATCTCCTAAGATTCTATTGGCTTCTCCCTCATAATAAATACGATCCATAATAACAACTCCCCCACCTTTATCTGCCTGTTTAATAACAATATTTTCATTCACAGTGAATACAATAGTGATGTGAAATACAATAAATAAAGATAAAAAGCAGCTCTACACCCTTTAAACGGACAGTCCATTTAAAGGGTGTAGAGCTGCTTTTTATCTTTATTTATTGTATTTCACATCACTATTGTATTCACTGTTATTGGTGGAGGTTATTTGTCATATCATATGATACATATTTAAAATTTAAAATTTATATATCACTGTCACTGTCACTGTATAGACTATATATTGTTTCATTTTAGTTTAAGAAGCGCCCGGTTTTTACTTTTTTGTTTCTACATATCTTTGTTCATAAAACCTGAGGCTGCATCTTATATTGTGAAATGGAGGGTACAAACTCCAATGTCTTCACTAGAAGACAACAAAGAAATTTAAAATTGGATTTTTCTCTTCCACAAGCAAATTCTATGCAATTGAGTGAAAGAGAAATTTTGAATAGGGAATTTACCAAATTGGAAGCATTGTTATTTAAGGACACAAGGAAATGGATAGATACACTTTTTTTAGACCAATATATATCCAACAAGCTTATCCCAAGAGGTCTAAGATTTAAGAAAAACCCATCTTTTGATCTTGATGATATGGCATTCATGAGTTCATGGGACAATATCCTAGACAATGCATCGCAGGAACTCATGAAACTCATTATATCCCAACATCAAAAGAAATTAGCTATTTTGGACAAGGAAATCAGCATTATAAAAGATACTATAGAACCCCTGATGAATCATCCTGTATTTAAAGAAAATGATATCACACTACAAAAAAGGTTAGAATCCCTTGAAAATAATCTAGTGACTAACAAACAAATTAAATACAAAAGGGATGAAGATGACTATGCCAAAGGTACAAAATATAATTGGAACACTAAAAGAAATGCTGATAAAATCTATCATCCTGAACCAAACAAAATAGACAATTCAAAGAGAGAAAACATTACACACAGAGAGGAGAATGCTATAGCAAGCACTTCAAATAAAATACCTATGACACACCCACACTCCAAATATCAGAAACCCCTACAAAAAAGAGAAGATACTATTCGTCATAAAGACACAGTAGTAAAGAGTTCTAAAAACAATACATTAAAACGACACAACATCTCAGAACCAGCACAGGCCAATTTTTTAGGGATAGGGAGGTCCACAGATTTGTGGGCAACACAGAATCGCTTCTCTCCACTAGAGGTAGACAAATCCCCTGTGGAAATAAAAAAGAGAAGAATAGAGGAAAAAGAGGAGGAGGAAGAGGAAGACGACGAAACATATTAAATAAAATTGACAACAAAAATACAAAGAACATTTTTAACTTAAGTAAACTAATTTTAACTGAATTTCAACAAAATGTTATTTCAAAGGGTCTCACGTTTGCACCCACTGTTGGTCCAAATAATTTTAAACTTTTTATTGATGCTAATTTATTTTTAAGGAAACTTACCGTACAAAGACATTTTTTAAATCAAACATCAATTAAGAGAGAAATTAGTAATACGAACGAACAATTACCCTTAAACAGAACCAATGACAATTTTAAACATACTGCACTGAAACCAAAATCTACTTTTTATCCTAGTCATGAAAAAGGTCATTTTTTAGAAGTATTTTATCAAATGGTACTTAATGATTTTAATCTTTTGACACAACAGCCTACAAAATTTAAACATAATTTAACAAAAAAAGAAAGGGAAGCATTAGAAGACTTAACTGTGAATGAAAATATTGTTATTAAACAGGCAGATAAAGGTGGGGGAGTTGTTATTATGGATCGTATTTATTATGAGGGAGAAGCCAATAGAATCTTAGGAGATACAAACACATATTTAGTATTTAAGGATAATCCAACAAAGCGTTTCTCCAACGACCTGAAAGTATTATTAATCAAAGGAAAAGAACAGGGAATCCTAAATGAAGGAGAATATAAATATCTCTGGAATGAAAATGCAAAACTCCCGCTATTCTACCTTCTCCCTAAGATACATAAGGATCCAATAAACCCACCAGGCCGACCAATTATATCAGGTATAGAGTCTTTAACAAGTAATTTATCACACTATATTGACTGTCATCTACAAAAATATGTCAGTACTCTCAAATCCTATGTAAAAGATACAACAGATGTGATAAACATTTTAGATAATATTAAATGGAGTGAGGAATACATTTTGGTAACAGCGGATGTCACATCCCTGTATACTTCCATTGTACACTCAGATGGGTTAAAAGCTATTGACAGTATATTAAGAAAAGATATTGAGATGAAGGATGAACAGATCAACTTTCTGCTTGAATCTATATCCTTCATCCTGGAGAAAAATTATTTCTGGTTTAATAATAGATATTATTTGCAAAAACAAGGAACCGCAATGGGGACCAAGTTTGCACCAAGTTATGCGAACCTTTTTATGGGAGTCTGGGAGGACGATTACATCTGGTCCAACCAGAAATTTGGTGCAAACTTGGTCTCATGGAATCGTTTTATAGATGATATTCTGTTCATATGGAGAGGCAGCATAGAGGAACTTGAAGTTTTTTTCACACATATGGGAGAAAATACAAGAAATCTCAAATTCACTACCAATTGGAGTAAAGAAGAGTTAGAATTTCTAGATTTATCAATTTATGTGGAAAACAATACAATAAAAACCAAAACCTTTTTCAAAAAGGTAGATAGTAATAACTTCATACTAGAGAGTAGCTGCCACAATCCGGAATGGATCCGTAATATCCCATATGGACAGCTAAGACGAATTAAAAGAAATTGCACAGAAGATAATATATATCACGAACAATCAGAGATTCTTCTAAACAAATTTAAAGAAAGAAAATACAATCAGAAGACTATAAATAAAGCTGTCAAAAGAGCGGATGATATAGACCGTAAAGAAATATTAAGCACAAAGGAAAAAAATATAACACAAAATATAAATTTTAATGTAGCTTTCCTCACACAATACAATAGAGAAGCATCACAAATCAAGCAGATTATAGGAAGACACTGGCATATTTTAAAAAACGATGCAGTTTTAAAAGAACACATACCAGATAAACCTGTTGTCATTTTTAAAAAAGCACCCAATCTTAAGAGTAGGCTAGCACCAACAACATTTTTTAGAAAGAAATCTGAAGAGACACACTCATGGCTAGATAAACCCAAAGGCTTCTATGGCTGTTATACATGCAAAGCATGTATTAATAAAGATAAAGACAAAATCAGTTTTAAATCAAACATCACTGGTGAAATTTTTAAAATTGAGGGGTATATCAATTGTAAAACAGATTTTGTTATCTATATTTTAGAATGTCCTTGCGGTCTCCAATACATAGGACGTACCTCAAGGCCTCTTAAAGTACGGATTTTAGAGCATCTTTTAAATATCAAGAAGGGTATATTAACACACAATGTCTCTAAGCATTTTAGTCTACATCACCAATCAAATCCCAAATTTTTAACTTTTAAAGGTATAGAGCATGTCCCGACACATTGAAGAGGGGGCAATAGATTAAATACACTAGCTAAAAGGGAAACCTTTTGGATTCACAAAATGCAGACCCTAAAGCCAAAGGGTCTCAATGTTGATATAGACATTGGCGCCTTCTTGATATAACCATTTTAAATAAGTTTCATTTTTCATTTTTTACATTCTACTTTTAATGCTCTGAACATTTTAGTAAAAATTTTTTAGAATGAAATGTCAATTCTAATGCAATTTATATGCATCTAATTTTGTTTATCTCCTCATCCAATTTAGACTTCCACCTCCTCCAGCGCCGTTTATACTATATTTTATCATTTTTATTATTATTATTTCATATTTGATTAAAACATATTAAAGTATATTAAGTTATTTGAGTGTATATTTTGCAATAATCTCTGATTGTATTAGCAAATGAGAGCCTGTCTGTATTTATTTAATATTGTATTGTGATATTGTAAACACACCTCCTTAGCCAATGCTTTAATACATATACTGATTGGCAATCATTGTATTGTACCCCCTGATTGGCCATCTGTATTTGATCATGGACTATAAATATAAGGAGGGACACATGGGGTTCACCAAATCCGATTCCTGAAGAAGCCACAGCGAAACGCGTAGAATCGATCTACTGTGGGAGGTGACTGAGCTGGAGAGACCATTGGAGCTAGGTGCTGGCACGGAGACGGACACGCAGGGCAGCTTCTTCCGCCCCAACCCGAGACGTCACAGGACGTGACGCGGACACATGTGATACACGCGGAAGTGCTCTGCCGCTCCTGAAGACACCGGCACTCTCTACAACCAGCAATACTCTCCCTCGAACGTAAAACATTTTGGAAATGTGAGTGCATCATGCATATGTCTATTCATTGCTGCTAATACACTATTTTAGACCATACTATACTATTGTGCGTTCTCTCTCTCTTTTTTATACAAACCTTGGGAGTAAAACCCTGACCACCAACAAGCTTCCTGACACGTCATCAAGACACCACTCTGAGGGGGTATCCATTAAAGGGCTCCTATCAGAGAGAGAAGTGTCTCTGATACGCCTTATATTGACATTGTCAATTGTGAGTAACACCATTGCAGAGTTATCTTGAGACTTTATTTGTTTATACTATCTGCACCATTATATATATCTTTTTCTTTCATATTCACGAGACACACAGCGCTCCGCTCAAATACCAACCTACTCAAGACAACTGGACAGAGCGCTTGCCTTGGGCCGAGTTCTCACACAACAAACTGCGAAGTGAGACGGCACAGGAATCACCATTCTTTACTAATTATGGGTTTCACCCTTCAGCTCTTCCTGATACAGAAGCCAGATCCGGGGTTCCAGCAGTGGATTTCAGGATTCAAGAACTGTAGGAGTCATGGGAAAGAATTCGTGAGAACCTCCAAAAAGTGCTGACTATGCAGAAAAAACAGGCAGACGGGCATCGACGTGAAATACCAGCATACAATCCTGGTAAAAAGGTATGGCTGTCCACAAAAAATATCCGACTAAAGGTACCCACAGCAAAATTGGCACCTAGATACATTGGACCGTTTGTCATCATTGAGAGGGTCAATTTGGTGGCCTACCGGCTCCGCCTGCCAGCATCTATGAGAATTCCGTCAGTGTTTCATGCTTCCCTTCTCAAGCCCTTTGTACAGGATTCTTTGTCTCCCACTTCAGTGTCCCCACCTGAACCTGTCTTAGTAGAGGGGCAACAAGAATTTGAGGTTCAGACTGTCCTGGATTCCAGGGTTCCCAGAGGGAAGCTCCAGTACCTGGTCCACTGGAGGGATTTCGGTCCGGAGGAGCATTCCTGGATCTTCAGAGATCAACTACACACCCCTAGGCTGGTCCAGGCTTTCCACTTGAGGTATCCCTCCAAGCCATCCTTGAAGCGGCCAGAGGTTGCTTCTGAAGGGGAGGGGGGTACTGTGAGGATTGGCCTTAGGCCCACCCCGTGACGTCTCGTGATGCCACTGGTGACGGGCCTCATGCGGACAGGAGTATGCATAGGAGCCGTGCTACCATTTCCAGGCAAAGGACTCAACAAAGAGTTAACAGTGACAGCAGGATAACATCTCATCTTCCACATCTGCGTAATCTGCCTCCCGTTGATCGAGTGGGTGTATAACAATCATCACATACAGCCTTGTGCTTGTCTTCTGATTGGCTCACAGCTCTTTATATGCTCACTGATCCCTGCTCCAAATCGGCCGAACATAGATACTCTTCCCTACCCACAAGCACCCAGCCTGCCTTGTCCTGTTTTGTCTTGTGTAAATCCTGCTTCACCTGTCTTGTCTCTTAGTAACCTCGACCTCGGCTTGTACCTGGACTCCCGCCTTCTCCTATACATGACCTCGGCTTGTACCTGGACCTCCGCCTTCTCCTATCCATGACCTCTGCTTGTACCTGGACCCCACCATCTCTACTCCTGGACTTCGGCTATGCACAATGACCATTCTACCTTCTCCAACCCTAGACCACGGTGAGTATCTATACTATTCTCCTGTCTCCTACCCTGACCCGGCAACACGACTACGAATCTGCAAACCGCTCACAGCTGCAGGTTGGTGTATACTGAAATCCCCACCTCAGCCTTGTGGTTCTGTCCTGTTTGTAGTGAGCACCCGTTACAGTCTAGTATGTGTGTAAGTGCAGAGGTACATTTAATGGAGACCGATTAGGGTGAAATTAAATCCTGGCTTTATTGAGCCTGTTCCTTTAACAATGTAAACACAAAACATAAAAGAAAAACCTGCTCCACTTTGGAGAATAACAAGACAGTTCTGTATATGCCCTATCTAACTGGGTGGGTAGCTAGGCTGATTACCCCCCCAAACAAATATATATATATACATACATACATATATGTGAAAGAGAGACTGCTGAGTCTCTCCCAGGGCTCAAACCACCAATGCCCAACCTATATAAGGTATTAAGATCACTGATTGTTTGTGAAGGCACAGATAGCCACAGTAAAATAAACTTTGCAGATAGAAGTTCAATAAATCTTGATGGTAGTCACAGATGGCACTGTGTCCCAATAATCAAGTGAACAATCAGCAGAGTAACAAAGTTCAGTATAAACAAGCAGCAAACATGGCATTGATTGAAGTACTCACTGTCTGTGGCTAATCAGGGCTCTCATGCAGCGTGCATCTCCATTCATTGTGCATAAGCAGAGAAGTTCTAAGATGTCCACGTAGGTAAGGAACCAGGAAAGCATAGCAAGCCAAAAAGCGGGGACCAGGCAAAGCGTAAGCTTTTAAAGATGAGGGTTATTCATATAGAAGACACAGCAGCATACACAGGAGAAGGTGAGGTATCCCTCTTACGCGTTTCTCGCTCTTCCAGCGCTTTATCAAAGAGTAAAATACTCGAGTGAGCACTTCCGGTATAGTGCTTAGTGTTCCTAAGCACTTAGCTCCACCCCCGACGTTGGTAAAAAAGAAAAATAATAAAAAGGCAAAGAATAAAAAGAACCTACAGTATATCAAAAAACAGATTTAGCTAAAAATACACCGTTATTTATAACTTGATATAACCGTCAAGCCACTAAAATAAAAAATATTATTAAAAAATACTGGGGAATTTTGAAATTAGATCATACCCTTATTCCATGGGTTCAACAGGGACCTAGATTCGTCTTTACTAAAGCAAGAACAATTGGATCATGGATCTCTCCTAGTCTCTTTGATTCTGCAAAATTAAATCCTAAAATGAATATACCTAAGGGTTCATTCAAATGCTATCATTGTTCAGTATGTCCCTACATGTATCAAATTAAAATCATCAAAAATGTAAATACTAAGGCGACCCTTAAGATTCAATCTTTCTTAAACTGCAATAACTCTTATGTAGTTTATTTAATTCGCTGTATTTGTGGTAAGGGGTATGTGGGCCGAACTATTCGACCTGTAAGGCAAAGAATCCAAGAACACTTAAGGTCTATTAAAAAGAAAGATATAAGGTTCCCAGTTTCCTGCCACTGGACTCAATGTTCCTTAGCTACTCTTGATAATTTTAGATTCTCAGTCCTGGAACACATTCCTCCTCATCCAAAAGTAGGTAATAGAATTGCTTCACTAAATAAAAAAAGAGATATTTTGGATCTCATCTCTTGGAACTTTGGCCCCAGATGGCATTAACATAGACTGGGAACTTCATCATTTTTTGTGAATGTTGCATAGACATTAGTTCATTTGTTCTCTATTTACATATTCATTCATGACGGTTCACTATAGCCTGTGCGGCATATATAACACTAATTTGTGTCTAATATTCGTACATACACTTGTATACTATTCATAGTATTCAGTTTTCCACACGACTATATAGTATCGTCATTCAATGTTCCTATTACTACTTTCTTTCAATTGGATGTTTTTTCAGTATTATTAACTTTGAAACATATCTCTATTTTTCTATATGATATATGTTCAAATTGTAGGCATTAATGTATATGTTTCAATATTCCATCCTGTTTAAAACACAGGGGTTCGGTGTTTCTTTGTTTTTATCATCTTCATTTTATTATTCTTTTTAGTTTTTCTATTGTTTTTTTATTATTTATATGTTAATATGTCTTGTCAGTTTGTTTACTCCTGGTTGTACGCACGCTCTTTGTCTCCTCCCCCTTCCTTGACCCTCGTGGCTCAATTGCATTTTTTCCCTCCTCCTTTGCTTACCACCCGGGTCTCTCAGCAGGCCGTTCATTGTCAGAGGTCACGCAACATCGGGGGCGGAGCTAAGTGCTTGCCTATGTAGGGATGTGTTAGGTTGCCATCTGTTGTTGCAGTGCGTCTCCGGAGGGAGTGGTGTAAGGTTCTGCGGCGGCCCGACAGTATAGGGCGCTGCCATGTTGATTGCGCAACAGTAAGGGCACTGTCAGAACAGAGAGAGGTCGCGCATGCGACCTGCAAGCGCGCGAACGGCTGGCCAATAAGATAGAGGCTCAGCCAGTAACTACAACTCCCAGGAGCCTTAGCGGAGTCACCTGACGCCAGAGAGCCAACAGGAGGGCTGGATTTGCGGGAGGCAGAAAAGGGAAGCGTGGGGGAGAGACCACGCTAGCCAGAGGGCACCGGAGGAGCAAGGGAAGAGGTAGTGTGGGTGCAGGGGGTCTGTGACCTACTTGCACAGGTTAGATCTTCCCTGAGGGCCCTAAGAGATTCCCTGAGTCACCATAGGTTGTGGTGCTGCAGGGACGCCCGGTAGTGCTAGCGTCATCATCCCTTACTATATAGCAGATAGGGACAAATGTGCAGAGTTGCGGTTGCTGCTAGTCATCTGGGACCAGGTTGCTGAGAATCGTGACATCGGACCAACTGCGCTGGATCGGCGGATCCTTTTTGAAGTTGTCACCGGTCACCGCAGTGACCGGAAGGTATTTAATAAAGTGCACCAACACCGGTCAACAGGCGCTGATCCCGCCTTAGGGAATACTCTTTGGGGACACTAATTGGAGTGGCCAAAGGACTGAGCCTATATACATAATACAGTACATGGACACGGTGTGGGGGCACGCGGTGACGGGACAGTGACATTACTCCTTAAGAGAGACTGGCCGAGCCACTAGCGTCATAAGTATAAGTTAATGAATGTGATATATGTGTTATTGCCATGGTTAAGTAATAAGGGTTATTCTTGCGTTACAGTAAAACAGTTTCCACCATATGTGTGTTGCTATTGTTCTTACCCAGGGGAATCTTACGCGATGGGGATCCTGGGTAAGTGGAGGCGCTGCCAGTAAGATACTTAATACCTCAGGCTCCCAGCTAGCGGAGGCTAAGATCTCCTGTGTGCATGCAGTACCCGTAGTCACTCTACAGCGTAGGAAAGAGGGCTACATTTGGAGGCGCTGCTGAGATCTCAGACCTGGGGTGCCCTATATTTTTTTCTCAACTGTGCCATTTTTTCCCCGCCATTTTTGTGCCCTCCCAGTCCAAGGTGCGTAAGTGGGCCCAGCGGCACCAAATCCCCCTGACCTGTGCCATTGCCATTGGACACGTTCCCACCGCCATCTCCCTGGGCACTGTGATCAAGTAAGGAAACTCCAGTTCCTGGACACTGCCCGAGTGAAAGACCATTATTATGACGGGGAGCATAACTGGCGAAAAATATTATTCGTTACAGACCGGGATATATGCCCTGAAGCCATTCCCTCAGTATTAATCCTGCCCGAAGCTCCAGGCATTCATTGCCCGCTAGTACAGGTGGATTACACCGAACCCCTGGCTGCGTCCACGCCACAGAAGGGTTACCCTGGCCCGTCAAGCACAGTCACAACCAAACCCTTCCTTACCCCTGAGAGCAGTTTGAAACCCCGATGGCCTGCTGCAATGGGTCTAGGCGCTTCATTCACCCCCTCCACCATTAGGCCGGCCCTAAGTAAAAGCAGTATGTCTAGACTGGATGCCTATGCCCCTGCTGGGACTAGTCTGTCTGATAATGTGTCCCTTCCTGTGCTAGCAGAGGCCATACACCAATCCACACAGTCCCATCAATATTGGAAGCTGAAGGTGTTTTCTGGCGACAAACCAACCCCTCTGGGAGAAGTCGGCTTTGAAGAGGGGTTGGGTCATACGGAACAGGTACTTCCTGAATGGTCCTGCACGGATGCCGTACGGAGGCAGCGCATAATCGAATGCCTATGACCCCCAGCTTCACACATAGTGCAGTGTTACAGGGACGACTATCCGGATGCCGATACGGCTGGCATCATCCACGCCCTTACCAAAGCCTATGGGATCCCCGTAGATGCGTTTGCACTGATGGCCAAGTTTCATGCCCTGGCTCAGAAGGAGGGAGAGATGGTGTCTGACTTTCTTAGGCGTCTACACTTGGATCTGTGGACCCTGGTGAGAAGGAAGGTGGTGCAAAAGGTGGACGCCGATGGACTGCGTACCACACAATTGCTGAGGGGACTTCTTCCGCTGCATCCGGTAGCCGTGCGAGTCAGTGGCTGTCTAGTGCCGGGACAAGCCCTGACGTTTGATGACCTGATGGATCGAGTGCAGGCACATGAGACTGTGTTGTTGGGACACGACTTGACCCTGGGAAAGAAGACGGGGGTGGTTGTCAAAGAAACTAAGAAGTCCGACGCTAAAGCTGAGGCGGCAGGGGATGTGAACCCGGAAAAGGAGGACTTCGAAGAACCTACGCTGCCCGGGAGCGCCCCGCTTCGGGGTGAACGTTTCCGACCTTCCGAGATAGTCCCCCCCGCAGCCACCTCTAGTGTTACGCCTGTGGAAAGATGGGGCATATTCGAGCGTACTGCCCCTCCCCACGAAGAACGGTGTCCCGACCGACCACATCTATGCTGTGTACTCCTCAAGCCAGTGAGGCAGCAGGCCAGTGCCCGAGGAATAGCCAAATTGGACCGGCGGCCATCGTCAAGGTGGTGATTGAAGGTATCTATGCCTCTGCGCTGATGGATACTGGGTCCCAGGTGACCATAGTGTATCGACCCTTCTACGATCAACATCTGCATTGGCTGCCGCTACTATCCGCTGATTCCCTGAGGTTGAGAGGGCTGAGCCATGAAGACTACCCTATTGATGGAGTGGTGAAAGTACACCTGGATATTCCCCAGTTGAACACCGGCAAGCATCACCCCATGGAGATGGAAGCGTTAGTATGCCCGGAACCCCAGGACCATCCCAGCGCCCTGATAATTATGGGGACCAATATAGACATCGTTCAAGCCGTGATCCGCATGTACTTGCAGGAAGCGGGTGAACTACCATTGCTGGCTCTAGCTACTTGCCCCGCGTTACAAGAGGCTTGCGGTAGGATTGCAACCGAAGAGGAGCACGGCATGCTGTATAAACAAGAGCGTGGGTTGACCGAGATCCCTCCCGGGGAGGGAAGAATGATGGTTGCAGCGTGCCATTATCCTGCCAGAAGTCCGGAGGATCGACTATTCTCATTGGAAAGCACGATACGTGATGACCAGCGACTCGGCTACGAAGTGTTGGCCTCGGTAAAGAAGTAGTCGGGAAAGATTCCGGTTCAAACTCAGGTATACGTGAGAAACCTTTCTCCGTACCTCATGTGCATTGACCACCGGCAGCCGTTGGGTCGGATCTATCCGGTGACCCCTGAGAGGAAGGCAGCAGGAAGACGCCCGGTGGCCACCGTCCATGCAGTAACTCCAAAGTTGGCGTTTGATTTCGGAGACTCGCCATTGACAGAGGAGTGGAAGGGGAGACTGCAGACCAAGCTGAAAAATCGGCGGGAGGTGTTTTCCATAAGTGATATGGACGTGGGGTGCAGTTGCAGTGCCCGCCATACCATTCGACTGAATGACACCACGCCGTTCCGCGAACGTTCCCGTCGCATAGCACCCCGAGATGTGGAAGAGGTGAGGAGACTACTAGTCGAAATGGAAGAAGCCAGTATTGTTCAAGGATCATGAAGTCCCTATGCCTCACCTATCGTAGTAGTCCGCAAAAAGAATGGGACCGTACGTCTATGCGTGGACTATAGGACATTGAACAATCGTACTGTACCTGATCAGTACACCCTCCCGCGAATCGAGGACCTCCTGAACACCTTGTCCGAGAGTAAATGGTTCAGTGTGCTGGATTTGTGGTCTGGGTATTATCAGGTACCCATGGACTTGGAAGATCAGGAGATAACAGCTTTCATCTGCCCGTTAAGTTTCTACCAGTTCACCCGCATGCCTCAAGGGATATGTGGGGCCCCCTCCACCTTTCAGCGGTTGATGGAAAAGACGCTGGGGGACATGAACCTGGAGCTGGTCAACCTCCAATGAGGATGGCTTACGATCAATTTGAGGCACCCCATTATGAGGCTCAGCAGTGGGCTCGCCATAAAGTGAGATCTGTAATTGGCATGTTCAGTGAAATGTATAACCTCATGTAGAGTATACAGAGTAAGGTGCACAAAAATGTGTAAATATGTATGGTTACGTTCCCAAGCGGGGTCGTTGGATTCTGCGAGGGGGAGAATGTAGGGATGTGTTAGGTTGCCATCTGTTGTTGCAGTGCGTCTCCGGAGGGAGTGGTGTAAGGTTCCGCGGCGGCCCGACAGTATAGGGCGCCACCATGTTGACTGAGCAACAGTAAGGGCACTGTCAGAACAGAGAGAGGTCGCGCATGCGCGGTGCAAGTGCACGAATGGCTGGCCAATAAGATAGAGGTTCAGCCAGTAACTACAACTCCCAGGAGCCTTAGCGGAGTCACCTGATGCCAGGGAGCCAATAGGAGGGCTGGATTCGCGGGAGACAGGAAAGGGAAGCGTGGGGGAGAGACCACGCTAGCCAGAGGGCACCGGAGGAGCAAGGGAAGAGGTAGTGTGGGTGCAGGGGGTCCGTGACCCACCTGCATAGGTTAGATCTTCCCTGAGGGCCCTAAGAGATTCCCTGAGTCACCGTAGGTTGTGGTGCTGCAGGGACGCCTGGTAGTGCAAGCGTCATCATCCCTTACTGTATAGCAGATAGGGACAAGTGTGCAGAGTTGCGGTTGCTGCTAGTCATCTGGGACCAGGTTGCTGAGCATCGTGACATCGGACCAACTGCGCTGGATCGGCGGATCCTTTTTGAAGTTGTCATCGGTCACCGCAGTGACCAGAAGGTATTTAATAAAGTGCACCAACACCGGTCAACAGGCGCTGATCCCGCCTTAGGGAACACTCTTTGGGGACACTAATTGGAGTGGCCAAAGGACTGAGCCTATATACATAATACAGTACATGGACACGGTGTGGGGGCACGCGGTGACGAGACAGTGACATTACTCCTTAAGAGAGAGTGGCCGAGCCACTAGCATTATAAGTATAAGTTAATGAATGTGATACTGCACCGACACACTTTATTCGAGCAAATACCCAGTATGTACCTGGCAGATACCTGGAATGCGCCGCTCCTCACCTCTGACAAGCCTCGTTGCGTTTGCCTTCCCAGCCTGGGTTCATGCCTGGCTGACGGGCGGCTGATCTGTTAAATGATAATGATTAGGATTTAATAGGCTGAAATGCTTCTCGTGTCTACCAGATGGCATAAATTCATGAATTGTAATGCAGTATGTGTATATATACTGTGCAGTATTGCAGCCAGCGGGAATAAAATGCTTCAATCCATGCTTGGAAAATACCTCAATGCACTCGGGCAGAAAACAGTCACAAACCTCAATACACCCGGGTATACCCGAATTCGTGGGACTAGCCGAGCTCGAATAAAGTGTGTCGCCAGTGTATATGTGTTATTGCCATGGTTAAGTAATAAGGGTTATTCTTGCGTTACAGTAAAACAGTTTCCACCATATGTGTGTTGCTATTGTTCTTACCCAGGGGAATCTTACGCGATGGGGATCCTGGGTAAGTGGAGGCGCTGCCAGTAAGATACTTAATACCCCGGGCTCCCAGTTAGCGGAGGCTCAGATCTCCCGGAACCACAAGTGTGTGTATGTAGTACCCGTAGTCACTCTAGAGCGTAGGAAAGAGTGCTACACTTATATACAGGAAGTGCTCACTCGAGTATTTTACTCTTTGATAAAGCGCTGGAAGAGCGCGAAACGCGTAAGAGGGATACCTCACCTTCTCCTGTGTATGCTGCTGTGTCTTCTATATGAATAAACCTAATATTTAATAGCTTACGCTTTACCTGGTCCCGCTTTTTGGCTTGCTGTGCTTTCCTGGTTCCTTACCTACGTGGACATCTTAGAACTTCTCTGCTTACATACATACATACAACAGTCCAACAAGAAAATCTCTCTGTTTCTGTTGTTGCTGTAGAGGAAGGCCTCTCTGCTCGCCTTGGTCAGCACCCTTGTGTGCTATGGAAATGTCCATGTCCAGGTATATAGAGGTCTTGTCCCCTCATGTCTTGCTGTCAACACAGTCCTGTGTGCTTCAAGACTCTCTCCTCATTGCAGATCCTTGTGGGTTGAGGAAAATCTCTGCAGTCCTCCTCCTTGTGTCAGCCCACGTGAACTAAGGAATCACTCTCCTGTGTCTCACATGAGGCTTTTTACAGAGCTCTCATTAGTCCAAGTGGAGACTACTGTAGCTAATTGATTGGCTGCAATTAACTATCGCTCCGCTGGATTCTCAGAGTTCTGAGGCTGCTTTATTTAAACAGGGATAAGTCCCTGTTACAATGTGGTAACATATTAAGCACCCTGTTATTTTATGAAACGGTCTACATATATAGATATTGTATTTTCTTGGTAACATTCCTTTTCTGTAAATAGGCACAGAACACCTTTCATAAATTAAATCTAAAATGTAATAAGTATGGTCTTTGGGTTCTAATTGAACCTAGTACCATTTTGAAGAGATTAAAAGCATTTTTGGACACATTTTTCTACATATAGTTTTGTGTTAATTACATATTTGTTCTAGTAAATAGGGGATCAAAAATGCCTGAGGGTAAGACCATTTACTATTCTTGGTGATGGCAGCGTAATTGAGGCGTTATGATTTTTGGGGAGTTATTGCTCATCGCCTGTTGCATCGCCAACGTTAACTATTTAGGGCTGCCTCAATCTGCATCATGTCATTGAGCATGGCACTTGTGTGCTGCTGCAAGCCATGGCAGGTAATGTGGGATGCTATCTCCCTGCATCTGGATGTTGCCTCTGTCCTAGAGAGCTGTGCCGTGACGCTGCGGAACCAGTGGCGCTGTTTCTCCATCAGCTCTATATTGCTCTCGATGCCATCTTGATGCCCTGACTGGCAGGATGAAATAAAAACAGGACAGGCCAACACATAGACAAAGGCCAATGTAAGCAGATATAAGGCAATAGAATGTTACATCCAACTAGTTTCGTAGAATTAACTTCCCTGAAGAAGTAGTTAATTCTACGAAACTAGTTGGATGTAACATTCTATTGCCTTATATCTGCTTACATTGGCCTTTGTCTATGTGTTGGCCTGTCCTGTTTTTATTTCATCCTGTGTGCTGTTTTGGACACTTGTGAGAGACTCTGTAAGACTGTTCAAACTTCCCTATTGAATCCACCACTGCTGTGAAGACAGCAGCAAGCTGCGTTTTAACCTCTCTGCAGAGGATACACCTGCCAAGGTACAGGAGCAGCTTCATATCGGCTAGGAAGCAGGAGCGTTTTCACCGAGCCCCAGTACCAGCTGCTGAACCTGGCTGCATGAAGGGAAATCCCCTTGGGAGTGAAAAGACTGACGTCCTGCCCCAGAATCAGCTGAGCTGCAGCAGCAGAGGGAAGCAAGCACCTGAATCTACAGCTAACAGCCGAGTGGTAAACAGTGTGATACACACTACATGCCTTTTACCAACCTTTTTTATGTACGCAGATATATTACCCCCTTTTTAATTCTATAATATATTGTTGAATTTGCTTCACTATTTGGCGTTGTGCGCTGTTTTCTTTTGTTTCCCTTCGCATTGGATTCATACATTAAATACGCTACAGCCCAACGGACTAAATGTGGATTGGGACTTGCGATGTTTTCTATAAATTATATAGAGGAGTTTACTTTGGGGAAAGCTTATGCTATTATGCTAATATATAATTGTCCTCTCAACTACAGAATGTACAGTATGTTCATTTGATATTATCATTATCCTCCGCTCTGTCTTTTTCTCCTTTTTTTTTTTTTTCTTTTCTTTTTCTTTTCCTGTTCTCTGTTGGTTTTCCTTCCCTCTCCCCCCCTCTCCCTCCTCTCCCCCCCCCTTTCCCCCCTCCCCCCATATCCTTCCCCTCCCCCACACATCCCCCCATTTTCCCCCCCCTTTCCCCCTTTCCCCCCCCCCCTTTCCCCCTTTCCCCCCCCCCCCCTTTCCCCCTTTCCCCCCCCCCCCTTTCCCCCTTTCCCCCCCTCCTCCCTCCTCCCTTCCATTTCCTTACATGTCTTGTCTTTTCATTTTTCTTTTCTTTCTTATTCTTTTTCCCTTTATTTCCTTGCCAAACAGCATAGGCATTAACAGCTATGGTTTAAATTGATGATAAAGGAAGTCCATATATATATGCATAATAATGGACTTATATCAGTTTGTCTTTAATAATGAAATACAGGGACTATCATTTTCATGCAGTGTTGTAACCAGCATTTTAATATATTTACATACCTTCAATATACAGCCAAACAGTCTTATCCTGTATATGTTTATGTTTTGATTATGCACTCTGTGTGACCAACATGGACTTAAGAATGTTCTAAGTGATTAACATAGACTTAAGGATTTAATAACATAGTCACTTGTGAAGAGGCTGAAAAGTATTGAAGGGGTTAATCTTTTATTCCGCTTTCGCGGGCTTTTAGGGTATTTAACAGGCTGTCACCACTTCTCCCCACTCCGAGACGAAGCCCTCTGTGTAAGGGTGAAACGCGTTGAGGGGGAGACGCTGGTGTAGCCCTGGTGTGTGTTGAATAAAGCTTATTGAAGAGACATCCGGGAGCCTTTTTTCAGACATGCGCAGTTGTGCCGAATCTCCACCATTTTCCTGATTCATACCGACGGTGGCACGCAGGAGCAGGCGAGGAGAGTGGGTCCCAAACCGGAGGAGCAGGTGATGTAATATTGTTATCCCCCTGCACCGGTTAATTCTGTGGCCCTGCATAGCTCCCTCGTATCCCTCCAGTGTCTGATACTTCCAGACCTGTGTTATTGCACTGAAGCGCACGGCAGACTCCCTGGCACTTCCTGTAAAATACACCTAGTTTGGCATAGGTTTTGGATGTCAGGGTATACATCTACATCTCGAATGTTAAATGAGTCAAACCACATGCCCAAGTATTTAAAACTAGTAACAGGAGTTAGGGTGGTGTTAGTGTTGGTTCTGATCTGGAGCTCAGTCATTGGAAGCTTTTAAAAATGTAGCCTTGTCAGTGTTTAAAAACAGTTTGTTTTGGGAAATCCAATTTTCAGGTCTCAAAAAGTCAGATTGAAGTTTGTGTTCAAGGTCGGAGAGGCTAGGGCTGTGTGCATATAAGATTGTGTCATCTGCATACTTGTGTATTGAATCTCCCTTACAAGCTGTAGGAAGATCATTGATGGACACTGAGAAGAGTAGGGGCCCCAGAACAGAGCCTTGCGGGACACCACAGGTGATATCCAAGGTGTTGGAGTTAGAGCCTGAGATAGACACATGTTGAAATCTACCTGTTTGGTAGGAATGAAACCAGTTTAAAGCATGTTTCCCTATTCCAGAGCACTGGCGTTTGTTAAGCAAGATAACATGATCAACAGTATCACAAGCCTTTGCAAAATCTAGGAATACTGCACCAGTGAGTTGTCCCGTTCCATTCCACACTGGATTTCATTGCAAACTTTTAGCAGGGTAGTTACGGTGGAGTGTTTGGGGCGAAAGCCAGATTGGAATTGGCTAGGGAAATTTGTCTTGGTATAGTAATCGCTTAATTGGGAGTGAACACATTATTCCATTACTGTGGATAGTATTGGGAGAAGAGAGATTGGCCTGTAGTTTGAGACAGTGTTTTTGTCCCCACTATTGAAGATTGGGACAACTATGGCAGTTTTCCAAGTCTTAGGGATATGGCCTGCAGACAGAATAGAGTTGACTATGGAAGCAATTGGTTTGGCAATGACTGGGGCACCAAGTCTTAGGAACTTAGATTGTAGTGTCAGGTCCACATTGGCTGCTTAGTTTTAATTTGAGGAGCGCTTGTGTAATCTCCTCTTTGGATACTGGGAGAAATTGAAAATTGTGGGCAGTGTTGGGAGAGGGTGGGGCTATAGGAGTACTCACAGACTGAGATTCATGTTTGTGGTTTGGGTTTAGCTAATAAGCTAGAAGCACACCCCGCAAAGTAATCATTGAATGCGTTTGCAATGTCAGTGGGATTTGTCAGAGTTATATCCCCCTTAGTGATATTACTTGGTTGTTGATGGTTAGAAGGCTGGAATATATTGTTGATAACCTTCCAGAAGTTAGCTGGGTTTGATGTATTCTGGAGAAGATTGTCAGGGTAATATTGTGCATTTGCGTGTCTTGTTTGCCTTGTGCACATGTTTCGCAGGCATCTGTAGTGATTAAGATCCTTGGTAGTGCCAGTTACTTTGTAGCTTTGCCACAAGGCATCCCTGAACTAGTAGAATGCTATAAAGGTCAGTTGTAACCCATGGTTGGTGGGCCCCCCGTACTCTTAATCTGCGCAGTGGAGCATGGGTATCACAGAGTTTTAAGAACTCCAATAGGAAATAGTTGAGCGCAGAATCAGGGTCGGGAATTAAGTCGATTCTGTACCAAGGACAGTTGGTAAGGTCATCCAGAAATTGTTGTGGGTTAAAGTTTCTAAATGTTCTAGTGAGGAGAACTTTAGGGCATAATTGGGGTGGTTTAATTTTCCTTACACAGTACACTATTGCACTGTCACTGAAAATGTCCGGAAGGATGCAGAGGATTGGATTCTGCTGGGATTTGAGGAGAGAATCCAGTCCAGCAAGGAATGGTTGTGAGATTTCAGGTTTGTCCGTGTGGGTTGGTAAATGAGTTGTGTTAGATTAAGTGACAAATTGTATCTGGATTTTGTGGTTTTTAGGGTTGAGCCAAAATAAAAAAAATGAATAGACGATACCGTTCTGTGGCTAACAAAATGCTTTTATTTGTGCAAGCTTTCGAGAAACACTGATCTCTTCTTCCGGCGATGTTAAAATGAATGAAGCAAAAAAAGGATTTCAACTTTAAAACAGTACATCCTGGAATGTGATCCATGATTGAAGGCTATCCCTCCCCCGTGCAGAATGCTGTTTTATGACTTGAGGTGTTAAATGGTCCCTGAATGTTATTGATGTAAGAGTATATGTGTGTGTGTGTGTGTGTGTGTATGTAAATAAAAATGGTGAAGAGCCCACAGTGTATACAGCGCTTTACAAAAGGTGTGTGGAGTGGGAGTGTATATCAATGGTGTGGGTAGGTGTGGAAATGTAAGAGGCTGTGGCATAACTAAAAGTGTGTGTAGATACTATGTGGTCCCTATTGGTAGATAGGGATGAAATTACATAGAGTATTTGTATGTGTGACAGCTGTGTGTGTATATGTATGTATACTGAATGCGGGACAAGATCATGCCAGGACGTAAGATGCAAAACCTGCGCAATGCTCCACACAGCGGGCACAATACAAATCCCACACAGGAATCTGGAGTACAAAATCAGAGGAAGGTTCACCTGTTCCTCCAGCAATGTCGTGTACCTCATCATGTGCATGAAATGCCCAGGGGGCTGCTACTACATAGGCGAGACGGTACAGGGGCTAAACAAGAGAATGAATCTGCATTGCCAAGCATCACACGCGGAACAAGAGACAGTCATGTCAGCGAACATTTCTCTGACTGGCCACAAGATGAACGATCTGGAGGTGGCCATACTCAAAGGTAATCTTAGAACACCGAAAGAGAGACAGTTGCATGAATACAAATTTATGCAACTGTTCAGGACACTTAGCGATGGCCTAAACCGAGACCGAAGTTTTATGAGTCACTACTTACATGAGAACTCTCTTCCCATGAGTGTTAAAGGCCATGTCCATACATACTGCGCTCTCTCATATATATATATATATATATATATATGTATGGACATGGCCTTTAACACTCATGGGAAGAGAGTTCTCATGTAAGTAGTGACTCATAAAACTTCAGTCTCGGTTTAGGCCATCGCTAAGTGTCCCGAACAGTTGCATAAATTTGTATTCATGCAACTGTCTCTCTTTCGGTGTTCTAAGATTACCTTTGAGTATGGCCACCTCCAGATCGTTCATCTTGTGGCCAGTCAGAGAAATGTTCGCTGACATGACTGTCTCTTGTTCCGCGTGTGATGCTTGGCAATGCAGATTCATTCTCTTGTTTAGCCCCTGTACCGTCTCGCCTATGTAGTAGCATCCCCCTGGGCATTTCATGCACATGATGAGGTACACGACATTGCTGGAGGAACAGGTGAACCTTCCTCTGATTTTGTACTCCAGATTCCTGTGTGGTATTTGTATTGTGCCCGCTGTGTGGAGCATTGCGCAGGTTTTGCATCTTACGTCCTGGCATGATCTTGTCCCGCATTCAGTTGTACTGTTGAATTCTTTACTCTTAACCATCATTTTATTGAGATTATGGGGTTGTCTGTATTATAATAAGGGTGTTTCAGGGAAGACCTGTTACAGTCTTGTATCTTCCTGGAGAATGGGTTGTAGTTCCCTGGTGATCTTGCGTATGGCTTCTAGGTGTGGGTTATATGTGACCACCAAAGGTACCCGGTCACTTGTCTCTTTCTCAACTTAATTTTTATTGATATTTTCAAATCATACAATGGGGAAGGAAGGGGTTGGGGGTACAAAAGAAAAAAGGAGGTGGGGAAGGGAGGACCAGGAGTCAGTTGAGTGTACATATTATCGAATTAGCCAAGAGAAATTACAGACAGGGTATCTTTGATAACAAATAGCAACGTTATACAGTTTTCAATTAAAGCATGATTGTGTTTACGTTCAGCGTAGAGCTGCCTATGTGGTTTAACCAAGGTTGCCAGACCCTCTGGAATTTTCCGCAAGAATCGTTAAGAAAACCAGTCATCTTCTCCATTTCACAAGTAAACCATATTCTCTGTTTGATACTTGAAATGGACAGCATTCTCTTGATTTTCCCAAAATAGGCCATCTCACATCTAGTGGCTGAATAAATATATATATATATATATATATATATATATATATATATATATATATATATGAGCAACTCTAGATTTAGTCCGTTCAGGCCTATTAAGTAGACAGCCCCATGGACCTGGTCTGATGGCCGTGCCCAAGATCCGCTGGGACCATGCAGCCACCCTCTTTCATAGACCTTTGACTCTTGGGCAGGACCACCACATGTGCAAGAAAGACGCGTTCTCCCCGCAGCCCTTGGGGCAGGTCGGGGGGTAACCCAGGCAGAACCTGGCAATTGATAATGGTATTTATTGAGCAAGTCGCTGCAGCCTCGAAAATTTCCACCCAGTCATCGTCTTCCAAATTTTCATTTAACTCACTTTGTCATATATTTTAGTACACTGCGGTGGTCAGGCTCCGGGTAGGCAAAGTGTGGATATAGATCAGCTTTTTTTTAGTCTCTCTCCTTCTAGACAGAGCCTTTCGAACCTTGTGAGGGAGACATTGGGATTTGTCCGTGAGAAAAATGCTCTTAGTTGTAAATAGTGAAATAACTCACTTGTGGTGATATTTTTCTCTGTGGTGAAGTATTCAAATTGTCTACAAAAACAATACAAACCGGCGCCTAAAATGTCCAAAATCAGTCTGATAAAAGTCCAAGTGAAGAGAAACTTCAAAGTTGTGCTTGAACTTCTGTATTTCCAAAATTGGATGAGTCCACAGCCAATTGTCTCGTGATATATGGAATAAAGAAAAAATATAATAGTGTAATACTGTTGATCAGACAAACATGTAACACAAACACAAGACAAACAACCACTTACAACAATTAACAGTGAAAAGCAAGGCTGAAAAAGAAGAGCTAATTTATTACAAATAAAAAATAAATGACAAATATAAACAATGAGCAGGCAACTGGTCCAGTTTGTGTAAAACTGGAATCCTACTCACAAGATGCTGTGAGTAAAATCACAGTGTACTGCAGTCTTAGGGGAACAGCTTGTCCTCCGGTGGTGTCTGGCTGCTTTCCTGCCATTCTCAGACGCTTCCACGCTCTCCTGGATCCTGAAGTCTTTTGCTGGAGGTGTGCCGGGGTTTCAAGCACTTGTTCCTGCTGCTACCACACACTGCGCACTACTATGTCGCCTGCGACTGCTAATGATGACGAACTCTTGCATGCGCACGAAATGCATAGGGTTAGAGTGCAAGAGTTCGTCATCATTAGCAGTCGCAGGCGACGTAGTAGTGCGCAGTGTGTGGTATGTAGCAGCAGGAACAAGTGCTTGAAACCCTGGCACACCTCCAGCAAAAGACCTAAGGATCCAGGAGAGCGTGGAAGCGTCTGAGAATTGCAGGAAAGCAGCCAGACACCAATCTTGGAAGTACAGAAGTTCATGCACAAATTTTGGAAGTACAGAAGTTCATGCACAACTTTGAAATTTCTCTTCACTTGGACTTTTATCAGACTGATTTTGGACATTTTAGTTGCCGGTTGGTATTGTTTTTGTTGCATTTTCTTTTGACTTTGTTTTGGGTCATTTATTCCTGGCAGACTTGCCTAGTAAGTGCTGGGTATATTCAAGTGTATATTACTAATTTGCACTTCACATACAGGCATACCCCGCATTAACGTACGCAATGGGACTGGAGCATGTAAAGCGAAAATGTACTTAAAGTGAAGCACTACCTTTTTCCCACTTATCGATGCATGTACTGTACTGCAATCGTCATATACATGCATAACTGATGTAAATAAGGCATTTGTAACAGGCTCTATAGTCTCCCCGCTTGCGCACAGCTTCGGTACAGGTAGGGAGCCGGTATTGCTGTTCAGGACGTGATGACAGGCGCATGAGTGAGCTGCTGTTTGCCTATTGGGTGCTATGTACTTACTCGCGAGTGTACTTAAAGTGAGTGTCCTTAAACCGGGGTATGCCTGTATATTGTTTAGCTTGTAGCGCTATTTGCACCATTCTTTTTCTCCATTCAAATTGTCTAACTTTACGGTCGAGGTTCTGACTCCGGTCTATTATTCTAAATATTCCTGCTCCTGACCAGTACATGAATGCGTATTTAGATAAGCCTGGGATGAATTTCGTGTTCCCCCAGAGCGGGGTCATTAGGGACCATCTAGAAGTTAGTCTATATTTGAATTTCAGGGTCTCCCATAATTTTAGAGAGTGGGCTATTGCGGGTGCAGATTCCTTTGGCACCTCTTTGCATTTTTGGGAAAGCCACAACTGCATCTCTAATTTTGTTGGGTGGACTGTTGCTGCTTCCAGCAGCACCCAGCCCCTTAGCTCTGGTTTGTAGTGCCAGTGTATTAACTGCCCAGCTTGTGCTGCCCTATAATAGATCAGGCATGGTATTGCCAGACTTCTTGCTCTCTTTGGGTGCATGAGCACTCTTCTATTAATTCTTGGCCTTTTATTATTATTCCAGATGAATTTTTGGATATGGGCTTGAAGGTTTAGAATATCATCTTTGATAATGGGGATGGGCAATGTTTGGAAAAGATATAGTACCCTTGGCAGGAGGTTCATTTTTACTGATTGGATTCTACCTATGAGAGAAATGTTAAATTTGGACCATGTTTGTAAATCGGTATTCAATTGTTTTAGTAATTTAGGGTAGTTTGCTTGGTATAGGGATTTATAGTCTTTGGTAATGTATACCCCCAGGTATTTCAGGGTTGCCATTTGAAGTCAAAGTTAGTCTCAATTAATTTACATGTCTCCTTCCTTAGATTTATATTCAGAGCTTCCGATTTGGCGTTGTTAATTTTAAACCCGGAGAATTTGTTGAATTGATTTAACTCACTAAACAAGTTTGGGAAAGATGTAAGATGTCTGGAAAGCATGAGTATGACATCGTCAGCAAATAACGCCAGCTTAGATTCCTGGGCGCCCACTTTTATTCCCGAGATGTCCGGATTTTCCCGTATATGGGCTGCTAGAGGTTCCATACACATCGCGAATAATAGCGGTGATAGGCGCTGGCGTGTGCCGTTTTTAATCTTTATTGGGTCAGAGTAGAAACCCTGAGTTGATACTTTCGCAAAGGGGGTTGTATACAGTGCCCGGACCACTGTTAGGTAGGTTCCCTCGAGACCAAAGGAACGCAAGACCTTCTCCAGTTATGACCAGTCAATGCAGTCGAATGCTTTTTCGCCATCCAGTCCAAGCAGCATTGAAGGGATCTTATCCTTCTGGGCTGTGTGTGTCAGGTATTGTTCTTACATTGCCAGCCGCCTGGCGACCAGATATAAATCCTACTTGATTGTGGTGTATCAGCTTTGGGAGAATATTACTTAATCTGTTAGTTAACATTTTGAAGAATATCTTTAGGTCTGAATTAATCAGTGAGATCGGGCAATAGCTTCCACAATTAGTAGGCTCTTTTCCCTCTTTGTGAATTAGGGAAATTGAAGCTTGCAACATGGAAGGGGGAAAGCCTCTTTGTTTTGGAGAATTGCATTGAAAAGTTTGAGTAAGTAGGGGGTTAAAGTCGTACTAATTTTTTTGTAATATATGTTTGAAAACCCATCCGGGCCAGGGGCTTTAGAGCACTTTAAATTTTTAATAACCAATTGTAATTCCTCTGGGCTTATTAATTGATTCAGTATTAGTTTTTCTTAGGGGGAGATTTTAGGTAAATTTGCAAAGACTAAAGATTTTTTCATCCGTTTCATGTTTTGGTCTGAATGTTTGACCTTATTGCCATCATACAGTTTCGTGTAGTATTTATAAAATTCTGCTGCTTTCAATTTAGGATTGGACTGCTGTTGAGTTTTGCATAGATTGAATACCATATGTGGGGGGTGTTTATTCCTCAGCCTAGCCACCAGCATTGAGTCTGCTTTATTTGATTTCTCAAAGAACATTCTCTTTGTCCACTTCAATGCTTGCTCCACCCGGGTTGCCAGAAGCATCCCTAATTCAGCTCTTGAATCGTTTAGTTTTTCAAGGGTAGCCCCTGCCTGATCAACTTTCTGTTTTGCTGCCAGAATGTCCACTTTTTCCTGAAGTAGTTTAATTTTTGTCTGGCTCTCTTTTTGTCTCCCCGAAGCTATTCTTATTATCTTACCCCTGAATGTTGCTTTAGTGGCCACACTTCTCATTTATCTGGAAATAGGGCTTTACTTCCGTAACTATACCTTTGGCTATTTCTGGGATTTTTAATAAACCCTCGTCAAAATTTCCAATGGGGTCTATGTGACCTAGCTTGAAAGTTTAGTAACTCTATTTCTACCAGAGTGTGATCTGACCAGCTTATGTTATGAATGTTTGAGGTTGTGATTTGGGGAATCAGTTGAGCGCTCGCTGTGATTAGATCTATCCTAGAATAGGACTGGTAGGGATGGGAGAAGAATGTGCAGTCTTTTACAATTGGATTTAGTTCCCTCCATGTGTCTTTCAGATTCAGGGAGTTTAAACCTGTTTTCAGGGCCTTTAGATCTTTGGTTCTAGCATATGGGGGTCTAACAGTATTATTTAGATGGATTGACCTTTCTCTGTCTGGGTCTAATGTCAGGTTAAAGTCGCCTCCCGAAATTATTTGACCTTCCGCTATGCTACCCATACACTGGCGACACACTTTATTCGAGCACGGCTAGTCCCGCGAATTCGGGTATACTCGGGTGTATTCAGGTTTCTGATAGTTTTCTGCCAGAGTGCATTGCGTTCTTTTCCGGCAGGGATTTAAGATTTTTATTCCGGCTTGCTGAAATACTGCAATGCCGTGAAAATACACATGGTGGCGCTTGCGAGCTGTTCTCTGTGAAGCCGTCCCCTATAATGAATTGTAATGCAGTATATATACTGTATATATATATATATACTGTATAACAACAACCCCTATAAGCCCTAACATACAGTACTGTACACATACTGTACAGTACTGTATACTGTATGCATATACATAAATGATACTACTGTATGGGCGGCGGGGGCGTGATGTGTTTGCAGCAGAGAGAGATCCGCTGCTCTCTCTCTGCGCAAACATCGGCACAATAAAAATTATTTGAAATACATTTTTATTGATAGTGTAGATGTGCAGGGGGTCTCCGGAGCTGAATCGCGTTGGTTTTAGGTCTGGGGACCCCGTGCCCCCCGAGATACAGGCCCCTTTAGGGGGTGCCGGTATCCCTCTGCGTTTAAAGGCCCCGATCACGTGACCGCGGCCTGTAAACCAAGCAGAGCAGAGGGATACCGGCACCCCCTAAAGGGGCCTGTATCTCGGGGGGCACGGGGTCCCCAGACCTGAAACCTGTGCGCTTCTGCTCTGGAGACCCTCTGCACATGTACAGTATCAATAAAACACATACAATATACAGTATAAATAAACACTCGTTCTTTACCTTAGCGTCTATGCGCTATGGTAAAGAAGCATCATTTGTGTATTTTTATAATATTGTACAGTGAGCAGGGGGTTCCCTGAGCCAGAAATTAATGCTCAGGGACCCCCCCTGCTCCTGATCAATATTATTAAAAATACGGAAAATGCTGCGTCATTACCATAGCGGATAGCCGCTAAGGCAATGAAGGGGTTAACCCACCGTGCCCGCTTTATTGTGTGTAGTGGGGATGGGTGAGGGGGGTATTTGGCCCTTGGTGTGAGTTTAGGACTTGCGGGAGGGGGGGGGTTGCGGGTGCACTTAACCCCTTCACGACCGTAGCAGTTAATACCGCTACGGTCATGAAGGGGTTAAGCCCTCCCGCTACCCCCCCCCCCTGCAAGCCCTCCCCAACCATCGTTGGGGCTAATACCCCATTCACCCACCCTCCCGCTACCCACAATAAAAAAATACACACACAGCACAGCAGCCGCCAAAAAATAAATAAATAAATACTGTATAAATAAATAAATAAATAAATGACAATAAATACATTTGAAATACATTTTTATTGATAGTGTAGATGTGCAGGGGGTCTCTGGAGCTGAATCGCGTTGGTTTTAGGTCTGGGGACCCCGTGCCCCCCGAGATACAGGCCCCTTTAGGGGGTGCCGGTATCCCTCTGCGTTTAAAGGTCCCGATCACGTGACCGCGGCCTGTAAACCAAGCAGAGCAGAGGGATACCGGCACCCCCTAAAGGGGCCTGTATCTCGGGGGGCACGGGGTCCCCAGACCTGAAACCTGTGCGCTTCTGCTCTGGAGACCCTCTGCACATGTACAGTATCAATAAAACACATACAATATACAGTATAAATAAACACTCGTTCTTTACCTTAGCGTCTATGCGCTATGGTAAAGAAGCATCATTTGTGTATTTTTATAATATTGTACAGTGAGCAGGGGGTTCCCTGAGCCAGAAATTAATGCTCAGGGACCCCCCCTGCTCCTGATCAATATTATTAAAAATACGGAAAATGCTGCGTCATTACCATAGCGGATAGCCGCTAAGGCAATGAAGGGGTTAAGGCATAATAAACAATTAATACATTCAATACATATTTTTCACGTCTGTGTTAAAACTCCCTGCCTTCTCTCTAATCTATGTAAAACCCCCTCCCCCTATTCTCGCTTTTAAAACGCCCTGCCTTCTCTCTAATCTATGTAAAACCCCCTCCCCCTATTCTCGCTTTTAAAACGCCCTGCCTTCTCTCTAATCTATGTAAAAAAACCTCCCCCTATTGTGTGTGTGTGTTAAATCTGCCTGGCCTGTGTTTCTGAGTGCCTCGCTTTTAAAACGCCCTGCCTTCTCTCTAATCTATGTAAAACCCCCTCCCCCTATTCTCGCTTTTAAAACGCCCTGCCTTCTCTCTAATCTATGTAAAACCCCCTCCCCCTATTCTCGCTTTTAAAACGCCCTGCCTTCTCTCTAATCTATGTAAAAAAACCTCCCCCTATTGTGTGTGTGTGTTAAATCTGCCTGGCCTGTGTTTCTGAGTGCCTCGCTTTTAAAACGCCCTGCCTTCTCTCTAATCTATGTAAAACCCCCTCCCCCTATTCTCGCTTTTAAAACGCCCTGCCTTCTCTCTAATCTATGTAAAAAAACCTCCCCCTATTGTGTGTGTGTGTTAAATCTGCCTGGCCTGTGTTTCTGAGTGCTGAGTGCTCTGCGTTAAAGGCCCCGATCACGTGATCGTGGCCTGTAAACCAAGCAGAGCAGAGGGATACCGGCACCCCCTAAAGGGGCCTGTATCTCGGGGGGCACGGGGTCCCCAGACCTGAAACCTGTGCGCTTCAGCTCTGGAGACCCCCTGCACATCTACACTGTGAATAAAACACACACATCATTAAAGAATCATTCTTTAGTTTAGCGGCTATGCGCTATGGTAAAGAAGCAGCATTTCTGTATTTTTAATAATATTGTACAGTGAGCAGGGGGTTCCCTGAGACAGAAATCTAATCTCAGGGGACCCCCTGCTCCTGCACAATATTATTAAAAGTTCAGAAATGATGCTTCATGAGCATAGCGTATAGCCGCTAAGGTAATGAAGGGGTTAAGGCATAATAACCAATAAATACATTCAATACACTACCCACTACCCATGGCAACCTCCGCTGCTGTACAGTAAAACAGAGAAAAAAATTAACACTTTCAAAGTAATGTCCCCTAACCCCTTAATCACCATAGCGGTTATTAACCGCTACAGTCATGAAGGGGTTAACCCACCCTCACCCACCACTCGGGACGCCTACTGTACATACCCTCCCACTCTAACCCCCCACCCCGTGAGGCCTAACCACCCTCAACCCTCACCCACTAACTACCCACAAGGGAGGCCTACCCACATACCGTTGGGGAACATTCCCCCCCCCCACCCCCCACCCCCAGTCCCCGCAATCAAAACAATGCACAGCCCCACAATAAACAGCATTCTATTTATTAAATACATTACCCACCCCCTGTGCCCCCCTATAAATACAAGATTTATTCTTTTACATTCAGGGTCCATAACGCAGCCCCACGCTAGTCCCCGGTGGGCTGGCAGGGCACCTGGACAGACCTACAGTTTACCAGCAGCATTCCACAGGTTCTGGAGGCCTGCTGGTGGATCCTGCCAGCACCATAGCCCTCAGGTGGTCTCCTTGGGTCACCGTGGAACACAATTGGGTCCCCACGGTAGGCCCAAGGATGTCTGGGAGCCCCGGGTCAAACCCACAGGTGTCTGCGGGGCCTCGGGTGGTTCCCATGGGGGTCTGGGGAACTCACGGGTGCTCACTACGGGTCCGCGGTGCCCCCACAGAAGTGGGACCACACATCATCATCCCCGCACCTACGGGTCGGAGGTGCCCCCACAGAAGTGGGACCACACATCGTCATGCCCGCAGACTACGGGTCTGCGGTGCCCCCACAGAAGTGGGACCACACATCATCATCCCCGCATGTGTCACCCGTGGAACCACCAGCCTGATACCCTTTAGGATACCCGAGGATTCCCCGCGGGTGGTCTCCAGAGGTCCCACGCAAAACCACGGAAGTAACCCTGAATGTAAAAAAAATAAACCTGGCCTATACATTCAATACATACACCCTCCCCCCCAACACCTACAGTACAATAATGTGCAAAATAACTATTATCCAGATATGGATAATAGATTAATTGCCCATTATTAAAAACATTAACTAGCATATACAAATAAATAAAGTACTACTGACCTCATCAATACGAAGTGTCCGATGCCAGCGCCTTCCTTCTCTTGCCCACACAATACATAGCCAAAACCAAGGCAATACATTGCAAGTACATTCAGATATCAATTAACCCCTTAAACACCTTATCGGATAATAACCGCAAAGGTAATTAAGGGGTTAAGCCACACAGGCACGATACCCACCCTTCACCCATGAATTTGTACTGTGGCTTCATCATGCAACTATATATATATACTGTATATATATATATACAGAGAGACAGAGAGAAAGAGAGAGAGAGAGAGATATATACAGTATATATATATAATATATATATATATATATATATATATATATATATATATATATATATATATATATACACACACACACGTTATATACAGTACACACCCATGATAAACCAATATACAGTACAAATAAATGTAGAAGGGTTATCAAAAGCATACTGCCCTACAACCAAACACGTCTCCATACAGACACTACATTAAAATCAATTTCCTTTAAAAATCCTAACTGATCTCACAATCTACTGTACTGTATATGATCACAAACCAATGAAAAAAGTCACATTCCAAAATGCATAAAATCTATGCACTATACTGTATACATTCTGCAAATTAATCAACGTAAACAAAAATCAATTAGCAATCATTATTTAGATCCCTAAACATTTCACACTCAATCACGAACAATGAAACCATTAACAGATTCACGCCTAGAGCAGAACAATTAAGCCTTTGAAAAAATATAAGTACCGACAAAAATACAACCTTTACAGTACAGTACAACCAAGGCTATCTATCCATGACCTTCCTCAAACACACAATACAATACCAAGGAATAATACATCTATCTAATTTTAAAATACTTTAAACTCACAAAATAATTAAAAACACATCTAATCCAGCTTTTAAAACATCATCATTTCTTACCCTGAATGTATACTGTACAGTATATCTCTCTAGACATATATATATTGTACATACATACAGTACATACATACAGTGGCAAGAAATGATATACCACAAAAAAAAAAATACACATGTTAAAAAACCTTTTGAAAAAATTAACAAGTTAAATAAAATACATTTCTTTACTGTAGTTCACTTACCATTACTTGCCCCCACCGACTCCCGAAGCTTACTCACGAACCAATCCACGATCAGGAACCCATAAAATAATAAACCATTCAAAATAATAAACATTAAACTAAAAATCCAAACCAATCCACGGGTCTTCTACTTGTAATACATCTTCATCTGTATTCTTCTTTCTTCTATCTCCTTCCGGGCGGGGCAGGGCGTGGTCTTCTTTCCATCATCGGCCACGCCCTTGTCTTTTTTCTTCTCCGGAGGTCCTTCCTCCGCGGCGTCTGGCTGCAAAATGAGACGACATAGGCTTTTAAAGGCCTATGACGTCACATTTTGCGTCATGGTTCCCACGGTCCTGATTGGACCGTGAAAACCATGTGTTTTGGCCGATAAAAAAAAATGATGACGTCACTTAAAGGGAATGAAAGCACAGCCAATCAGAATGGCTTTGCTTCAATTGCCTTTAAGATGACGTCATGAAAAGGCACATGGCCGTGCACACATGGTACTAGAGCCAATCAGAGCGTGGGAACTTTATCCCTACTCTGATTGGCTCTGGTATACCATGTGTCAGGGGCTTGGGGGAGAAAGGATGTGACGTCAATAAGGATAAAGTTCCCACGCTCTGATTGGCTACCGTACCACGTGACAGGTTTTCATTGACGTCACATCCTTTCTCCCCCAAGCCCCTGACACATGGTATACCAGAGCCAATCAGAGTAGGGATAAAGTTCCCACGCTCTGATTGGCTCTAGTACCATGTGTGCACGGCCATGTGCCTTTTCATGACGTCATCTTAAAGGCAATTGAAGCAAAGCCATTCTGATTGGCTGTGCTTTCATTCCCTTTAAGTGACGTCATCATTTTTTTTTTATCGGCCAAAACACATGTTTTCACGGTCCAATCAGGACCGTGGGAACCATGACGCAAAATGTGACGTCATAGGCCTTTAAAAGCCTATGTCGTCTCATTTTGCAGCCAGACGCCGCGGAGGAAGGACCTCCGGAGAAGAAAAAAGACAAGGGCGTGGCCGATGATGGAAAGAAGACCACGCCCTGCCCCGCCCGGAAGGAGATAGAAGAAGAATACAGATGAAGATGTATTACAAGTAGAAGACCCGTGGATTGGTTTGGATTTTTAGTTTAATGTTTATTATTTTGAATGGTTTATTATTTTATGGGTTCCTGATCGTGGATTGGTTCGTGAGTAAGCTGTGCAACGGGAGTCGGTGGGGGCAAGTAATGGTAAGTGAACTACAGTAAAGAAATGTATTTTATTTAACTTGTTAATTTTTTCAAAAGGTTTTTTAACATGTGTATTTTTTTTTTTTGTGGTATATCATTTCTTGCCACTGTATGTATGTACTGTATGTATGTACAATATATATATGTCTAGAGAGATATACTGTACAGTATACATTCAGGGTAAGAAATGATGATATTTTAAAAGCTGGATTAGATGTGTTTTTAATTATTTTGTGAGTTTAAAGTATTTTAAAATTAGATAGATGTATTATTCCTTGGTATTGTATTGTGTGTTTGAGGAAGGTCAGGGATATATAGCCTTGGTTATACTGTACTGTAAAGGTTGTATTTTTGTCGGTACTTATATTTTTTCAAAGGCTTAATTGTTCTGCTCTAGGCGTGAATCTGTTAATGGTTTCATTGTTCGTGATTGAGTGTGAAATGTTTAGGGATCTAAATAATGATTGCTAATTGATTTTTGTTTACGTTGATTAATTTGCAGAATGTATGCAGTATAGTGCATAGATTTTATGCATTTTGGAATGTGACTTTTTTCATTGGTTTGTGATCATATACAGTACAGTAGATTGTGAGATCAGTTAGGATTTTTAAAGGAAATTGATTTTAATGTAGTGTCTGTATGGAGACGTGTTTGGTTGTAGGGCAGTATGCTTTTGATAACCCTTCTACATTTATTTGTACTGTATATTGGTTTATCATGGGTGTGTACTGTATATAACGTGTGTGTGTGTATATATATATATATATATATATATATAACAAGAAAAAAAGAAGCAAAGCTGCGCCTCTGCTGATGGTAGGTTAATAAACAATTGAACTAGCTGGATAAGTCAACAATGTATAGGGGGTTATGCTAATTATATAAGATAACTAACATAAAAAATGAAATATAAAAATAAAAATAAAAATGTAAATATTAGTAAAATATAAAAATTATGAATGGAACCCCAAACCTAGCAATAAACCTGTAAACCATACAAATGATAAACATTCAATTCTACATATATATGTGTCCAAAAATGGGAAAAAGAGTGTAAAAACCAGTCCTCAGAATAGTCCAATAGATGGTAAGTTCTGGTGTAGAGGGTCTCCGGCTGCTCTCAAAGTGGACAAACCAAATCCACAGGGAATCTAGAAGAAAAAGGGGAAGAGAGAGCGCACGCCCATAGCGTAAAATAGTACAATTTAATGAGGGGGAGGGGAAAAGGGGGGATAAGAATTGCACTTACAAAGGTACAATATAAACAAGCATATTGTGATATATAATCACCACCATCCGGTCATAACTGCAGTGTCTTTGTCTTGGCAGTCCCAGGATGATGTCCCGATCAGAGTCCAGGGTAAATGATCTCTTCTCTGCCTGTATAGGAGTCCTCTAAAGCAGCTCCGAGTTTGGAAGCCTCTGCAGCATCCGCGCGGGTGAATCAGTCCCAGCGCGTGGTGATGACGTCAATGTCCCTGCGTCTGCCGTGATGACGCTCCCTGACGCGTTTCGTCACTCAACGGGTGACTTTCTCAAAGGGAAGTCAGGAGAGGGGAAAGGTCCGGTATTTTATACCCAGTCCAGTGACCATAATCTTTTAAAACACACCCCCCTCAGCTGTAAAGGTGCTAGTTGTTAATGAATATCAATCACGAAGCCTTACATATAAAATGAGACTTAAAGGTAAGGTGGAGATCAGCCATGAAATCATACAATGAATTATGATGATTGTTATATAGAACTATTAAAAACCGATTAAAAACCGCCACTTTGGTATGTAAGTCCAATAACCTTACAACCATCATGTATTGCTAAAACACTTGCTTGTGAACCATTAACAAAAGATGTAGAGATGCCACAATTCACTAAACCATCATATATATGAAGCTCTATGGATCCCAAGGGGGAATCACCCCCTATTGGCATAAACATATAGCATAAATAAATCTGCCAATACCTAACATCAGAGCCATAATATGTCTAACACTACACATTAAACAATTTAAAAAAGAAAAGAAATTAAAATATTAATAACAATGTGGAGAAAAAATATATTTTTATATATATATATATATATATATATATATATATATATATATATATATATATATATAGAGCAGGAAAGTCCTATTACCAATATTGGTTTCTGGATAATCACCAATATTATCAATATTATCAATATTGATCCTGTATGAAGCAGAAATCTAGGATAATGGGATATAAAAGCCATGAACACGGGAAGTATCAAGTGAATGGACAACCCATAAAGAAACTGAATGTACTACATCTAGGGGATATGAATAATATGTGTATAAATGTGATTAAGATCAATAAACTAATTGATGGGCTAAACATATGTGTGTACTTTACTTGTGAACCTAAATATAATATACTACATAAGTGTAAGACATATCAAGTGTTATAAATGGGAATTAAGAATATTAACAATAATTATATATAATTAACTATATATGTATGATAATAAATATATATATATATACCAACCCAAAAACCCTAATTGTGTTGAAGTGATACTAATAATGAAAATAAATCGAATAATTTGTTGAACAGTAATGGCTTGAATCCGAGACAGGAGAAGGGGTATGGGGGAGGGGAGGGGGGGGGGAAGGAGAAAGGGGGGGGGGGGATGGGGGGGGGATGGGGGGGGGGGGGAATAGGGGGGGGGAAGAGGGGTTGGGGCGTGTAGTATGGGGTGGGGATGTGGGAAAAATCGATGGGATCTAGGAATCCAGGAGGGATCCAGACAGAGGATGGCAGAGTGCAGAGGAAGTCTGACAGGAAAAAACATCCAGGGAAGCCTCATATAAAGGTGCTCACATCTAGGCATTCATTAAGTCCGCCCGGACTGAGAGTGCCCAATTGGTGGATCCAAAAAGTTTCCCGCCTGCATAAGGTCTTGAACCGGTCACCACCAAGAGTATTTGGTGAGATGGTCTCAATTCCTATTACTCTCATAGTTTTGGGATCTTGTTGATGAAATGTTTTAAAATGTCTAGATAAACTATGGTTATTGAGACCTTTGAGTACATTTCTCCTGTGTTCTAAAAACCTTGTTCCGAGAGTCCTGGTGGTGCGTCCGACATATTTTAAATTGCATCCACACTGGATCATGTACACCACATATGTACTAAGACAGGTGATAGAACTCTTAATGACATGTGTGGTACCTCCAATAGTGGAGCAGACATTGTTCTGACTCAGGAGATGCTTACAAGTAATGCATCGACTCCGTCCGCAGGGATGGTTGCCCAGTGGGCCCTTCTGAAGCTTTGCACTAGTTGAAGTGGAGGAGGATCTGAGTCTCGTAGGAGCTAGAATACTTTTGATACTTCTAGCCTTTCTGTATGTAACAGTGGCTCTCTCAGGCAAAGTGGGTCCTAGATGGGGGTCACATTTGAGGACTGAACAATGGTCATTCAGAATCTTATTTATAGCCCTGAATGATTTATTGTAGGTGGTAATAAACCTTAATGTTGATGCCTCCATCCCTGAATGCACCACTGGTGTATCATAACCAAGGCGAGTCCCTTTCTGTTGTTGTTTCTTTTTAGACTGATTCAATAGGGTATGTCGGTCGGATGAGCTCACCTCGTCGAATGAATCAGAAATCAAGGCCGGATCATATCCCTTGGATATGAACTTGTTTCCAAGTGATACAGACTGGTTCCTAAAGTCGACATCCCTTGTGCAGTTCCTATGTAATCTGTGGAACTGCCCCAAGGGAATATTGTCGAGCCACTGTTTGTGATGATTGCTGGACGCATGGACATAGCTGTTCACAGACACAGACTTGAAGTGTGTGGTGGTAATAATGTTCAGGTCTGTGTCTATGTTGAGAGCCAGATCCAGAAAGACAGTGTTCGAATTACTAATTTCGAATGTGAATTTTAGTCCCAGCAGATTGTCACTGAAGGAACTCAAAATGCCAGATAACACCGATTCTTCCCCATCCCAAATAATAATGATAACATCTATGAAACGGCCATAGTATACGAGACCCGCCCCCAGCAAGGTGTTTTGCCATATGGTATATTCTTCCCAATACCCCATAAAGAGGTTGGCATAGCTAGGAGCGAATCTCGTACCCATGGCCGTCCCACAGATCTGTAAATAAAAATTCTCTTCAAATAAAAAATAATTGTGTGTAAGGATGAAGTGAATACATTGTAAAATAAATAACTTGTGTTTATCTGGAAATGATAAATCCCTGTCCAACCAATATTTGATAGCTTCTAATCCCCTGGCATGTTCAATGCAGGTGTAAAGTGATGTAACATCGCATGTTGCCCACAGATAGGTTGGTTTCCACCTAATCTCGGAGATGGAGTCAATGACATGGAGCGTGTCCCTAACATGGGACCTAAGTGTGACCACATAAGGTTGGAGAAAGTGATCAACATATTGGGACAGGCTCGATGTCATCGACTCCACCCCCGATACTATGGGTCTGCCAGGGGGATTGGACAGGGATTTATGCACTTTGGGTAAGTGATAAAAAATGGGAGTGCGGGGATGTGTGGAGTATAAAAATTTAAACTCAGATTTAGAAATAATACCATCACCCAGTGCATTAGTGAGGAGTTCCTTCAGCAGCAACTGATAGGGGTCCACTGGATCGGACTCTAACAAGGTGTAGGAGGCCCGGTCACCCAGGAGTCTGTGTGCCTCCACGAGATAAGCCGACAGATCCTGGATGACTATGCCTCCCCCCTTGTCGGCCTGTCTGATGACTATATCGTGATTAGCCTTAAGCTTGCCCATTGCGTCCAGCTCACCCTTGGTTAAATTATGATTACATTTTTTGGGTTTAGCACACAAAAGCTCGAAATCACGTAGGACCAGATTGTAGAACGTGTCCACAAATCCCCCCTTGGATTGGTATGGGAAGAAGACTGACCTGGGTGCAAATGGTGAATGTATAATATTACAATCCTCATCAAAGCCGACTTCCACAGACCTGGTGGGATGTATGGACCGCTCAAAGGTATCAATAGGTTCTGATGATCCATGCATTGAATCCGATTCCATCAACAACGAGGTGAGCGCATCAATACAGACCTTCTCCTGTGTATCAAAAACAATCGTAGAATCAGTTCTTTTGGTGTTTGTCTCCTGAATCTTAAAGTGTCTATTCAGTGTCATTTTTCTAATATAGCTATTCAAATCAATGAACAGCTGAAATAGATTAGGCCCGGTGTTTGGGGCAAAAGAAAGACCCTTCTCTAGTAACTATTTATCAGATTCTGTCAATGTAGTGGTGGATAAATTGAATATGTTACTGCTCCCTATAGCACTCAATTCTCTTCTTCTGTTTTCCTTCTTCCTCTGGAAGATTCTGCCTGCCCTAACTCCTCTGCCCCTCTTTTTCCCTGACCAGATGGTCTGTTTGGGGCCTCTCGGTCCCAAAGGGGATAATGTTTGTCTGGATCTCTCCCTTTTAACCTCCCCTCCTGTCTCGGAGTCCCGTCCAAAAAATGGGCTGACCTTTGGGTGTTGCTAGGTTCCTTAGGCTTGGCCTGTATGGAGACGTGTTTGGTTGTAGGGCAGTATGCTTTTGATAACCCTTCTACATTTATTTGTACTGTATATTGGTTTATCATGGGTGTGTACTGTATATAACGTGTGTGTGTGTATATATATATATATATATATATATATATATATATATATATACTGTATATATCTCTCTCTCTTTCTCTCTGTCTCTCTGTATATATATATACAGTATATATATATAGTTGCATGATGAAGCCACAGTACAAATTCATGGGTGAAGGGTGGGTATCGTGCCTGTGTGGCTTAACCCCTTAATTACCTTTGCGGTTATTATCCGATAAGGTGTTTAAGGGGTTAATTGATATCTGAATGTACTTGCAATGTATTGCCTTGGTTTTGGCTATGTATTGTGTGGGCAAGAGAAGGAAGGCGCTGGCATCGGACACTTCGTATTGATGAGGTCAGTAGTACTTTATTTATTTGTATATGCTAGTTAATGTTTTTAATAATGGGCAATTAATCTATTATCCATATCTGGATAATAGTTATTTTGCACATTATTGTACTGTAGGTGTTGGGGGGGAGGGTGTATGTATTGAATGTATAGGCCAGGATTATTTTTTTTACATTCAGGGTTACTTCCGTGGTTTTGCGTGGGACCTCTGGAGACCACCCGCGGGGAATCCTCGGGTATCCTAAAGGGTATCAGGCTGGTGGTTCCATTGGTGACACATGCGGGGATGATGATGTGTGGTCCCACTTCTGTGGGGGCACCGCGGACCCGTAGTCTGCGGGCATGACGATGTGTGGTCCCACTTCTGTGGGGGCACCTCCGACCCGTAGGTGCGGGGATGATGATGTGTGGTCCCACTTCTGTGGGGGCACCGCGGACCCGTAGTGAGCACCCGTGAGTTCCCCAGACCCCCATGGGAACCACCCGAGGCCCCGCAGACACCTGTGGGTTTGACCCGGGGCTCCCAGACATCCTTGGGCCTACCGTGGGGACCCAATTGTGTTCCACGGTGACCCAAGGAGACCACCTGAGGGCTATGGTGCTGGCAGGATCCACCAGCAGGCCTCCAGAACCTGTGGAATGCTGCTGGTAAACTGTAGGTCTGTCCAGGTGCCCTGCCAGCCCACCGGGGACTAGCGTGGGGCTGCGTTATGGACCCTGAATGTAAAAGAATAAATCTTGTATTTATGGGGGGGGGGCACAGGGGGTGGGTAATGTATTTAATAAATAGAATGCTGTTTATTGTGGGGCTGTGCATTGTTTTGATTGCGGGGACTGGGGGTGGGGGGTGGGGGGGGGGGGAATGTTCCCCAACGGTATGTGGGTAGGCCTCCCTTGTGGGTAGTTAGTGGGTGAGGGTTGAGGGTGGTTAGGCCTCACGGGGTGGGGGGTTAGAGTGGGAGGGTATGTACAGTAGGCGTCCCGAGTGGTGGGTGAGGGTGGGTTAACCCCTTCATGACTGTAGCGGTTAATAACCGCTATGGTGATTAAGGGGTTAGGGGACATTACTTTGAAAGTGTTAATTTTTTTCTCTGTTTTACTGTACAGCAGCGGAGGTTGCCATGGGTAGTGGGTAGTGTATTGAATGTATTTATTGGTTATTATGCCTTAACCCCTTCATTACCTTAGCGGCTATACTCTATGCTCATGAAGCATCATTTCTGAACTTTTAATAATATTGTGCAGGAGCAGGGGGTCCCCTGAGATTAGATTTCTGTCTCAGGGAACCCCCTGCTCACTGTACAATATTATTAAAAATACAGAAATGCTGCTTCTTTACCATAGCGCATAGCCGCTAAGCTAAAGAATGATTCTTTAATGATGTGTGTGTTTTATTCACAGTGTAGATGTGCAGGGGGTCTCCAGAGCTGAAGCGCACAGGTTTCAGGTCTGGGGACCACGTGCCCCCCGAGATACAGGCCCCTTTAGGGGGTGCCGGTATCCCTCTGCTCTGCTTGGTTTAACAGGCCGCGGTCACGTGATCGTTGCTTTTAACGCAGAGGGATACCGGCACCCCCTAAAGGGGCCTGTATCTCGGGGGGCAGGAGGTCCCCCTACCTGAAACCAGTGTGGTTCAGCTCCCGAGACCCCCTGCACATCTACACTATAAATAAAAATGTATTTCAAATGTATTTATTTGTATTTATTTATTGCGGGGATGCTGTGTGTGATTATTTTTTATTGTGTCTAGCGGGGGTGGGTGACGGGGTTTGGTTTATAAATGTGAGTTTATAAATAAAATAAAGAATATTATTTCTAGGGGCCTTAGAACAGAAGTTCCCACGCCAATTGCGCGCTCATTGCTCTTTTGTTACAATGTTGCTGGTCTTGCGGGTTTGCAGTCTGGCAGCAAAAAGCAGTTTGTACAGTAGTACTGAGTGTGAGATAAATTAAGCAGTTCTTTTATTGCTGAAGTCGCCACCAAAAACTTTTATTTACAAATACAGTACAAAAACCGTGCAAAACACAACAACATTCAGTATCCTTTGTTTAAGTACAGCAGGTACTATAGGGTAAAACATGTACTGTACAGTACAGCACAATATTACAGTATGGTCTCACTGAAAGTCCTCCCCATTTTCCATCCATGGCCGATTCCTTGCATGGCGCAAAACGCCATTAATGCAGTCTCTAACGCCTCTCATTACAGGATCTGTAACAGGGTAATAGCGCTGCATTTCTTCCACAATCTTTTTCCTTAAATTAGAAGGAAGGGCCTTTTTTTGGCGATTCCCATCATAGTTCACTTTGAACACCCACTCGCAGTACAATGTGTAGGGAACATGGTGTTTAAATATGATCAAGGCATACTTGTGTGGTATACCAGCACTCCTCACCCTATACTTCTCCCTCAGCGCCGGTGTCAGATCGCACAGGGAGATGTCGGGCTCTGGTTGTATGCGAGCGGGTGTAGGAGGTCTTTTGGGAGCGGGTGTACTTGAGGCGATGGGCAATGGTAGGGTGTCTGGGAGGAAGCTTTCCTCCGGTAGTGGTCGCCGGGTTGTCTCCTGGCGTGGTCTTGATGGGGTTGTCATGTCCTCCTCAATAGCATAGTACACTGCATCTTCTGGTGGAGGGGGTGTGCTTGGTGATGGAAGGGGGTCGAAGGTACCATGCATCACATCCATGTCACCCCCCTGCTCCAGCGTCGGGGAAACAGGGGCATTAACACCGAGCAAATAATGTATGCCCGCTATGTCTGCCTCTATCTTGTCCATCCGTTGATCCATCCGTTGCTCCATATGTAGCATCCGTTGATCCAGCCGTTGCTCCATTTGTAGCATCCGTTGCTCCATATGTAGCACCGACTCCAGAAGCAGATCTAGCTTTGCCAGCACACTAGAATTCCCGGGGAGATCCACACTTAGCCCATTCAGGATCCGGTCTAACGAGCTGCTTGTGCATGGCATCTGGAGATCTGGGGGGATGGGTGCAACGGAGGATGAGATGGGTGTTCTCTGGAGAGAAGCGGCATCGATGGAGAGTGGAAGAGGTGACCTGGGGATGCCCGGTACAGGAGAAGCTGCAGCGTCGTCGAAGAGGGATGGAGAAGGTGACCGCTGGATTTCCGGGAGAGAAGCAGAGTCGTCCAAGAGCAAAGGAGACAGTGACCCGTGGATTTCAGAGGCAGCAGCATCTTCAGATGGAACCGGAGAAGATGGGGGTGGAGAAGCCGGGCTGAAGATTTCTGGGACAGCTACAGCAGAGTCGTCGAAGCTTATGGGAGCAAGTGGTCTGCGGATTCGGTGAGTTGGCTGCCATTCGTCTTGCGTACCGAGCACAGTACCGTATTTCTTCTTCACATAATAAGGCTGACGTGTTTTAAAAGCCTTAGCCTTTGGGGTCAGCAGAAGGTTTTCTTTGTTGGCCTTAGCCTGTCGCTTTGCCTTTGGCTTGGAAACGGTAACTGCCTTTCTCTTTTTCAGTGTGGCAGGCACAGCAGAGGTGAGATGGTTCTTTCGTCCATAGAACCGGGGATGCTCCATGTAAGCGGGAGGCACAATGCAGTATCTGGACAATGGCTCAGATAAAGATCAGCAAGTGGTGGGCTATGCAACGTGTACAACCTTTTATGCATGGTGGCCAGGTACAGGTGTTGAAAGTGGGTGGTCTGTAATGTGAGTCATTAACATATAAATACACCATCCATTTTGTGGATTCACTGCACATTGAATACACATCGACTAAATATCGAATACACATTCTTGTGTTTGTATTTATTTCTACAGTACTCGCAGCAATGCCTGTTAAGAAGATTTCAAAGGATCTCAGCATGAGAATGAAGGAGATGTACACGAGCGGAAAACGAATTGCAGATATCCAGCGCTGGTTAACTGCTTCTGGCCTCGTTGTGCCATCAAGCACCGTGTGCTATCATGCACAAGGAAAAAACAGAGACCGCAAAAAGGCACCAAAGATAACAAATGCGTAAGTATACTGTATTTATAAAACTTAACCAAAAAAAATATAGAAAACTGTAGTGTACATCTACAGTATACCGTATTTATATAGTATATTTATATTACAACAGTATATACTGTAGTGTACTGTATGTGTGGTCAATTTATATTTTTTGTGCAGCAGTATACACTTTTGGTATATTGCAATTCATTTTACAACGGAATATACAGTATATGATGTATATTTATTATGATATAACAACAGTATACCGTATTTATATAGTATATTTATTATATTACAACAGTATATACTGTACTGTATGTGTGGTCAATTTATATTTTTTGTGCAGCAGTATACACTTTTGGTACTGTATATTGCAATTCATCTTACAACGGAATATACAGTATATGATGTGTATTTATTATGATATAACAACAGTATATTTATATAGTATATTTATATTACAACAGTACTGTATACTGTATATTTTGTCTATTTATATTTATAGTACAGCAGTATACATTTTTTGTATATTTATATTTACTGTATATTACAACATTACATGTACAGTATACAGTATACATTTTATATTGCTGCATATTAATAACACAATATAATTTCTTTGCATTGTAGGGAGACTACTCTTCTGGTGGACAGAATAAGTGAGGAGAATGATGAGAGGAGCGCATTAAGGGTTAAAAACACTCTTCAGGAAAACCACAATCTGACTGTATCCGAGAGCAGCATAAAGAAGATGAGACGCAGAATTGGATGGGAATATGGACGTGTGAGGTTAGTAGTGGACAGTACAGGAGGTACTGTACTGTAAAGTAAAAGTGTTGTTTTGCAAACTGTACTGCGCTGTGACGCTAACATTTTTTATTCATTGTCATTACAGAGCGTACCCCATGATACGGGACGCAAACAAAATCAAAAGAGTGCTCCAGGCCCAGGCATGGATCGACAGCGGTGAGACTTTCCAGGATTGCATCTTCACTGATGAGTCTACTGTGTCGCTGGAGAGATTTGCAAGATTTGCGTTCCACAAAAAAGGCCGCATAACTTTGAAGCCACGGCCAAAACACCCTGTGAAGCTGCATGTGTGGGGTGCCATCTCTAGGCGTGGACCGGGATGCATTGTCGTCTTTGAAGGTACAATTTCTCAAATATAATGCCGCCTAATGCACTGTACTTGACTAGTGTTGCCTTACCGTATGCACTGTACTGTACTATTGAGCACTTTTCTTTTCTTGCTATAGGAATCATGAATAAAGATTTCTTCCAAGACAACATTGTGCCCGTGATAGTGCGATACATCACACAAGACTTTCCCAATGGTCATCGCTTTTACCAGGACAATGATCCCAAGCACACCGCGTCGACGGCGCATATCCTTGAGCGCGGCATCAACTGGGTGAAGACGCCAGCGGAGTAAGTGCAGTAGACCGTGTCCCATTTATATGTTCCCCACTGTTTTTACTGTGTACTGTATCTCTTAAACTAATTGTCCTTTCTTTCCAATCACAGATCGCCAGACTTCAATCCGATCGAAATGGTCTGGCATCAGCTGAAGGACCACATCCGTAAAGTGGCGAAACCCTCCAAGAAGGACGAGTTGTATACAGCCATAATGAGTTTTTGGAACGATGTACTCACCGTGGAACGATGCAATAAATATATAGACCATATTGCCACTGTGTTGCCCATTGTCATCGCGCGCAATGGGCAAGCATCAGGAAAGTAGTACAGTGCTGTAGTATTGTACAGTAAGTACAGTATGATACAGGTAAGTATGGCACAGTTTTTTTCTTTCCCAATAGTCAGAGTATACAGTAGTTCCAGTATACAGTACAGTAGACTAGTTTGACAGTACTACAGTAACTGCCTACTAACTGCTCCATTTTTTTCTTTCCAGAGAAAGCTGCACCAGCCACCTACTGTACAGTAGTTCTACCATAATACAGTACGCACATACAGTACAGTACAGTAACTGAACAAAGTTTTTGTTTTCTTGTCGTTCCAGGAAAAAGGGTGCCAAAGGGGGAGGGGGGGCCTTGTGTTCGTCAAATCTGCTTGTGCAGTCAAATGTACAGTATATAAACAGCAGTAATGATGTACACAAAACCTCTCCTCTCTCAATGAACTACTGTACTATTATTTCACATTACTGTATATTGTACGATTATTTCACATTACTGTATATTTATCCTGTATATTTTCAGTAATTTAGAAGCAGTGGCTGTTCTGAACAGAACAGTTACTGTAAGCAAACGGATGCACATCAGATTTACATTTCAAATTCGAGAGGGGATTTTTCCAAAGCAGGCAGGCCTCCCTCTAAGGAAGGTGGATGGTGGGATGATACAGTACTCTGGCTGGCCTCCTGCTGAATCTTGTTACCGTAGCCAGCCCAGGGCCAGATTAACAAAACAATGGCTTGGATTGGATTAGCCAGACGATTGATGCTTGGCCAGGGAGGGATTAAAAACTCTAAGGGAGGGGGTGGGTGGTGTAGCTGTAGGATTGTACTGGAGGGGGTGGGTGGTGTAGCTGTAGGATTGTACTGTGTCAGTATTTCCAACGGCAGGTCACCCTAATAATTGCATGAATAAACCCCCAAAGACAAGGCCCAAATATAGTACTGTATACAGTACAGAGCTGTATACTGTATTATAAATAAATAATCATACAGTACTGTACAGTATGTATTATTGTGTGTTGATGTTTTGAATTGCTGTTAACTTGAAATGTTTCACCATTGTATTGTACTGTATTTGTAAATAAAAGTTTTTTGTGGCGACTTCAGCAATAAAAGAACTGCTTAATTTATCTCACATAAAGTACGTGAATACGACCGCAATCACCATTGTACAGTAAATGGGTGCATAGGATGGAACGACAGGTGCTAAAGGGGTATAAATATGATATTTATCAGTGTTGATCAAAGAGAGTTGATCAGAAGGATTCCCCTTATATACAGCACTCTATTGTCATTCATACAGTACTGTATACTGTAGTAAAGGGTAGACAACACATGGTCTTGCAGAATACTGTATTACTAAAAATCTGTCAGGTTGACCAGAATCACTGCGGATATCGGAAAATAATACAATTTTATTAATTCTACGAATTAATAAAATTGTATTATTTTCCGATATCCGCAGTGATTCTGGTCAACCTGACAGATTTTTAGTAATACAATATACTGCAAGACCATGTGTTGTCTACCCTTTACTACAGTATACAGTACTGTATGAATGACAATAGAGTGCTGTATATACAGTAAGGGGAATCCTTCTGATCAACTCTCTTTGATCAACACTGATAAATACAGTAATTTATCTCACACTCAGTACTACAGACTGCTTTTTGCTTGCAATAAACAAACAAACAGGGAAGCGCTACTGTATACTGTATGAGTTAGGATCAGGCCCAGCAGCCACTTTATGTTGAAAACCACATATGAAATGAGCATAAAATTGCATGAATAATTACACAAAAATATATAAAATAAATAGCACAAGTCTCTGACAGAGAGAAATTGTCCAGGTGGTGTGGATACAGGTTAATGCCCCTGTCTGATAGGACAGACTCGGGCAAGAATGGCCTGTGAGAGGTGAATATCCAGAATGGTACAGTAGCTGGGATGGAAAGCGCTACCAACTGTGCAGGTATTGAAGTGTGTAGAAATGGGAATGTGCCGTAGGCATCAAATGTGGAAAGCGCTCACCCAGACTTCATACACTTTGCGCTTTTTGCTTGCAGACTGCAAAGCCGCAAGACCAGCAACATTGTAAAAAAAGAGCAAAAAAAGAGCAATGAGCGCGAAATTGGCGTGGGAACTTCTGTTCTAGGGCCCCTAGAAATAATATTCTTTATTTTATTTATAAACTCACATTTATAAACCCCGTCACCCACCGCCGCTACACACAATAAAGCGGGCACTTACAGTACAGTATATATTTATTTCTCTTCATGTATTTATTTAGATTTATTTATTAATTGTGGAGCTGCTGTGCGTGAGGGGCCATGGCCAGGATGGGGGGGGGGGGGGGTAACGGTACAGTATGTGGGTAGGGGGTGAGGGTGGTTAGACCTCACAGTACATTATGCACATTGGGCCCCCCCCCCTCCCCACATTTACATACACTGCACGACATCAATGCATGGAGGGTTTACCAATGCAGGGAGGGTTTACCAATGCAGGTAAGGCTTTAGGCCTTTATATCTCTCTCCCTTCAATGTAATCTGTTTAACAGAAACATTAGGGGGAAGGGGTTTTAGGCCTTTATATCTCTCTCCCTTCATTGTAATCTGTTTAACAGAAACATTAGGGGGAAGGGGCTTTAGGCCTTTATATCTCTCTCCCTTCATTGTAATCTGTTTTGTAATCTGTTTAACAGAAACATTAGGGGGGAAGGGGCTTTAGGCCTTTATATCTTTCTCCCTTCATTGTAATCTGTTTAACAAAAACATTAGGGGGGAAGGGGCTTTAGGCCTTTATATCTCTCTCCCTTCAGTGTAATCTGCTTAACAGAAACATTAGGGGGCTTTAAACAATGCTGTGTATAATGTATAAGGTTTTTTACAATTAGATAGATGTAATCCTTGGTACTGTATTGTAAGGGTTAGCTTTGGTTTTAAATTGTGTTTTCTGGTTGGTACTTACAGTATATATTGATTTTGGTTTACTTGATTGGTTAAAATACTGTAGTTGACTTGTTTGGAAGTGTTTGTATTTACTGGTAGAGTAGCTTGCAATTATATTGTTAACATTCATTTGCAGAATGTACAGTACTGTATATGGTGCATAGATTTAATGCTATGCATCATTTACAGTATACAATGTAAATGCAATGTACTGTGTGGATTGGAATGTTATGTTTTATATTGTAAAATCAGTTAGGATTATTAAATGGATTATTATTATTATTGTCTGTACTGTATGGAGATGCGTTATTTGTAGGACAGTATGATTTTGATAACCATTCTACATGTACTGTATTTGTATATTGGTTCATCATCTGTGTGTATATACTGTATACTATACAGTATATATATATATATATATATATATATATATATATATATACTGTATATATATACAGTATACTGTATATATACTGTACACAGTATATACTGTATATGTACTGTATAGGGATTGTTATTATATATACTGTATAATGTATATATATATATCCAGTATATATACAGTATATACTATACAGTATATATTTATTTCTCTCCATGTATTTATTTATTTATTTAGATTTATTTATTAATTGTGGGGCTGCTGTGCGTGAATTTTTTTTATTGGGGGTGAGGGGGGTGTTTGGCCCTTGTTGTGAGTTTAGGACTTGCAGCAGCAGCACAATTAATAAATAAATGTAAATAAATAAATAAATAAATAAATAAATGACAATAAATACATTTGAAATACATTTTTATTGATAGTGTAGATGTGCAGGGGGTCTCCGGAGCTGAAGCGCACAGGTTTCAGGTCTGGGGACCCCGTGCCCCCCGAGATACAGGCCCCTTTAGGGGGTGCCGGTATCCCTCTGCTCTGCTTGGTTTACAGGCCGCGATCACGTGATCGGGGCCTTTAACGCAGAGCACTCAGCACTCAGAAACACAGGCCAGGCAGATTTAACACACACACACAATAGGGGGAGGTTTTTTTTTACATAGATTGCAGGGAAGCTTAACACACACACACAATAGGGGGAGGTTTTTTTACATAGATTGCAGGGAAGCTTAACGCACACACACAATAGGGGGATAGGGGGAGGTTTTTTTTACATAGATTAGAGAGAAGGCAGGGCGTTTTAAAAGCGAGAATAGGGGCAGGGGGTTTTACATAGATTAGAGAGAAGGCAGGGCGTTTTAAAAGCGAGAATAGGGGGAGGGGGTTTTACATACAGTAGATTAGAGAGAAGGCAGGGAGTTTTAAAAGCGAGAATAGGGGGAGGGGGTTTAACATACAGTAGATTAGAGAGAAGGCAGGGAGTTTTAACACAGACGTGAAAAATATGTATTGAATGTATTAATTGTTTATTATGCCTTAACCCCTTTATTGCCTTAGCGGCTATCCGCTATGGTAATGACGCAGCATTTTCCGTATTTTTAATAATATTGATCAGGAGCAGGGGGGGTCCCTGAGCATTAATTTCTGGCTCAGGGAACCCCCTGCTCACTGTACAATATTATAAAAATACACAAATGATGCTTCTTTACCATAGCGCATAGACGCTAAGGTAAAGAACGAGTGTTTATTTATACTGTATATTGTATGTGTTTTATTGATACTGTACATGTGCAGAGGGTCTCCAGAGCAGAAGCGCACAGGTTTCAGGTCTGGGGACCCCGTGCCCCCCGAGATACAGGCCCCTTTAGGGGGTGCCGGTATCCCTCTGCTTGGTTTACAGGCCGCAGTCACGTGATCGGGACCTTTAAACGCAGAGGGATACCGGCACCCCCTAAAGGGGCCTGTATCTCGGGGGGCACGGGGTCCCCAGACCTAAAACCAACGCGATTCAGCTCCAGAGACCCCCTGCACATCTACACTATCAATAAAAATGTATTTCAAATGTATTTATTGTCATTTATTTATTTATTTATTTATACAGTATTTATTTATTTATTTTTTGGCGGCTGCTGTGCTGTGTGTGTATTTTTTTTATTGTGGGAAGCGGGAGGGTGGGTGAATGGGGTATTAGCCCCAACGATGGTTGGGGAGGGCTTGCAGGGGGGGGGGTAGCGGGAGGGCTTAACCCCTTCATGAGCGTAGCGGTATTAACTGCTACGGTCGTGAAGGGGTTAAGTGCACCCGCAACCCCCCCCCCCCCCTCCCACAAGTCCTAAACTCACACCAAGGGCCAAATACCCCCCTCACCCATCCCCACTACACACAATAAAGCGGGCACGGTGGGTTAACCCCTTCATTGCCTTAGCGGCTATCCGCTATGGTAATGACGCAGCATTTTCCGTATTTTTAATAATATTGATCAGGAGCAGGGGGGGTCCCTGAGCATTAATTTCTGGCTCAGGGAACCCCCTGCTCACTGTACAATATTATTAAAATACCTCTCTCTGCTGCAAACACATCTCGCCCCCAGTATGTGCAGTAATTTACTGAACATGTACTGTAGAATAAATGCATAGTTTTATTTATTCGGGTTTATTACACAGTATACTGTTCGGCTGGAAAACATCAGCATACTGTACAGCACAATATTACTGTATCCATCGAAATCCCCCCATTAGCCGTTTTCTTTTCTGAGGAAAAACAAAATGAAAAGTTTTAATGTACAGTAATGGTCAGCCCCCTAAAGAAGTACCCAGCCTGCCCCACCAAAATAATACGGCAACAATACAGTACTCACCATACTGTATTACTGAATTTCCCATTCAGCTTGCGCCGGCGGGCCACTGCCACTGCCACTGCCAGTCCAGCTTTCATCATCACCCACGTCGATAGTTTGCAGAGGGACTAGCCCACCTGTAGTCAGCAGCGGGAAATCGCTTACGTACATGCAAGCTTCATCAAAACTGGCTGCGAAATCCATCTCAGGGTTGTCACCGACGGCGGGACCATGATGATAAGCTGATGCTGGTGCTGGTTCTGGTTCTGGCGCAATGCTTGGCAGGGACTGTCGCTTCTTATTTGGTTTTAACACGACCCTTCGCCTTTTGCCGCCTCCATTATCATAGATACGGGAAAAACCCTGTGACACACACCAATACCCTCCAACAAATTGGGGCTCAATACGGTGAAAACAGGGGTCACTACATAACCTTTTCCTTATTGCCCGCTTCCACAAATGAGGAGTTGGCGAAAATCTGTAAAAGTCATAGTTTTCGATAAAATACTGATAAATTTGAACAACTGTTGCCATCTTATCCTCTGTTGCATTAATAGCGGCCCATATCAAATAAGCATAACTTCTGTCAGGTTTTTGGAACACGGGCTGCATTTGAACACTCATGTCTCTGTAGAATAGTGTAAGCGAAAATGGTCTTTGTCTTTATTTAATACAGTATGTAAAGCCTAAATTGATACATTTTTTGCAACATCTTCCTTCAGTTTCAAGGACAAGTTACAATAGCATACTGTACTGGGATAAAGTATTTTTTTTAAACGAAACAACTTGCAAAGCCCACACATTACTTAAGTCATGAGTTTATGCCATCTGGTGGACAAGCGAAACATTGCAGCCTAATAAATTCTTCACATTATCATTTAACAGATCAGGCCCCCGTCAGCCAGGCATGAACCGTGGCTGGGAAGGCAAACGCAACGCAGCATGCAAGAGGTGAGCAGCGGCGGATTCCAGGTATCTGCCAGGTACAAACCGGGCATTTGCTCGAATAAAGTGTGTCGGTGCAGTATATGTCTAAACAAATCAGGTGCAAAAAAATGGTGTGGAATGAGAAGGGACACGGGGGGAAGTTCAACAGCTTTAGAGTCTCGCTAGTTTATTTATACATAGAATGCCAGACCTGGACCAGCCAGTCCTTCTTCCAATTTATGGAGGTCCTACATCTCCGTGGTCATAAGCCCCTATGGGTTCAGCGGAACCACCCGGGTCCCTACCCCCCGCCCCCTACAAGTCAGGGAGATGAGGGGCAGAGGGCAAGGGCAGCCCGCACCCCAGAGATCCACTGAATACCAAGATAACAGTGATACATTGATAGTTAATACTGGAACATAACAAAACACAAACTTTTGTAACCTTAAGCAACAATGATTGCGGACTTTCCAGAAAACCATCCTTAACACCTTTCTCCCGGCTGTGGTCTGCAATGTCCTAACCAGCTCTGTAGGGAGCGATCTCCCCAAAGACCCCCACCATCCAGGCATCCCGGGTGCAGGGGAGCGGGAGGGGGCGAGGGACAGGGGGGGTAGACCCCGGGCAACGAGGGGAGGGGCATCTGATGAAGGTGATTCCCCCCAGCTTCAACACATAGCCCCATGCTTGGGATACCTTCTGGTCTGTCGCTTTACCAAGCCGCCACCCCCCCCCAACAGCCAAAGAACCCCCCCGAACCAATAGGAGCAGACAGGCTGGTGGTTTTTATTTTGCTGAAGGGGTCTGCATTAAGGACCTTCACCTGGACTCAAGCGCTGCACTTCATTTCAGTAATCACCATTTGGGCCCTGAGGGCCTCTTCTCTGGGAACGAGTCGAACACATCGGATGGAGTCTCCGAAGTCGTTGATTCTAGACCTTCAGGGAGGGGATCGATTCCCAACCATCGCAGAAATTCTGGGCCGTCCTCTAGATATTTCAGGTTTTAAGCCGCTCCATTTTTTATCCCTGTTAGCCGGAATGGAAAGGCCCATCGATATCTTATTCCATTCTCGCATAGAATTGTTGTAATTTTTCCAAGGCTTTCGCTTGTCTCTTTCTGTCTATATTCAAGGAGATCACTTCTTAGTATTCTGGTGGATTTGCTGGTCTACAATTCTGTGGTTATATCCACGGTTTATGAAATCCAATCTCAAAGCTATAATCCGCTGGCCTCTGTCTGCTGTGTCGGAGCATATCCGGTTGTATTGTATGGCTTGACTGTAGATGGTTGCATGCTTAGTGTGTGTCGGATGGAAGCTGATGTCCCTCAAATAGCTGGTTCTGTCTGTAGGTTTGCGGTATACAGAAGTTTGTAGTTGGTTGTTCTTTATAGTAATGGTGGTGTCTAGGAAGTACACTTCATCTGGGGAATGGGTGAGTTTGAGGTTGATGGTCGGGTGGAACGTATTGAAGATCTCATAGAACTGTAGGAGGTCCTGTTCACCAGAGGTCCAAATAAGGAGGATGCCATCGATGTAGCGAAGGTATGTAAGAGGTTTCAAGTGACAGGTAGAAAGAAAGTCACTTTCCAGTTTTGCGCAGAACAGATTTGCATACTGTGGCACCATCTGAGTGCCCATAGCGGTCCCAATTGTCTGGAGATTTGTGTCATTTCCAAATGTGAAGTAGTTATGGGTCAGAATAAATTCAATGCATTTATTCAGTGTCTCTGTGAGTGGCTCCTGCGGTCCCAGAATGTATCTGCAGGCTGAAATCCCATCTTTGTAGGAGATGTTAGTGTAAAGTGACTCTACATCCATGGTTGCTAGTAGTGTTCCTGTTTGGAGGGGGCCAATAGCATTAAGTTGGTTAAGCTGGTCGGGGGTATCCTAGATATAGCTGGGTGTGTTCCTGACAAGTGGTTTTAGAATGCCTTCCACCCAGCCAGAAATGTTCTCAGTCAGTGTGCCAGATCCAAAGATAATAGGGCTCCTAGGGTTACCCTCTTTGTGAATTTTAGGGAGCATGTACAGATGCAGCGGCCGTTATTAGAACATTTACCTGGGTACATCCCGCGTTAAGCCGCATGGTGGACCCGAGATGGTCAGCTGCAGACATAATGGCCCATCGGAGTAACACAGCTACAGGCCCCGCTATGGGGTTCCGGTATCCCCATGTTAAAATCCTGTGGGTCATGTGACCGTGGGATCTAAACAAAGCAGAGGGATACCGGCACCCCATAACGGGGCCTGTATCTCGGGAGAAGGTGGTCCCCGAGGCTGAAATAAACTTTGTTCAGCTCAGGAGACCTCCTGCTCTCACACACAAATAAAAATGTAAGCAGCTTCATTACCTTAGCGGCCATGCAATGCCCGCTAAGGCAATGAAGGGGTTAAGGCACAGTAATGTAGCAGATTACATTACAATAGGTACTGTACTACCCACCCACTAATACACAACCCACCCTGTGTCCCACTATAATACCATGATTTATTATTTTACACACAGGATTAATCCACCAGGCTGATGGGGGTCCCCGGTGGTCCCCACTGGTGTCTGCAGGCCCCACAGTGTACCCTGGGGGGTACCCACGGGTGTCTGGGGGCCTTCAGGTGGTCCCCACGGGACTCCAGGAGGTCCCCATGGGTCACCCACCCCACAGGCCCCAATGGGATCCACGGGTGTCTGGGAGTCCCCCCGGGCCATCCCCAGAGGTGTCTGAGGCACTCAGGTGGTTCCCATGGGGGTCTGGGGCCTTTGGGTGGTCGCTGTGGGTCCACGGGCCCCCAGGTTCTTCCTTGAAGGTGTCCCCCGTGGGTCCTCAGGTGGGCATCCGGGGGTCCTTGGGTGGTTCCCACGGGGGTCTGGGGGCCCTTGGGTGGTTCCCACGGGTGTCTGGGGCCCTCTGTGGTCCCTGTGGGTCCGCGGGCCCCCACAGCTGTGGGGCGTCCAGTTCTTCCCCGCAGGTGTCCCCCATGGGCGTCCGGGGGTCCTCTGGTGGTACCCGTGGGCGTCCCAGGGTCCTCAGGTGGTCTACATGGGTCCTCATACCATATATACCATTAATTCATTCCTTGTTGTTTTATTAATTAATGGCTTTGATTGGTTAATGGTTTAATTAATTCCTTGTTGTTTTATTAATTGCGTCGATTGGTTAATGGTTTAATTCATTCCTTGTTGAGCTGGTTAGTGCCTTTATCAATTACATTTGTTGGCTACTGGTTTTATTTAGTGAATTGGGGTGTTTCTGTGTTTTTGAATGTTTTATTATTGTGTGTTTTGTGCATGAATATATTGTGATTAGGTACCCATTGACTGCTATAGTGGCTTATCAAGCCCATATTATATGGGTATGATGTACTACTATACTACTCAATGGGTACAGGGTGGGTATAATGGTTCCGGGGTGGGTGGTTAGGCCTCCCGGGTGAGTAGCGGGGCAGGGTGGGTTAACCCCTTAATTACTGTAGCAGTTATTAACCGCTATGGTGATTAAGGGTCTGGGGGCCACTAGAATTTATTTTTGCTATGTATGCTTTCTGGCAACAGAGGACAGGGACCTTGCAGGATCCTGACAAGGACGCCCTTCTTTTTGCAGGGGTAAGTAGAACTGTATTTATTTACTTTATTTATACTTGCTAATGTTGTGTTTAATAATGGGCAAATAATCTATTATCCATATCTGGATAATAGTTATTTTGCCCATTACTGTACTGTATGTGTTTGTTGGGGGGGAGGGGGGTGTATTTATTTAAATGTAGGACATGTTTTACCTTTTTACATACAGGATTGGTACCGCAGGGCTGTGGGGACCCATGGATACCACCTGAGGACCCATGAGGGACACCTGCGGGGAAGAACCGGATGCCCCATAGCTGTGGGGGCCCACGGACCCGCAGGGACCACCCGAGTCCCGCAGACACCCTTGGGTACCCTCCATAGTGCACTCTGGGGCCTGCGGACACCCGTCGGCCTGGGGTATTAATCCTGTGTGTAAAATAATAAATCATGGTTTTATAGTGGGTGGGTTGTGTAATGTAATATGCTACAGTACTGTGCCTTAAGCCCTTCATTGCCTTAGCGGGCATTTCATGGCCGCTAAGGTAATGAAGCTGCTTACATTTTTATGTATTGTGTGTGTGAGCAGGGGGTCTCCTGAGCTAAACAAAGTTTATTTCAGCCTTGGGGACCCCCTAATTTCCGGTATGTGGTGCCGGTATCCCTCGCTTTGTTTACATCCCACATGGATTTTAACATGGAGGAGATACCGGCACTGATGAACAAAGGAACATAGGGCACAACGGGTTTAGCAAATCAAACTCATTTATTGAGCCAAGTGTTGGCTCAATAAATGAGTTTGATTTGCTAAACCCGTTGTGCCCTATGTTCCTTTGTTCATCTGTTCAGGACTGATTGCAGGCTTTCGTGCAAACACTGGAGCACCGGTAACTGTATCATTATTTTTCTTTTTGAGGTGTGCAGCATTTCTCTTATATTGTCTGGAGATACCGGCACCCCATACCGGGGCCTGTAACTCAGGAAATAGGGGGTCTCCGAGACTGAAATCAACTTTGTTCAGCACAGGAGACACCTTGCTCACGCACACTATGAATAAAAATAAAATGTAAGCAGCTTCATTACCTTAGCAGCTACCCGCAGCTAAGGTAATGATTTTTTTTATTGGGGGGGGGGGGTTGATACTAGTGTGAGGGAGCAGGGGGTCTCCTGAGTTGAACAAAGTTAATTTCAGCCTCGGGGACCCCCTACTTCCCGAGATACAGGCCCCATTATGGTGTGCCGGTATCCCTCTACTTTGTTTAGATCCCATGGTCACATGACCCACAGGATTTTAACATGGGGATACCGGCCCCCCATAACGGGGCCTGTATCTCGGTAAGGGGGTCCCCTGACCTGAAATCAATGCGGTTCAGCTCCGGGGACCCCCTGCTACATTACTGTAATGTTCGAATTTTAATAAAAACCCTGCGATCGCCTTGAGAGGCGCGCAGTTAGAGTGACTGATTCAGCCTATCTCTTACTGTGCGTCTATCTATAGAGACCCCTGCTATGTTACTCCGATGGGCCATTAGTCTGCTGCGGCACAACTCATGAGGATCTCGGGCATATCTCGAAATTCCATTTTGAGATTTGTTCGAATAACTGCCGCTGCATCTGTAGAATGTGCCAGGTTTTGGGTTACCTGGTATCAGTTCCAGAATTTGTTCTATTGTGTAGATCGGGAGTGTTTTAATGATCCTGTTGAGTTCTCATGTATTTTTTTTGTTGGATCCTCCTGCAGTTTGGTGTAATACTTTGGATCAGAGTTGTCCGTGCACTTCCCGCAGGTAGTCTGTGGTGTTCATTATGACCACTGCTCGTCCCCTGTCCGCAGGTTTGATTGCTATGTTGTAGTTGGCCGTTAGCGATTCTATGGCTCTCCTCTTGATCAGTGTCAGATTACAGTATATGTCTGCTTCCTTACTTTGTCGATGTGCCGGTCCAATTTGGGGTTGCACCCAGTTTGTGGGGTCCAGTTGGATTTTTGTTTCTCCCTGCTCATGTGCAGCGGCCATCCTTCTGCAGTGTTAGCACGATCTTGGTCAAGTCTGTCATGGAAGAACTCCTTAGAATGTAGTCTTCTGAAGAACTATCAGGTCACTGCACAGCTCAATCTTGTCCATAGGCTTGGTAGGGCAGAATGCGGGACCCTTTTGATAATACAGATGACTCTGCTTGATTTTGTGTATAGTCTGAGAGGTTAACAGTGCAGTCCTGCTGTTGGTGACTGTCAATGTTTGGATTATTTATGGTTGTGCTGGCTGCTGCAGAGTATCTTATTCATACCCTCAGTCTGTGGAGTTTCTTTTCCTTGTTGCTAATAAGGCCCTTCAGGAGTTTTTCATGGAATGTTAGGAGTCCTCTCCAAATGTCTGAGCGTATTTCTCCTGTTTCCAGGATGCTGTCTATTGTCGCCGTTGTCTTTCTCCGGTTGCTGTAACAGATGCTAATCAGATGGTTCCTTAATCTTTCTGAGTTCCTGGTGCACAGTTGTTGGGAGAATTTTGTGTTGTATGTGTTCGCAAGTGGGTTTTTGAGGACGAGTATGTATGTATGATGTATGTATATATATATATATATATATATATATATATATATATATATATATATAGAGAGAGCTTAACCCCGTTATAGCGCGCCCCTATATAACGCGGTTTTCACGTGGCTCCCGTTTAAAAAAAAAAAACTGCACACAAACTGCACACTCTCACTGCACACACTCACTGCACACTGCACACACTCCCAGCTCTCACTGAACACACTCACTGCACACACTCACACTGCGTACTGCACACTCCCAGCACTCACTCTCACTGCACACACTCACTGCACACTCCCAGCACACTGCACACTCTCCCAGCACTCACTGCACACTCACAGCACACCACACCTCCCACTCCCCCTCCCTACCTTTGGTGTCAGCTGCTGAGATCGGAGTGGAGCTGGCATCAGGAGGAGGGGGGGTGTCGGGAGGAGGGGGGGGGTGTGGATGCCGGTAGGGGGGGTGAGTGAGGAGCAGGCTGGGACTCGGAGGGCCGCGTGGGCTAGGCCCAAAACGGATTATGCTGCGGAGGGCCGGTAGGTGTGGGGGCCTCGGGGGGAGGAGGAAGTGGATGCCGGTGGAGGGGGATGGATGCCGGTGGTGGGAGGTAAGGAGCAGGTTGCGTCTGGACTCGGAGGGCCGCTGCTGGGGGACGTGTAGGGCTTCCGGCCACCTCTTCCTTCCTTCCCTCCCTCCTTACTCCCTCCCTCCCGATCGGGCGCGCGGCGTTCATTTAAAAAAAAATTAGCGCGACCCCGGTTCTAGCGCGGTCGGATCGGGTGGCCCCCGACGACCGCACTATAACGGGGTTGAGCTGTATATATATATATATATATATATATATATTAGAAAAACAAGAGGAGAAGCGCCCGATCCTTGTGTGAAATCCAATAACAAAGGTTTAATAACATGAATCACGACAAATGCACACTCACAATTTGTCACTGCATAAAAAGCATTGTATGGGTAAGCCCATGCGCCAACATGTAGCCAAATCACCGTCTGTTTGCTCCGTCACGTCAGACCATCACTGCTGCTGGTGTCACCTGGTAGACTATCCCTCCGGCAACCCGAAACTGCAGCCTGTGGTTCCTGCCAAACTTGATCTGTATTGTGTGCGACTCAGGGAAATCCTTCCCCTTCCTGGTGTCTGGCGTCGGAGCTACTCCACCACCGTAGTTCAATTAGACCACGTGACCCTACGCGTTTCTTCTGGCACAGCATGTCATTTCCCAGAATCCCTTGCTACAGTGGGAGCACTGTATGCTTGGTGATAATGGTTGAAAGGCAGGATTGCAGACCTGTCTAAGACATGTGAATGTGCACACACGTGATATTCTTTATTGGCTATACAGTATGCTAACGGTGGAGGTTTTTTGTCGCCTTTTTCACTCACCATAACTTAAAAAAATATATATATATATATATATATATATATATGAGAAACTGTACATAATACCGTGCTCCTCCCTATAGAAGTTTGCTGCAGGTAAAAAGATAGGCCTTACATATAGAAAAACAAAAAGAACGATTCCTGCGCTCCTACTAATTAGGCTAAGATAAAATAATAATCTCGTGAAAAAGGGTATTTTGTTAAACCCTTTGGCCAAAGGATTTTTAAGTGAAAAAAGAGGGGAATGAACCCCGTGTATCCGATGCTCCTAATTCGTGTGTATGACTATTTTGTTGTCTTGTATCCTCTGATCCATATATAATCAACAGATATAGGAATCTTACTGCAAGTATGAATTATAATGAGTCATAAAGGAGGGTAGTATATAGACTAAAAACCTGGGTGGGGGGCTAGTGCACAGGAAAATGGATAGAGGCAGGAGAAGAAGCATCCGCAGATGCCTCTCTCATGAACTCAAAGAAGCCCACAACCTGCTGCCCTTACCCGACCCGGTCTTTCATTGCCCGTCCCGCCGGTCCCAGCTCATGGAACACTCCAACTGTGTCATCTCTGGTAAGGAGCTGTTTGTCCGGATAAGTCCCAGCATGCCGTGCGCTGCGGCGCGTCCACACGTTCCAAGGGGCGGCGCTAGAAGCTCACGCTGAGAGGGATGTGAGGCTCACTGGTAATGCAGTAAGATGCCTGCGTGCTCCAGCCAGTGTAGAGAATAGTGAAAATAAAGATGATAGGCGGTCACTGCGAGATGGGAATCAGCCAAACTTGAAATAAAATCAGCTTTATTTAGTCAAAGTGCTGCACATCACAGAGAAAGAAACTCTGACGCGTTTCGTCCCGTCATGCGACTTTATCAAAGAGTGAAGAACTCACAACACACAGGCACCTCAAGTAGGTAATGGCTACTCCCCCTTTTGTCAGATAATAATAAAGACCCAGCAGTTAGCAATCAACCAAATGAGCTGAAAGCCAGGGATAGAGTCAAATTACTCCACATAAGACATCCTATGTTTGACAAAAATGTGTAAAAAAATCCATAATAACAGAATACACAAGAAGACAAAAAACAACAATAAAAAATGTATTAAAAACAAGAATGAAAGTAATGTGAAGCATCTATAATATAAGTTAATGAAGAAAAATATACACATATATGCAGTGTTCGACAAACCTATACATTTGCACGCCCCGGGCGAGTGGATTTAACATCGTGGCGAGCTCCTATTGGCCCAAGTAGCACACGTGTGGTACTAGGTGGCGAGTAGATTTTTTCGTGATTTGTCGACCACTGCATATATGGTTATAATCCATAGAAACAGGACGTAAAGTCCAATTATGGTGCAGCAGACATATTCCACAGGTATATTGTATAACAAGTTCCATAAGCCACGGATATCTGTATTTTTGATCCTTGGTATATTAGTGAAAATAAAACTGCTCCAAAGGGATTGACATCAATTGTTAACCTAGTATTTAGTTCATAAGCACGTGACTGCCAGTTGGGGCTTAAATCTTAAAGTGGGATTTATAGAGTATTGGGGGAACACAACACCAAAGGTAGACGGTTCCCTTTTCCCCTACCACACTCAGATAAGTCCCTGAACAATATAGGTGACAGAGTCAGAGATCAGTGGTAATATCACAATCCACTCACTTTGAATTGTAGAGTGATGGTAACCAGCAGGAAATCCGTGTAGGCGTGCATCCAACTTGATTGAAGATCAGAAGAAAACAGCCTCTAGAGAGGAGAGTGGAGCACAGCGCAGGGACAAACGGCAGGAACCAGTACACCATAGGTTAGAAAACTACTTTATTGGTCATCAAGGGGAGACACCATAAAAAGGAACAAATACCCACACTGACGCGTTTCGGGCTAAGAAAGGGCTTAGCCCGAAACGCGTCAGAGTGGGTGGTTGTTCCTTTTTATGGTGTCTCCCCTTGATGACCAATAAAGTAGTTTTTTAACCTATGTGTGCTGGTTCCTGCCGTTTGTCCCTGCGCTGTGCTCCACTCTCCTCTCTAGAGGCTGTTTCCTTATGGTTATAATCCCGTGGAAAAGTACAATGTACATAACAATTAAATAACCAAAACTGAAACATAATAACCTAATAAAATATGAACCTTAGGAATATAAATAACAAATGAAGAAAATGCATGTAAATGAAACAAATAGAGTTACATATAATATTCAAATAGCCAAGCATGATAGCAAAATATGTAACAATTGGTTTGGGGAGCCTTGAGAGTGTGTCTCGGTACATTACATTATATCTATATCTAACATCATCTAATATACTGTACTTAATTGTTACATATTTTGCTATCATGCTCGGCTATTTGAATATTATATGTAACTATTTGTTTCATTTACATGCATTTTCTTCATTTGTTATTTATATTCCTATGGTTCATATTTTATTAGGTTATTATGTTTTAATAACCATAAATGTGTTTATTTTTCTTCATTAACTTATATTATAGATGCTTCCAATTACTTTCATTCTTGTTTTTAATACATTTTTTATTGTTGTTTTTTGTCTTCTTGTGTATATATACCTGTTATTATGGATTTTTTTTTTACACATTTCTGTCAAACATAGGATGTCTTATGTGGAGTAATTTGACTCTATCCCTGGCTTTCAGCTCATTTGGTTGATTGCTAACTGCTGGGTCTTTATTATTATCTGACGAAAGGGGGAGTAGCCATTACCTACTTGAGGTGCCTGTGTGTTGTGAGTTCTTCATTCTTTGATAAAGTCCCATGACGGGACGAAACGCGTCAGAGTTTCTTTCTCTGTGATGTGCAGCACTTTCACTAAATAAAGCAGTTTTTATTTCAAGTTTGGCTGATTCCCATCTCGCAGTGACCGCCTATCATCTTTATTTTCACAAAGCATTTGTAAGCCTGCATGCCACGTCAATGCATACCCGTTAATGCAGGTACCTACACTATATATATGTAATAGTTGTCCCATGGACTGGTGCAAAAAGTGTAAAAGGCCTGACAGGATTAAATAAAGCATGAGCTTATGTGAGTAGTGCAATTAAAATCTGGCTAAAGCCAGTATCATACTTACCTTTACTATAGAGGTAAACAGGGTGCACAAATTCCATGGTGTGAATGTAATAAAGCTTACACATATATGTATATCTCTGTCAGCCTTACACATTCACCTACCATTCAATGGAGGGTGATGTCCAGACTGACACTGGGGTATATTATACTGTACCTGCACTAATTGGAAAATTGGTAGGGGCTCAGTAATTGCTATGTAAAGCAGATGAGCCAATATAGACGAATATATATATATATATATATATACATATATACAGGCATACCCCGCATTAACGTACGCAATGGGACCGGAGCATGTATGTAAAGCGAAAATGTACTTAAAGTGAAGCACTACGTTTTCCCACTTATTGATGCATGTACTGTACTGCAATCGTTATATACGTGCATAACTGATGTAAATTACCCATTTGTAACAGGCTCTATAGTCTCCCCGCTTGCGCACAGCTTCGGTACAGGTAGGGAGCCGGTATTGCTGTTCAGGACGTGCTGACAGGCGCATGCGTGAGTTGCCGTTTGCCTATTGGGCGATATGTACTTACTCGCGAGTGTACTTAAAGTGAGTGTCCTTAAAGCGGGGTATGCCTGTATATAATAAATGACCATATAGATTTCAAGGAATCACTATCAATAGACTACAATTCACTTATCTTTTGGCGTTTTTACTAATTTCTTCTAAAACTTCAATAACTTTCAATTAAGAAAAAAAAAAGAAGGGATCCAACTTTTCAGAGCCGTAATATGACTACCGGCATGCTTGCACGTAGGGAAAGATGGTCAGAACGTACAGTACTAGTATGATACGAAGAGGAGAGAAAAGGTCCCAGGCAGAGGATGCAAACAATGCACAGCTTGTTGGAATAAAAGTTTGGTAACACCAAGGCTTTGAGTGTTTGGCGATGTACATTCAATAAAAAGAAACCTTTTTAACAAACTTTTTTTGATCCAGCCATCGTCATTTTTCACTTTTATTCCAACAAGCTTTGCACTCTTTGCATCCCCTCCCTGGGACCTTATCTCTCAGAACAAAACGGAACAGCAGCACACTGACAACAGAATATATGGCTCCTACAGTAAGTGTGAGTACTCTAAACTTCAATCAACTTATATGTTTTAGTACCTTTGGAGTTTAACCAGTTTAGCACCAGGGGAGTATCTCAGGACATTAGGTGTTTTTGAGGGTGGCGGCTGTTTGTCCTTTTATATTGGTCAACCTGGTAATTCCACCACATTACCCTTTATGGATATTTCTCCCCATAATAGGAGCAACATATGACTGGACACACTGGTTAGCAATTTTTATTGAGAATACACCTGTATCTATCATTGGAACATTGTTACATCATGATGATTTGAATAATTCATATTTATCTTTGCAAGATGTTTTATGCTCACATATTAGAGCACTGTTACGGAGCATTGCTCAATTTTTTCTCTGATACGAAGATGACACAGCAGTATGGAATCTCCAATGTAGTACTGAATACTACATTATTTTACACTGTAGGAATACTGGCATTTTTTTGCACTTTGATTTTTTTTTAAAATTTACACCAAGCATTTGTTTACTTTGCTTAATATCATCCAGAAATGTATTGTTAAGGCTTATTGGGCAGATTAAATATGATAATAAATGGGTTTTTTTAAAGAGTATTTTATGCTTTATACATTTTGTTTTTAATTTTGGAGTACCTAGTCAAAATGTTTTGCTTTCAATAATCTACAGGTGTGTTGCAGATCTCCCAGCTATAAAGAGATAACAAAAGCAAGAATGGCATACCAGTAATGCATTATGTGACACTTAATACACATTTTTGCCCATCACGCAAAAAATATTTAAATCTCCAGTGCACATAAAATATTAAATTGTAGTGCAATTCAATTATTTTTTTAAAACATGCAATGTTCTGCAAAGGGAGCAATTGCACACATTTCTGTTTTCTCACTGGCTGGTGTGTCCATTAAATTAAACCAATTCATGTCTTAAATAATCTCAGTTTTTGAAATGAAGTACAATTTATTATCTAACCACCTGTACTAATGCACTCATGAACAAAATGTTTTTCTCAAAATCTAGCACCCAAATGAATAACTTTATTTTGTTAAGGGTATAAACAATAGGCAAATGACAGCAGATAATAAATCAGAATACTGTGAACGCAAATGGAAATTACCTTAGAAGGTAAAAGTATAGGGTAAACTTAGAAGTAAACAATTCATGGTAAATTATAACAATCTATTTTACAACACTGTGTTTTATTACTATTTGGATCTAATGACATTTAAGACAGATATAGTGTACTGCATCACCGAGTTCAAACATAAATGGAACAATTGTCTGAAGTTATGTACAGAATGTTTTTATGGCTTGCAGTAAAATGTATTTTTTTTAAACAGCATATTTATTATTTGGCTTTACTTCACATTGATGCATGGAATGTTAAAGTAATGAAGCATATTAAGTAAGGGTGAAAGTGTTGTAGTTTTCAACTACCCTGTCTACTTACCCTCTTCACCAATAGTATACTGTAGCAGTAGACAAGTGTAGCGCATAAAATAAAAGCTTTTATTCTTTGAGATCGAGGGAATGTTATATTTGTTAAGAAACACAGATGTTAGCAATATTTTATCCTTACAATCTGACAAAAGCATCTTCCTTTTTCTGAAAGTATTCATTAAATACAATACATATGTTGATATTTTATTTTAAAGATGCAGTCCATTTTTGTAGATATATGCCCAATATCTTAATATTTTGTTTGAGCAGGAAGGAGAAAATGACTCAGTGCTTTGGAATACATGTATTAAGTATGTAACATTAAAGATACTGTATTGTCGCAGTGAAAAATGTTATTATGTAGCGTTTAAGAAATGTATGAAAAAATGTGTATTGTTTAGTATATCTACACAGTATCCTCTACAATTATTTTGGAGTCTCGTCAAGTTCTCTTGCATTGACTACTGCTGGAGGTGTACAAAGGTTCAGAAATTAACATGTATTTTTTAAGGGAGGGTCAGTGTTTAACATAGTTTTTTTTTTTTTTTTAATGAACCAAGATTGTCTGGTTGGTCCTATATTGCACAGGAAGCATAAAAACATTCTAAAATGGTTGCGGATTTGATATTTATATAAATACAACAATTTACAGATCATTGGCCATATTTACTTTGTAAAACAACCTACAGCACCACTTGGTAAACATCAAGTGAATGAGCTGTAAGGTGTCTTCCTACATGGAAGGTGTCTTATGGAATAACACTGCTTAATAAATATGGTTCCACTTGAACAAGTTGCATTTCTTAGTAAATATGCCCAAATTCTACTGTGTAGTCACTGATATGTCATATTTGACAATAAACCACTACCGTAAAAGTCTTGTCGGCACGTTGAATACAGTCTGAATTTACAGTACAGACTTTAAGGCCTGTTGCTATATCAGCCTGCTGCATAGTTGCTAAGGAATGAATAGAACATGGGTAATTTTAAACGTTGTTGGTCTTTGCGACACCAGGCAATCACCGTTCCATCACTGTTGGCCGTATACAAATGATGACCATCACAGGAAAAGGTAAGGCTGAAAACAACAAGAAGATTTGTGTTCAGTAATGTTCAACTAATACCTTCAGAGCTCAATGACACAGCAAAACATACTATGAACATATCAATTCTAGGAATGCATATTTAAGGAAGTCAACATGGCATACAAAATAAATGCCCCAGAGTTGTCTGATGCTTCATGTTAACCCTGATACTACTACTGTACCTCATGTGTTGTATATGCATATTGATGGGTGGCTGTACAAACACATTCTGAGGCTGCTAAGCAACCTTACCATTCTCAGTACCAGCATGAGGGGTTTAAAGCAAGGGTCTCCGGAGCTGAACTGTGTTGATTTCGGCTCTGGAACCCTCTGCTTCCTGAGATACTTACCTCTGTAGGTGCTGCCGGTATTTCTGTGCAATTTAAAGATCCTGCGTCACACAGGCCAATAGGAAGACAAGGGATGATGTTGCGGCTTCCTATTGGCCCGCAGTACATGCGACTCCTACCAGCAGCACTTACAGAGATAAGTATCTCAGGAAGCAGGGGTCCCGAAGCTGAAATCAACGTGGTTCAGCTTCAGGGACCCCCTGCGTCAAATATATATATGTCTATCATCGACTATGGGTATGTACAGCACTCCAAATTCACCTGAGCAAATGTGACATTCTTTATAACTCAATTATGCCATTTTATTTATTTATTTATAAAATGTTTTACCAGGAAGTAATACATTGAGAGTTATCTCTCGTTTTCAAGTATGTCCTGGGCATAGAGTTAAGATGACAAATAATACATGGTTACAAATACATAGTTACATAAGTGAACAGGGTATACATTATATACAAGATATTGCATGCACAGTTAGAGATAATATATATATATTATGGGCGTATGTAACAGTTACAGACCAGATTAAAATGTGAGACAGCTTTAGTTTTGAAAGAACTTAGACTGGTGAGAGTCTCCGATAGAATGTTCCAGTTGTGGGGTGCACGGTAAGAGGAGGAGCGGCCGGATACTTTGCTGAAACTTGGGACCATGAACAGTCTTTTGGCGTCAGATCTCAGATGATACGTTTTGTCTTACTATGTAACTTCAACACCCACAATTGTGATATGTTAACTGAACTTGGTTGGCTATTGAGTCCAGACACAATGTACAGCTGTCCATCAAGAACTTTCTGGACATGTTACCCATTTATCTGAGCAGGCTTCCTATCCCCACTGTACGCAGCACTTGTCTCCTTAGATCCACCTCCAGAAACTGGCTTATAGACCCAAGGATCAATAAAGAATCTCTTCCTTCTTATATCGGTCACCCCACTTCTGGAATAAGTTACCAGCACATACATTTTGCCCGTGTAAATCCTTAGTAAGACCACACCTTGAATATTGTGTACCGTTTTGGGCACCTCATTCTAAAAAAAATACATTATGGAAGTGAGAAAAGACTAAATGGGTTGGAAGGTCTGCTTTAGGAGGAAAGACTATACACATTAGGATTGTCTACAATAGAAAATAGATGTCCAAGTAGGGATATGATTAGTATTTACAAAGATATCCAATGCCAATACATGGATCTACTCTTCATCCCAAAGACAAATGGGACGGTGTCATTTTTTTTTTTTTTTTAGATTGAAGGGAAGGAAATTTCCCCAGCAGCAAAACAAACAGTTCTTTCAAGTAAGGGCAGTCAAAGTGTGAAATGGAAACAGATACAGTAGGTCTTTAAGAACTAATTGAACTCAATAGACATCTAAAAGCACACTCATAGTGAAGCAAATTCAATTGTAAAATTATATTGTAAGGGTAAATAATCTGCGTACATCAGGTAAAGTTATACAAGCATTCCATGTGTCAAAACATGGGTTACCAAACGCCGGAAACAGGACGGGAAACGTTGTAATCTCAACACCCCGGATGGTCCTCTCAAATGCCGTAGTTCTCCTACAGGTAGGTGGCCTCTCCCATAGCGGCACCAGTAGTCCTCCTTGGAACAAACGTCCTATCAGGTGACCTCTTTCAGGGGCAGCGTCGGTATTACGGTGTGGTGATACTGCTTGTTCACTGTTCGTTGTTTAAAGCAAAATTGTAACCCCTCCTATCACAATACGGTTTCACAGCAAAATCCTGACCTGATGGTGGTGAAACTGGGGGTATTACTATAAAGATCATATGCCCCCAGTTTCGCAAACCTGTACATGGGGGACTGGGAATCGCAGAAGATCTGGTCCAATTACCCCTTTAGCAAGAATAAAATACTCTGGCGACGATATTTGGACGATATTCTGTGCATCTGGGAGGGTGATTTAGAATCAGTGGATAGTTTTCTTCTATATATTAACAACGACAGAAATTTGATCTTTACACATATCACGGCTATAGAAGTGGCTGATTTTCTGGACCAAAAATTGACAGCAACTAAGGAAGGAACGGTCAATACTAGGACATTATGTAAAGAAATTGATGCTAACAACTTGCTACTGGCCTCCAGCAATCATAAACGTACTTGGATTAATAACATACCAGGAGGCCAGATTATGAGAATTAAAAGAAATTGCAGCAATGATACTGATTTTGAATTGCAGGCTAATTTTTTACTTTCAAGATTTATTGAAAGAGGGTATTGTCTTCAAAAATTGAGTAAAGATCTAGACAAAGTACGGAAAATGGATAGAAGCTGTATGCTCAAACCTAGAATAGATGAGAAACAGGTTACTTTAAATAAAAAAGTCGATGTGGCCTTTAACACGAATTATAACTCTTTGAGCAAAAAAAATGAGTGAATATTCAAAAAAAACATTGGGGAATTCTATGTATGGACCCTGTTTTGGGGGAACACATTACACAGATCCCCAGGTTCATCTACAGAAAGGCTAAGAACCTTAAAAATGCAATAGGGGAGGATTTAGATTTAACTATCAATACCACTTGGCTTAATAAGAAACCTTTAGGTAATTTTGTATGTGGCAAATGTTCTATTTGAAAATGCTCTCATCCCGAAAAAAAGACCTTTAAGTCAAGAACAAATGACATAGTTTTCGACATTGGAGATTTTATAAATTGTAATACCACTTATGTTGTGTACCTTGCTGAGTGCCCGTGTGGCTCTCAATATGTAGGCCGCACTAAACGCTGTTTAAAAATCAATATACAAGAACACATTGGAAACATTAGGAATGGCTTTGAAAAGCATAGTTTGTCTCGTCACTATGCACTATACCACAACAAAGATCCCTCTTCTCTGACCTTTAAAGGCATTAAGTGTGTTCCCCGTAACAGAAAAGTAGGTGATAGAATTAAAGATCTCTCAGCCCAGGAAACATTTTGGATTAACAAATTAGATACAGTACTCTTGTCCCAAAAGGACTGAATGAAGATATTGACGTCTGGTCATTATACTAAAAAGAGAATATAGGAATGCATGTTATTAGTCTGGTTCAAATTTATTATTCATGCGGGAATACATTTGCTTTGTTTTCAACAAGATCCTCAATAAGTGAATATAATTTTTTTTTTAAACTACATTACATACATACTCAAGAATTAATAGTCTTTGTGATTTTTAACTAACCAGTTTTTTATTGCAGCATTTCTTCCTGTGCTAATTGCGTCGTTTTTTATGATTATTTGTATAAAGAAATGTGTTTATATGTAATTTGTTCCACCTTTTAGGGTAATTATGACTACAGCTGTTGTATTACCTTTTGTCCGATTGAGATTGGCTGGATGTGATTTTCATGCCCAGCCTATTATTGAAGACCAGTGGTTATATAATTTCCTGTATAATTCAGAGTAAACAATTCCCTTATGAAGTAGCATTGCGCTACGAAACGCGTAAGATTAATACCATCGATTCTCTAAGCTAAATTTTTGCTCCTATTGTGAGGTAACGAACAGAAAGAGACAGGCTCCAGGGCACACACAAACTGATCCTGATCGCTTGCTTGATCAAACAAAAGTAAAAATAAAAAATTGTGGTCCCAATGTAGAAAAAGGTGAAAAATCTTTATTGCAGCATACAAAAGTGAACAGTATAAAACCACCCACGCGTTTCAACCAATGACTGGTCTTTCTCAAGGAGATACCTGGAGCGCATGGCAGATTTCTACAGTATTGTGAGGTAACCCCTGAAGCTCTAACATTGTGTGTCTGTTTAGCAGGTTATAGTGTTTTTTCCTGCTTTCGATCGTCACTTAGTGGCGCCTTTGCAGTGATATCACTGACTTGCAGCACACTGTCAGTGTATACTTTGAGCTCAGGTGATATACATCATTGATTCCCAAAGTATTATCTGCCTGTTTCATGTGATCCTTATAGTAATACCTTCTGTTTCACCACCTACGGGTCACGATTTTACTCTGAAACCGTATTGTGATAGGAGGAGGGGTTACAATTTGGCTTTAAACAACGAACAGTGAACAAGCAGTATCCCCACACTGTAATACTGACGCTGCCCCTGAAAGTGATCACCTGACATGATGTTTGTTCCAAGGAGGACTACTGGTGCCACTATGCGAGAGGCCACCTACCTGCAGGAGAACTACGTCATCTGAGGGGACCATCCAGGGTGTTCAGATATCGACTTTTCCCGTCCTGTTTCCGGCATTTGGTAACCGATGTTTTGACACATGGAATGCTTGTATTACTTTACCTAATGTACGCAGACTATTTACCCGTACAATATAATTTTACAATTTAATTAACTTCACTACGAGCGTTGTGCGCTGTTTTTCTTGTCTTTAATTTCTTGTAGTGTAAAGGGTGCTGAGCCAGCCATATGTTAACCGCTGCAGACACTTCTCAACTCAAATCATACAAGGTTATGTATGTTTTACACTAATTTTGTTGCTGGTGTGATAGAATGACACTTTAATTAATGTGGGGTAATTGGATGATTATCCCACTTTTCTTCACTGAATTTATTCTGGTAGCGCACTTTTATTTATATTTTTGTATTCAATAGACATGTGTCTTTCTTCAACCTAATCTATCATGTGTAACCAAACAGAACATAACTAAAGTAAACTGTAGTGATTACATACATCTTGCAGGATCATTCCAGGTGAGCCTTGGATCATGCTCAATTGTTCAAGTTGATGTTAATAAAGAGCTATTAAAGCATATAAATTAATAAAATGTTTGTATCCCTTACATACCTTTTTGTTAATATTCTAAATATTATAATCATTTATTTATCTGTAGGACACACATGGCTTTATACTGTATGACATTTGTCAGGCAGTAGCCCTATAGAGCGAATACAGTACTCTTCTTTTTAGTGCTTGTTATAGAACGCTTCAAGAGGAAAAAAAACTGTGAGAGCTCTGTTAACCCCAATACCCTAATGTTGGTCTCCTAAAAGGTAACCCAACATACAACAAATCTAAGTAATTTTTTTCATTTCCATTTGGTTATACTGAATGGCAGAGATTATCAATCTTTTGTAATATACCCAACTAATTTGAATTAAGCCAGAATGATGTGTCACCTCTGTCAAAAAATCATCTATAAAAGGTACTCAACGGATCAACTATGAAAGGGGAGAATAGCAGTAAAACATAGCAATAACCCCATGTTTGCAAACATTTCCAGGTTCATGTTTAAAATTGATTTCACATTTAAAATTAAAAAAAATTAAATCCCTAACCTAGTTTCAACCTAATAAACATTATGTTATTAGGTCAATCTAATACTGCATATTTAAATATGATTTCCTTATCATATAGGATTAGGGTAATCTCATGATTTACTAAATTATAACCTCTTAATACAATATACAGTATATTGAAAATGATCAAATCTGACAAATCTTATTGACCCAAATTCTTTATCCTTTCCCATTATTGAAGAAATCTGCACTGAATTAATCACAGTGAATTGAAAAATACCCCCAAATTGTCAATAAATAGCATTGAGAGGATAAAAAGGCATAAACTTGTTTGAACAACATGCAACTCTTGAACCACAAGGCGGCCATGAAATAAATGTTTAATCTAAAATGTCTTCCAAATACAATCTATGACATTACCTTACAATTGGCTTATTCGATTTGGGAAATGTAATTTCTCTAACTGGTTTTAAGTCCCAAGTACTCCATAACCTACAAAAAAAAAAGGGAGAACATTTAAATAAGTGTTTTAATTTGCTAAAAAAAGGCAATAATACATTGATACGGCCAGATGCACAGTGTGCAGGCAGATCAGCGCAGAACTACACATACACTGACTTGTTAGGAATGTCAAGACTTTCATTAGAATGCACTTTTAAAACTAGTTCTGCAGTTTTGTTTTACTGTATTGTTTAATTAGGTGGTCTTATTAAGTAACCACCACCCATATCCCATTTGTGTATAGTATGTATAGAATGGAACGCTGCAACAGTTACAGGGGCATCTTTTGATACAAAGTTCTCATTCATGCGAGAAACAGAAGAAATTCCAGAATACAAATAGTATCTTTAGTATATTAGATAAAAGTATATGCCCCAATTATTTCAGCTCTGGGGACCCCCTGCTTCCCGAGACATTTACCAGAATGTGTTGCAGGTATTTCATGGAGGTTTAAATACAATAAGATGGCGTAATGGATTCCTATTGGCACTCCTATTCGAGATTAAAATCTCAATTTTCTTCCTCCCTGGAGGCAACAGCACCGATAAAACCTTCCCGGTAGATATCTCGGAAAGCAGGGGTTTTTCCGAATCTGAAATGAATTCGGTTCAGCTCCGGAGACCCCCTGCATCTTATACACTGGCGACACACTTTATTCGAGCTCGGCTAGTCCCACGAATTCGGGTATACCCGGGTGTATTGAGGTTTGTGACTGTTTTCTGCCCGAGTGCATTGAGGTATTTTCTAGGCAGGGATTGAAGCATTTTATTCCCGCTGGCTGCAATACTGCACAGTATATATATATATACTGCATTACAATTCATGAATTTATGCCATCTGGTAGACACGCGAAGCATTGCAGCCTATTAAATCCTAATCATTATCATTTAACAGATCAGCCACCCGTCAGCCAGGCATGAACCCAGGCTGGGAAGGCAAACGCAACGGGGCTTGTTAGAGGTGAGGAGCGGCGCATTCCAGGTATCTGCCAGGTACATACTGGGTATTTGCTCGAATAAAGTGTGTCGGTGCAGTACATGTAAAAAAAGAAAAAAGGGAGTGGAAGAGAGGCACAGAAATAAAGTATGGGGAACTGCTGATTTATACTTTCTTCTTTTTTAGATAAATATAGTACTTTGATTTTAAGGTGAAGCATGTGAAGTAAGATTGAAGCAAAGTACCTTGATACATTGACATGAAAAAACAGACAATGAAAATTAAATTAATGGCATCGTTTTGCTCCAAAGTTTATTTAATAACTTTTCTGCCAATGTGACTTTCTTCCTCTCACCATTTCCTCATTGCACCGCAACGTCTCAGTGAAAAAACATACCATTTCTATGCCTTTTACGCTTAGATCTCTACAAGAACTTCTTCCTTTGGTCACCCCTAATCGACCATCCATCCAATTATGATGTAGATTCTGCCTTTTCTCTGAGATCTGTATCCCTCGCTCATTTTTGTCTATTTTACCAACAGCCTTTCCCACAATACTACCCCATTGCTACAAAACAAACATACCATCTTCTTTATATCTACTCTGTACTTTGATCCATACTTTGTACTTTCATCTTCTTCTGCTACCTGTCACTTTCAGACAAGTGTTTTTCCTTTCCTTTAATGATAACATGCATGCAATCCTGTGTGACAAAATTACTAAATAGTCTCCTGCAATCTTCCCCACCCTTCCCCCAAATAAACCAAAACCTTCACTTACAGTATTATCTCATACCTCCAGTAGTGTTGCTTCATAACCCCTCAGTTCTCATCTTTTATACTGTAAACAGCTCATCCTTCTCTATCCAATATGTATGCCTCTCCTCTTCCCACTGCTACCGTTAAGTATTTGGTGTACATTGCATACTACTGCTGAAATTCCTTGCATTTTTTCATTATTTATTACAAACATAAAAGCAGCATACAAATGAATTTAACATTTTTTTTTCAATCTATCCATCTGTTACCAATAGCAAATTAATTGCATTCCAGCTGCTAAACCCAAGGCAAGAAGCCAGGGCACCCAACTGTATACAGTACTAATATGTACACTACTCTTGATCACAAGCCTCTTTCACTATGAAATTTGTATATATGAACATGTTTATAAATGCTGGTTATATTTTGTTACAATTGTTAGTTATATTACACATGTTTACATCACTGTCCACTATGACAATATTTTTATGCACTACACAAGAAAAACAAATACTGTTGGTCTCACTGCAGAATGGTTGTATGTCAATAAATGCTTAGACTAGAGTATAAAGAAAATGTCTGAAGGCTGCTTTAATCTTGTGACTTCTTGTGCAGAGCAGGTGGTATTTCTAATTTGTGTCTGAGTGATGACCATATTTCCTCTCAAAGCTGTTGGAAACCCTCATTGGGCTATACTTTTACTGGCCAGAAACGTTCTGCTTAAGTCCCATCATATTTTGTTTAATAAGTACTGCTGACATTTCGGGGAAAACATTCATTTTGGTCCATCTCAGGATCTCTTCTACTTTATTGGATACTTAGGGACGTTTGTCCAATCTCGAAAACGATGCACACCACAGCTTTTGCACTGTATAATTGGATTCTTACTATACTGTATGTAAGAATATAACACAAAAAATTGCAGTTAGCCCTGTACAGTATGTTTATGGTTAAGTGCGTCTCTTCGTCTGACTCTGCCACATTGGTTCTGAAACTTTGCAATCAAGCTGTCATCCATTTTATGACAATTTTAGGTACCTCCAGTCTATAAGCCTGACTGCCTTCTCCCACAATCTCAGGGTTAATAGAGTAAGGTCATCAGGGCCAATTTTGGTTTAAGACCTGCAAGCTGGTCAGGTGAATAAAGGAATTATTTGAAATTGAGAGAGTTATAATGCCAAGAAGTGGCAGCGCCTTACATTCCTTTCCGCAAGGGTGTTACATAATCTATTTTGCTGTTGCTTTCATTCCATTATTTATTGTTACTGTGAAAAGGAAAGTGCTCCATCTTTTAGGTTGAACATAATTTCTAGGAGCTTCAGATTTTACATACAAACAACTGGCTGCAGATAAAGGTTATTAAGCTCATGTAGTTTGCTCATTTACTCTACTTGCAACTAAATCAGACTGCACAGAACCTTAGTCCATGTAGTCTGCTCTTTTATCCCGATTAGAAATAAAATTAGACTCAATTTAGACCTATTAGACTATGAATCCCCATTGGGTCACTTGTGTCTATCCCAAGCAGAGCCCACTACTCTAAATCTTTATGAGCCCTTACCCCGTTTTTCTTTTTCTCTACCAAAAAAAAAAAAACCTTCCATCACGCACCTTATTAATTGTTTTGTGGTTCTGTATATGAAAGTTTCTAGCATATTAAAATGTTCTCCACTCTGTATCGTGTATACATGTTTTTTTTATGCAGTTTAAATTTCAATCCTGCATTGACATTTTTTTGGACCATGTCCACTTTGCCAATGATTTTTTAAAGATGTGGCCTCCAGACATAGATGCCGTATCCTAGCTTAGATCCCACTGATGGTTTGTAAAATGTCATCACGGACTTCTTATTTCTACACGTAATACTTTATCTTATAATGCCTAACACCGTGCATGCCAGCTTTGTTACAGTTTTACATTACTTGGCCACTTTTACAAACATTAGGAAATTGTGTCATAATTATGAAGAATTGCTACTTTAATACATCATCTTGTGTGAAGACACCTTATGGCCCCATTGAAGGGAATAAAGGGCCATATTTACTATGCACGGTTTCTTCATAAGACTCATTCCATGCTCTAAGACACATTATAGCTTATTCACTACAATGGGCCGTAAGGCACCATATTTACTAAGCAGTTCTTTAAGGTGTCTTATGTATGCATGTATATTTTTACTCCGTCATACACTAAGCATCTTCTCTCCCACCACTTTTAATTAAAAATCTAAATACACACCTTTCAAATGAAGCATTTCAATAGTCTGGATTCATGGCTACTGTCCCACGATCACAATTGCACTTACAAACCATTGTGGTAAGGAATGCCATCTACTGCACTTACTTATACACCTACTGTCTCTATAAATCTCCTAACATATTACTTAGATTGTCAACTCTGCGTGAATTTGTTTGTTGAACTTACTGTATTAAAATTCCCTGTATTGTATTGTCTCTTTTGTAAAGTGATGCGTACACTGTTGGTGCTATATGAATAAAATATACCTACATACATTCCCTCTATGCCAGCTACAATCTATCTAATCGCTTCAAGATTTAGGCTGCTCAGCTTGTTTATAACTTTTTTATGTGGCACTCCACATCCTACAATTAGGAGTAATAATACTGATCCAGTTTCGTCTAGACCTCAGAATCATAAGTGCAATGTTTTCATCTAACATCTTGATTTGTCAGAATTTTGTCAACTAGCTTTATAATACATTCCTAATATAACTCTAGCTTAAAATAAGATAAACGTGACTGTGACAGGGTGAATGAACGTCACCAGCCATATGCCTGGAAAACCTATGTTTAGGCTTGCAGTGCAGCAGTGACGAGGTTAAGTTGAGAAGGGCTGCTTAATTAGTCTGACCCCAGCTGCATAATCCAGGTGTTAAAACCCCAGGCTGTACACACATGCAGGAGAGCTGGTGAGGAGACAGGACTGAAAGTGCTGAAGAGATTACTGCTGTAAGGTCTGTGGTGCAAAGTACATGTGTGATGAACTGTCTGTCTCCTGCATACTAAAGAGAAGCTATTTTGTTCTGTCTGCTAAAAAGAAGCTATTTTGTTTTGTCTGATGAAGAAGAAGCTATTTTCTTTTGTTTGCTGATGCGAAGCTATTTGTTTTTGGTGTGCTGTATGTTTAAAGGCCCAAATAAATAAGCCTTATCCAAAGAACCCGCGTGTGTGGTTGCATGTACCCTGCAACATATGGTGTCAAGAAGTGCTGGGATTTTTGAAAGGCCCCTGCAGTTAAAGGGCCACACACACACACACACAAGATTGAGAAAAATTGAAATTTTTTTAAAAGAGTTTCTGTGCGAGCAGACCAGACAGCAGGGACAGTTAATGCAGGAGCAGGACCGGCTACAATCAGAGAGAGATGAAAGACTATTGCAGCAGCAAACCCAACTCCTAACCGAGCAGCAGGCAGCACAGGAGGAGCGGATGGCCAAGCTGCTGACCCAATTCCAGGGGTCTGCCAGTCCAGAACTTCCAAACAAACCCCCGGTACTCCTGAGGAAAATGGCTCCGAACGAGGATCCAGAGGCTTTTTTTACTGACATTTGAAAAGGTTGCCGAAGCTCAGGGCTGGGCTGCAGATCGCTGGGCCACTGCTTTGGCCCCGCTCCTCAAGTAAAAGCCGCCATACTGGATCGCTTAGGTCTGACCCCAGAGACCTACCGGCAGCAGTTCCGGAACATGAAGTACACCGCTAAGATGAGACTCTGGGTCCTCGCTCAGCGGTTATTGGACTTGTGTACGCGCTGGATACAACCCGAGGAGTGCAGTAAGGAGGCAATTCTTGAGCAGGTGGTTTTGGAACAATTCCTACAGATAATACCCCCTTCCTCACGCTCGTGGGTAAAACGCCACACTGCTGAAACCCTAGCTTTGGCGGTCCGACTCGTGGAGAACTTCCTTGGGGTTGAAGAGCAGACGAGTGTCCTGGACCTGACGGATCCGACTCCACCGGCACTTGCGGACGCCCAAAGAGGGAGGTCGGATCAACGGGGAACCTGCGGCCCGTCCACGCGCTACCGCCAAGTCCAATGGAAGGAGCAGTCGTTCCAGCAAGGGTGGAGTCTAATTGCTGGTCCCCACCGAGATCCTCATCTACTTCCTGATGTCGGCTCGTTGCAAAATGAGAGGAGCTTCCGAGGATGTCGCCCACAGGACCCACCAGATGCCTGGTCTCCAGTATCCGGTCCAGAAGAGCCCTATCCACGACCCCCTCCTACGAGGGAACCCTCTCCATGTTCTGCATGCGGAGAACAAGGCCACCGGCATGTGGACAGTCCACGGATGGATTGTTCATTCAGCAAGACCGTCGCCTCGGCCTTCACAGGAGAAAACTACAAGCCCTGGCTACTTCCAGCCCTGATTGGGGGAAAAACCGTCCAGGCCCCTGTAGATTCAGGCTCTGGGAAAACTCTGGCCTTCCAGGGACTGTTACCGCCTAACGTGTGTTCTTTTGACTCTCCATGGAGCATAGAATGTATACATGGCGATGTAAGACGGTATCCAACGGCCAAAATCCGGCTACAGGTAAAGGGCCAGGAGGCCTACCTCGAAGTAGGAGTCGCTCCTTGGCTCCCTGCCCCCGTTGTGCTCGGCCGGGACTGGCCTTTCTTTTCGGACCTAATGGCCCCAGTCTCTCACGAGGAGCCTTATTCTGTGGCTCAGGAGAACCCTGGCAAACTGTTCCCCTTCTCGGCAGACCTTTTCCCCAGCCGACACCGGGTTCCAAAGACTCGGAAGCAAAGACGCTCCGACAAACAGGACTGGTTGCAGAAATCTGGGTCTCTAGGTGACCATTCTAGTAGACAGAGGTCACAAGTGATGGCTGGGGATGGCCAGAGGGAGGGGGATATGGGCCCTGGAGATTTACCAGACCTATACCTCCCTGACTTTCGCCAGAGGCAAAGGGAAGACCCAGTCCTTGCAGGACAGTATGACAAGGTGGTCAAAATTGATGAGCAGATATTAAATGCACAGGGGGTAATAGTATTCCCCCATTTTGCATTATCAAATGATATCCTGTATAGGGTGAATAGGTAGACACAAACAGGGGAGGTCACCAGACAGATATTGGTTCCCAAGATGTTTGTTAAATCTGTGTTCACTCTAGCCCATACTGTCCCTTGGGGTGGTCACCTGGGCAGGGATAAAACATTGGACCGTATTTCGTCCCGATTCTATTGGCCAGGGATGCATAGTGATATTGCTAAGTTATGTGCGGCATGTCCGGAGTGCCAGCTAACTAGTCCGAAGGGACAAAAAACAGCCCCTTTGGTTCCTCTACCCTTGGTGTCAGTTCCCTTTGAGAGGATTGGGGTAGACTTGGTAGGACCTCTAGAACCTTCTGCGAAAGGACACAGGTTTATTCTTACAACAAGGTATCCTGAGGCGTTCCCCCTGAGAATAGCAACGACGAAGCAAGTAGCCAACAAGTTGTTGGAGCTGTTCTCACGGGTTGGACTTCCCCAGGTTATGTTGACAGACCAAGGTACAAATTTTATGGCAACACTGATGCAGGATGTCTTAAAATTACTAGAGGTCAAGTCGGTTCGGACATCGGTCTACCATCCACAGACTGACGGATTGGTGGAAAGATTTAACCGAACTCTAAAAGGGATGCTGAGGAAATTTGTAGATTCAGAGAAGAGAGCCTGGGATGAACTTCTCCCTTTTCTGCTGTTTGCAGTGTGGGAAGTTCCCCAGGCCTCCACGGGATTCTCTCCATTTGAACTGCTCTATGGCCGCCAACCCCGGGGTATCCTAGACCTCCTAAAGGAGTCCTGGGAGGAACAGCGGTCCCTTTCTAAGAATACCCTGCAATATGTACTAGAACTTAGGAAGCACCTAGATGTGGTCGGCCATTTTGCTAGGGAGAATCTTAGATCAGCCCAGGACAGCCAGGAGAGACATTACAATCAGAATGCTCGCATGAGAGTGTTTCACCCGGGAGACCAGGTGATGTTGTTGTTACCCAGTTGTGACAGCAAACTCCTAGCCAAATGGCAGGGACCATTCGAAGTACTCCGCCGCACGGGTGATGTGGATTATGAGATCGCTCAACCAGGGTCCAGGAAGGGTAAACAAATTTACCATGTGAACTTTCTGAAACCCTGGTAGATGCAGCGGTCTCTATTCATCCACCCGGTGGAGGAGGAAACGGATTTGGGTCCTCAGCCCCATGGGAGAACATCGTGGGTGACGATAAAATCCCAATGGGTAGACAGTTATCCTCTAAACAAAAAGGGGACTTGTTAGAAATAATTACACAATTCCATGATGTTTTTTCTGATTTGCCAGGGCAAACTAATTTAATTTCACATATGATCAAGACAGCACCTGGGGTAAAAGTACGTTCCCGTCCTTATAGGTTGCCTGAGAGTCGTAGGGCCCTAGTAGAGAAGGAGGTACAAGAAATTTTACACTTAGGAGTGATTGAGGAATCATGCAGTGAGTGGTGTAGTCCACTAGTTATGGTCCCTAAACCCGATGGGAAGGTAAGATTTTGTGTGGACCTCCGAAAGGTCAATGCGGTATCCAAGTTTGACGCATATCCTATGCCAAGGGCGGATGAGTTAATTGACGTCCTTGGTAATGCGGAATATATATCCACGTTGGACTTGACAAAAGGATACTGGCAAATACCCTTAGAGGAAAAGTCCAAGTGCAAAACAGCCTTTGCCACTCCCATGGGTTTATACCAGTTTGTGACAATGCCATTTGGACTGCATGGAGCCCCAGCCACATTTCAGAAACTCATGGATAAGGTGCTGAGACCCCATAGGGCTTATGCCGCAGCCTACCTAGATGACATTGTCATTTATAGTAAACACTGGCGGGCCCATCTAAATAGGCTGAAAGCGGTCCTCAAATCTCTAAGAGAGGCAGGGCTCACAGCCAACCCTAAGAAATGTGCCTTAGGTAAGGCGGAAACCAAATACTTAGGGTATGCAGTGGGAGGTGGAAAAGTAAGGCCACTAGCCGATAAGGTAGTTGCCCTGAAAGAAGTTCCGACCCCCCAAACAAAAACGCAGGTACGCTCTCTGCTGGGTTTAGCAGGGTACTACCGGCGGTTCATCCCCAACTACTCGGAAGTTGCAGCCTCATTAACGGACCTCACAAAAAAGTCCGCCCCTACACAAGTGGTATGGTCAAGGGAGTGTCAGAGAGCCTTCGAGGACATAAAAAGGTGTCTATCAGAGGGTCCCGTCCTTAGAAGCCCAGACTTCAACAGGCCTTTTGTAGTGCAAACCGATGCATCAGAGATAGGGCTAGGGGCAGTGTTGTCACAACAGTTTGAGGGAGTGGAAAATCCGATCCTTTTTCTGAGTAGGAAATTGTTCCAGATGGAAAAAACTACTCAGTGATTGAGAAGGAGTGCCTCGCAGTAAAGTGGGCAATCGAGGCTTTGAGGCATTACCTGGCAGGAGTCCATTTTACTCTGGTGACGGACCATGCTCTATTAAGTGGTTAAATAGTATGAAGGACTCCAATGCTAGATTGACCAGGTGGTATATGGCCCTCCAACCCTTCTCATTTGAGATTCAGCACAGGCCTGGAAAAGAAAATGCGAATGCTGACTTCTTTTCTAGAGAAGGGGTGGAGGATCGGGCTTCAGCCGTGCGTGGCCCCAGCCACACACTAACAGGGGAGGAATGTGACAGGGTGAATGAACATTATCAGCCATATGCTTGGAAAACCTATGTTTAGGCTTGCAGTGCAGCAGTGACGAGGTTAAGTTGAGAAGGGCTGCTTAATTAGTCTGACCCCAGCTGCATAATCAAGGTGTTAAAACCCCAGGCTGTACACACATGCAGGAGAGCTGGTGAGGAGACAGAACTGAAAATGCTGAAGAGATTGTCACGGTAACTTATGACAAGATATAACAAACACCAAATATCTGGGTTGAACTGAACGAGGCTTAGATATAAAAAAATATATTTATTCCTTAAAAAGGTGAACACAGCAATATAGTACAATTAACAGGCAAGAAGGTAACACTTACTTAGGGTTGGGGAATGGAGAAGTATCAGCTAGCAATTCTCCAGCAATCCGGTGACATTCCAGGTGAAATCAGAAGAACAACAAAAACTGTAGGGTTGACACAGTTTATATACCTCTGTAACCCTATTCTTAACATTGAATACAGACTATTGGTGAACAATTATCTGTATCCAATCCCCAACGTGGAAACACAGTTTAACCCATGCCCCCCAGCTAGTTAGCCCATGCGTACTGGGACTCTGAGGGTCTTATTTCTGTAGCCCCATAATTAAATCATTGGTGACGACCAGTCTACCAGATGAAGTATCTGGCAGGATCTTCATTGGTTGTAGGTGTAGATATAACACTTACAAACCACTCCAGTTTGATGCTTCTCCGCCCTCAGGTAAACAGTTAGAGTGGCAGAGTCTTTTGATCAGTACTTGGTTCCTAGACTTTGGGTCGCCCCCCTGACCATTTGCATTCCTTTGTGTGAAGAAATCTGCGGGGGTTTTTATCCCCGCCTTGGAATACAATATTAAAGTTAAAACACAGACATATTAAAATATCCGGTTCCGTTACGTCCAGCGGGTCCAAACTTTCCAGATCTTAATGCCGGAACTGGGACATCATATGATCCAAGTTTCAGCCTGCTGCGACCTTCAGAACCGGAGATACACAAATACCACTTAAACCGTTTCATACTTTAATACAAAATTCTCCGCTGTAAAATAAATCACAGTTTGTTACTAAATCCCCATTGTGGTGCAGACACTGACATTATAGTAAAACATGGGAACAGGGGAACATACAGTTTCCTGACATGACAAGGTGTAAGCCACATTCCTGGACCGCAGTCCAGTTAACCCCTTGCCTCCCTGGTGAGGTCAGGGGGTGGCCATATGGGGTCCAACCCCTTTAATACCAGGCCAACCCCCTCTCCCTCTACACCTTCCCTTCTTAATGGGTGACCTGTGCCCCACTGGCCCTAACGGGGAGTGGGGCACTGCTGGCACCCTTAATGAACTCAGTCTCAGAGGGATAGTCCTGACATGAGAGTCCATCAGCATTGCTGTTTTCACTACCCTTTTTGTGCTGAATAGTAAACTCAAACTTTTGCAAGGCCAAGCTCCACCTTAGCAACTTGGCATTCTCCCCTGATGCCCTCTGCAGCCAACTCAGGGGGTTGTGGTCTGTGAGGACCGTGAAAGCCCTTCCATACACATAGGGCTGGAGTTTTTTGAGTGCCCACACAATGGCCAAGCACTCTTTCTCAATGGTGGCATAGGCCACCTCTCTGGGGAGTAGTTTTCGGCTGAGGTACACCACAGGGTGCTCTCTGCCGTTGTCCCCCACTTGGCTCAACACAGCCCCAATGCCATAATCCGAGGCATCAGTCTGTATAAGGAAATGTTTGGTATAGTCCGGGGCAGCCAGTATGGGGGCCCCAGCAAGCGTAGTTTTCAGTGCCTGGAAAGCAGTTTCACAGGCAGGAGTCCAGGTGATAAGCACAGGCAGTTGCTTCTTAGTCAAATCAGTCAGGGGTTTGGCCACGGCGCTGTACTGTGGGACAAACTTCCTATAGTACCCTGCAGTGCCCAAAAATGCCATGACCTGTTTCTTGGTTTTTGGAACAGGCCACTGAACTATGGCTTCTACCTTGGCTGGCTCTGGTTTGAGGTGCCCTCCACCCACCCTGTGCCCTAAGTACAGGACCTCTGCCATCCCTACCATACACATAGTGGGTAAGCCCAGCCTCCCTGATCCTATCCAGCACCGCAGCTACATGTCCTAAGTGGGAGTCCCAGGAATGACTGAAGATAGCGAGGTCATCTAAGTAAGCCCTGGCATAGCGCTGCATCCCTTCCAGTAACCTATTGACCAGGAGTTGGAAGGTAGCCGGGGCATTCTTCATCCCAAATGGCATCACCAAAAACTCATAGAGGCCACTTGGAGTGATGAATGCTGACTTCTCACTAGCCTCCAGGGTCAGGGGGATTTGCCAATAGCCTTTGCTCAAATCCATAGTGGTCAGATACTTTGCCCCCGCGAGTTCATTCAGTAACTCATCCATGCGGGCATGGGGTAGGCATCTGACACCGTCCCAGCATTGAGAAAGCGGTAGTCCACACAAAACCGGGTGGTCTTGTCATTCTTAGGGACTAGAACTACCAGGCTTGCCCAAGGACTCTGGGACGGAGTAATTACCCCTAGGGTCAGCATCTCCTCTATCTCCCTTTCCATACTGGTCTTGACCTCTGCTGACACTCTATAAGCGTGCTTATGCAGTGGCTGCAGATCCCCTGTGTGCACTGGGTGTTTTGTGAGATGTGTGGTCCCTGGCATGTCAGTGAAGAGGGCCCTAAACTTAGCTAGCATGTCCCTGGCTTCTACCTGCTGTCTAGCACTCAACTGTGCCCCTATCTCTACCTGCTCCACAGTGTTTCCCTGCCTAGCCTCCCCTAGGAGATCAGGCAGAGCATTGCTCGCCGGATCCTCCAGCAGTGGGCTACAAATGGCCATTACTGCTCCCAAACTCGGTGCTCTGTATTCTTTCAGCATATTGACGTGATATGTCTTATGCCTCTCAGGCTCTACCTGTACAACGTTGTTGTACTCATTCACCTTTCGGATAACCGGGTACGGTCCCGACCAGGCAGCCATCAACTTGTTCTCCCGAGTGGGTTTGAGAACAAGCACCTGCTGTCCTGGGATGAATTCCCTGCTACGGTCATTCTGGTCATACCATTGCTTTTGCTTAGTCTGAGCGGCCCTGAGGTGGTCCTGGGCCACCCCCATGAGCATCTCTAACCGGTCTCGGAGATCTACCACGTACTGGATCACTGAAGCATCAGTAGCCTCCCCTTCCCATCCCTCACGGAATACGTCCAGAGGTCCACGTACCCTGCGGCCATATAGTAGCTCGAAGGGGGAGAAGCCTGTAGATTCCTGCGGTACCTCTCGGTAGGCAAACAGCAAGTGCTGTAAATGAATCTCCCAGTCTTTCCCCTCCCCTCTATAAAAGGTCCGAAGCATCTGCTTCAGGGTACCGTTAAACCTCTCACATAATCCGTTTGTCTGGGGATGGTAAGGGGTACCGTACCGGTGCTGTACACCGCATGCATCCCAGAGACAATGTAACAGTTCACTCATGAACTGCGACCCCTGATCGGTTAGGATCTCACTAGGGAAACCTACCCTAGAAAAATTGTTCAGCAAAGCTGCTGCCACTGTCTTGGCATCTATGGTGCCAAACGCTACCGCCTCAGGGTACCGGGTGGCAAAATCCACCACCGTGAGGATGTAGCGCTTCCCTGACCTGCTAGGAATCATAAGGGGTCCTACAAGATCCATCACTACTTTCTGGAAGGGTTCCTCTATTATTGGTAGGGGTTTCAGGGGTGCCTTCACACGGTCGCCCGCCTTACCCACTCGCTGGCAGGCATCACAAGAGCGGCAGAAAGTGCCCACATCTCGAGATGCCCCCGGCCAGTAGTAACGCTGTAATAACCGGGCTCGCGTTCTGTTGACCCCCTGGTGTCCCGCTAACGGAATAGAGTGAGCTACCCGTAACAGTTGCTGTCGGTACCCCTGGGGCACTACTAGCTGTCGCTTACCGGTCAATCCCTCTTCTATCCCTGGGTTCCCTTCTTCTCTATACAGGAGTCCCTTATACCATAGGCAGTGCTCAGTGCTTTCCCCTGCCTGAGATTCGGACGCCCGAAGTCTCACCCGGCCAGGATAGGGTCTGTCTTCACTGCCTCCCTAAACTGGGCTCCTAATTCTGGCCACCCCCCAGTCATGTCATTGTCCGGAGAATGGGGAAGGGTGAGGGGAAACAGTAAGTCAGTCTGTGGTTGCAACTGATCCTGGCTTACCTCCCCGGGCTCCTCTGCGCCCTCCGCTAACGTTGGTCCCAAAGGCTGGGGGACTGGCGCCGCCGCCATTGCCGCTGTCTGGCTCTGGGTAACCGCCGCCACTGCAGCGGGTTTGGGCACTCGGTCGTAGGTGCAGGTCATCGGACCCAGATCGTTGCCAAGAAGAACTTCAGCATCCAAACCGGGTAAAACCCCCACCTCCCGCACACCCTGGCCCTCCCCCAATCCAAAAAGATTCTGGCCACTTGCAGGAAACGTGGCTCTCCGTCGGCCACAGTGATCTGTATCCCAGGGCCTGGGAGTAATTCCTCTGGCCGGACCATATCAGGTCGGATCAGGGTCACTGCAGTTCCTGAATCCATCAAGCCGACTGCTTGCCGGTCACTGACTGTGACCGGGGTGAGATGCCTGCTCCGGCCGTCCGTCTTCTGCAGGTCCGCGCTGAGATGTCCTCCGCTCCTGGCTGTAGGCACCGATGAAACCGGGACAGGTGTGGCATGGGACGTCCCGCTGGGAGTTGGTTCAATGACCGGTCCGGAGTCTTTGGTGGAAGCCACCCGCACGCAGGCTACTGGCTTCGCAGCTGGGGTGCATTGCCCCTGATGGGGTCCGCCGGAACGCAGGGGTTCCGGGCAATCTGGTCTGATGTGACCAGGGCGGTTGCAGTTGTAGCACCGGCGCTCATGCCGGAGCTCCCCCGCCTTCGGTGGACTGCTGCCCGCAGGCGGCCTCTGAGTCCATTGGGGGGTATTGGCAGACTTTTTGTCCAGTGCCGCCGCCACCGCCGCCTTGGCAACTGCTTTGGCGGGCATCAGGGCTCGGCTGGCCACATAGTCGTCTGCAAGCCTCGCTGCTTCCTGGTAAGTCTTGGGCTTCTTGTCGTACACCCAAGCCCTCACCGCCGGCGGGCACTGCTGCATGAGCTGCTCCTGAAAGATGAGGTCCAGCAGGCGTTGGTAAGTCCGTGCCTCATAGCCCTCCACCCAGCGTATCCCGTACAAAGCCATGCGGGTCACGTAGGTAACATAGGACTCCAGGGGCTGCCTCTCTTCCTGCCGGAATTTAGCCCGGTAGGCTTCAGGGTTAAAACCGTACTGAAACAATAACAGTTTTTTCAGGTGTTCATAGTCATCAGCATACTCATCTGGAAGCGCCATCATCGTCTGCTTAGCCAAGCCGGACAGTAAGGGGTCCAAAAGTGCAACCCGATGCTGGGGAAGCACTTTGTACCGCCAGCACTGTGTTTCGAAGTTCTTTAAAAAACTGTCGATCTGATCAGTGCCTTCCACGAACTTGGTGAGACTGTGCTGATCCAGTTTGAGTTCATCTTTGTTGGGTAATAAGTGGGTCTGTTCACTGCCATAGTGATAAACTGCAGCCGCTCCTCCGGTGTCCCTCTGTCACCCCACGCAGTAATCAGTGCCAACATTTCAGGGGTGAACGGACTGGTAGCCGCAGTAACCAGTACCCCTCCTGTTGCACTGCTCCCGGGAGGTGCACTCGTTCCCTCCCCGGCACTGGGTTCCTTCCCTGATCTCCGGGTGGCTGTATAAGGGCAAGCTGAGCCGTATCCTGAGGCTCTGCAAGCCGGGCTTCATAGTCACCGATTGCGTCAACCATGTCTGCGACCTCCTGGTTCTCATAGGGAAGTCCATATTCACGGCACTTGTCTTTCAGCTGAGCTCGGGTCCTCATGTTGGATGAGCCTTCAGCCTCGCTCATGGTTCTCGGTCGCAGCAGTGAGGTGGTGTTACAACTTGTGTTAACTGTTGCACTACTGTGTGTTCAATATCTTTAGTCCCAGGAACTCGCAATTCCCTTCGAGTTCCCCCTATATTACAGGGTCCCGCAGTACACTGTAATACAGGTTCAGTTCAATCCCGCCGCTGCCACCAGTTAATTATAGAGCTTGTCACGGTAACTTATGACAAGATATAATAAACACCAAATATCTGGGTTGAACTGAATGAGGCTTAGATATAATAAAATATATTTATTCCTTAAAAAGGTGAACACAGCAATATAGTACAATTAACAGGCAAGAAGGTAACACTTACTTAGGGTTGGGGAATGGAGAAGTATCAGCTAGCAATTCTCCAGCAATCCGGTGACATTCCAGGTGAAATCAGAAGAACAACAAAAACTGTAGGGTTGACACAGTTTATATACCTTTGTAACCCTATTCTTAACATTGAATACAGACTATTGGTGAACAATTATCTGTATCCAATCCCTAACGTGGAAACACAGTTTAACCCATGCCCCCCAGCTAGATAGCCCATGCGTACTGGGACTCTGAGGGTCTTGTTTCTGTAGCCCCATAATTAAATCAGGGACGACGACCAGTCTACCAGATGAAGTATCTGGCAGGATCTTCATTGTTTGTAGGTGTAGATATAACACTTACAAACCACTCCAGTTTGATGCTTCTCCGCCCTCAGGTAAACAGTTAGAGTGGCAGAGTCTTTTGATCAGTACTTGGTTCCTAGACTTTGGGTCGCCCCCCTGACCATTTGCATTCCTTTGCGTGTAGGAATCTGCGCGGGTTTTTATCCCCGCCTTGGAATACAATATTAAAGTTAAAACACAGACATATTAAAATATCCGGTTCCGTTACGTCCAGCGGGTCCAAACTTTCCAGATCTTAATGCCGGAACTGGGACATCATATGATCCAAGTTTCAGCCTGCTGCGACCTTCAGAACCGGAGATACAAAAATACCACTTAAACCGTTTCATACTTTAACACAAAATTCTCCGCTGTAAAATAAATCACAGTTTGTCACTAAATCCCCATTGTGGTGCAGACACTGACATTATAGTGAAACATGGGAACATACAGTTCCCTGACATGACAAGGTGTAAGCCACATTCCTGGACCGCAGTCCAGTTAACCCCTTGCCTCCCTGGTGAGGTCAAGGGGTGGCCATATGGGGTGCAACCCCTTTAATACCGGGCCAACCCCCTCTCCCTCTACAGAGATTACTGCTGTAAGGTCTGTGGTGCAAAGTACATGTGTGATGAAGTCTGTCTCCTGCATACTAAAGAGAAGCTATTTTGTTCTGTCTGCTAAAAAGAAGCTATTTTGTTTTGTTTGCTGATGAGAAGCTATTTGTTTTTGGTGTGCTGTATGTTTTAAGGCTCAAATAAATAAGCCTTATCCAAAGAACCCGCGTGTGTGGTTGCATGTACCCTGCAACAGTGACATATTGGCATCACAACCTAAAAACCTATTAATCTTCAGTTAACTATGGCCTTTTGGAATACACAGAAATTACACCTTGAAATTATCTCATGCAAGAGTGTCCTTAGATCATAGTTGAAAGACGCACTGGCAGCCTAACTTACACACAAAGTTGAATGGCAATATTGGTCTCTTCAAAAAGCCTAGCACCCTAGGGATTGAGGCAGCTGGTTAAATCTAGCAGCATGCCACTACTGCAGATATTTTATACCGAGATAACAAATTGCTTCAGATCAGCCACAACCTCATTCCTAAAAAGAGAACTGGGGCACCAGGCACTGAACAATACAGAGGTCTTCATCCTTCAATGTGAAATAACTGGTCATGTTTGTAAGCGATTACATTTTGGCTCTCGCCACAACCTGAATAGGTTAATTAGAATTGGTGTTCTAGAAGAAGAGAGGGATATTAGTCTAGTGGAGGCTCTCATGCTGTCAATCCCTCTGTCAACTTGATCTAATTTGACCTTAAATAGCGATAAAACAGGGAAGTTACAAGAGTATCTGGGGCTTTTATTAAATGTAATCACAAACATACAAGTGAACACACATTATATATTTTGCACTATAGTTCTGCATTTGTATATTTAAACAAAACATTGTTGTGCAAATGCAGATACAGTATAAGAAATAGTGTGTTAGGATGGATTCTTACCGTACAATCCCATTTTCAAGTCCCCCTGCAATCACATTGACAGATACTCCCTCAGGTTGGTTAGAAAAAGCAACAGAGCAAATTATTTCTCTGCAATGAACATGTCCGATAAGGTCCCCATTCACCGTCCAAAGTCTCAGATCACTACCGCCCCCAACTGGTAAAAACAAACAAAACAAAAACATTTTACAAAAGGAAAAAAACCAGTACAAATGCCGGCCGTTCTTTATTTGTTTTGTGTTTCAGTAGTGCTTGCCTCACAAATTCAGTTTAAATATTTTGTGGAGAACAGATTTGTAGGACTAACTTCATCTTAGTATTTAGGGTAGAGGGTAAGTTGGTTCAAGTGTTTAATCGGGGTAACAAATTCACTCTTTAAAAATAGCAAACCGTTGATTTTGCTTATTTTTTCTTCAGCTGGTTAGTATTGTATGCTGCTCTCATTCTTAGACACACCTTAGCACAGGGAAGGGCAACTCCAGTCCTCAAGGGCCACCAACTGGTCAGGTTTTCAGGATATCCCTGCTTCAGCACAGGTGGCTCAATCGAAAACCGAGCCACAGATAAAGCCACCTGTGCTGAACCAGGAATATCCAGAAAACCTGACCTATTGGTGGCCCTTAAGGACTGGAGTTGCCCTTCCCTGCTTTAGCATCCCTGGCAACATTACTGAGAAGAGGACAACTATTAACGTCCAATAGCTATACTTTTCCACGAGGCCCTGTCGCACTTTAGTGACTAGATCCCACTGTCTCTCTTGACTTTTCATTTACTGCTAAAAGAAATCCCTTTTGAAATTTCAGTCAATAAACATTGTCCACCTCCAGGATTTGTATACTTTACAAAAAACAGAACACAAAGGGAGCCCAGAGCTACTTCCAATATGACAAAAATACACAGTGATATATATATATATATTGAAAAAAGGGTCATTTAGTTTAACCCTTTGCCCAGAGCATTATAAGCCTGCGAGCCACTTTTTGTAGTATACAGTGCCACGCTCAGTAGAACTCCTTTTGATACTTATATACATACAGGTGCGCCGACGAGTATTCTAAAACTTGCCTTGGAAAATCTGGGGCAATCACCAACAAGATCTGGGTACATGCTGCAAACATTTCAGTGACATTTCTGCAGAGACTAATGGCCCATTGGATTAACACAGCAGGAGTCGCTGGCAGTCCCATTCAGTTTGAATGGTACTGCCAGGGACCCACGCTGTTCATCCGATGGGCCATTAGTCTGTCTGCAGAAATGTCACTGAAATGTTGCAGCATGTACCTGGGTTTTGTTGGTGATTGCCCCAGATTTGTTTTAGAATACTCGTCGGCACTACAGTATATATATTTTGTGGTAATGGGGTTTATATGAGCTTACTGGGTATCTGTGTGTTTATTTACTTTGTCCAGCTGGTCTCAGCTGTTTTGGAGGTTAGTGGCCCCTCCTCCCCAGATTTTAAGCTCGCCCCTCCCCACTTTCCATATGTACAGGTCTTTTCATGCAGCTGTTTGTGACAGATCCAATGCAGATCATTCTTCCTGTAATTATATAGGTAAATACAAATTTTAATCAGTTAATGTTAGGACCTGCGATATTATGGTCATACCTTGAAGTGGCTTGCAGGCTTATAATGCTTTGGCCAAAGGGTTAAACTAAATGACCCTTTTTTTCAAGATATCTATATATCTATCTATGTATCTATCTATATATATATATCTCATTTGCATGTCATTTCCCAGAATCCCTTGCTGCAGTGGAAGTGCTGTGTGCTGGGTGATAATGGGGAAAGGCGGGGTTACAGACCTGCCTAAGACGTGCAGATGAGCATACAGTTGTATTTACATTTGCATATTTGCTTTGCTGTGGAGGGTTTTTGTCACTTTTTTTACTCACCATAACTTAACTCAGTATTATGGTTGGCCCATCCTTTAGCTTCTTTGCATACCCAGTTAATCAACCCCACACTGATGAGACCCATTAAGGTTGAAACAGCTGTCTGTGGGTGGTTTTCTGGGTATGCACCTTAACCCTGGCTGTGCTCAAAGCTGTGACCATGCAGCAAGCTTAAGCCTATAGGGAACCATGTTAAAAATGGTTTTTGAAGCAAAAAGTGGCACTGTGTGCTCATTTGCATGTCATTTCCCAGAATCCCTTGCTGCAGTGGAAGTGCTGTGTGCTGGGTGATAATGGGGAAAGGCGGGGTTGCAGACCTGCCTAAGACGTGCAGATGAGCATACAGTTGTATTTACATTTATATATATATATATATATATATATTTCCCTGTGTATTTTTGTCATATTGGAAGTAGCTCCGGGCTTCCTTTGTGTTTTGTAGTATACAGTGCCATGCTCAGTAGCACTCCTTTTGACACTTATATACATATATATATATACACAGTGGTTGACAAATCACCAAAAAATCTACTCGCCACACAAAAAAAAATCTACTCGCCACCTAGTACCAAACGTGTGCTGCTTGGGCCAATATTTACTCGCCCGGGGGTTAAATCCACTCGCCCGGGGCGAGCAAATGTATAGGTTTGTCGAACACTGTATATATATATATATATATATATATATATATATATATATATATATATATTGGTAATTTTTAAGGTTTATATGAGTTTACTGGGTATCTGTGAGTTTGTATATTTTACTCCATCATCTTGGAATTCAGTGTGTGTGCCCGTTCAGTAGGTTATGTAGATACATGTGAAGATTATCATTGGCTAAGCAAAACTCCTGCGAAAAGCTTTGTGTTAATGACAAATGCAAGATCTCTTCTATAAACCATCATGGTATTTATTACAGTAACTGCAGAAATACTGACGAGTGGAAAATGTAACAGAATATGCTTTGCACATGGTATGACTCAGCAGTTACTTTGTGTAGTGTTTTATATAATCTCGTTTCTAAGAGAAGACAATACTATACAGTTTCATTCCTAGATACAATTATCTGCCCTTTTTAAAGATTTTAAACATATCCTGGACCAGAGATAGGCATGCATGCAAAGCTATACAATAAGTCGCCTACTGGCATCTCACCTGAATCACAAACAGTGGCAATATCTCCATTTGTTTCACTAGCAGATACTGCTGTAACAGGACTTTTGTGACCTGTAAGACTTTGCACATAGCATAGCCTGGAAAAATAAAGAATAATACAGAAAAATAAAATAGAAGAAACATGGTTGCAGATTTTCAAGGCTCAAGGGAAAGGTAGGGTTTAGCCACAAATTGGTGTAGTACGTTTATAAGCTTATTTCTACTTCATACTGTACCTGTTTAAGTCCCATATAATGCATGTTCCATCCTTGCTTACACTAATCATTATGCTGTAGGATTTGCAAACAAACAGACTGGTGATCTCTGCTGTGTGACCGTAGAGGTATACCTGTGATTCTACTTCAATTTCCAATGGCTAAAACACAAGAGCAAGTACAATTATTACAAGTAGAAATATTAAGTAAGATTCTATTGGAAAAATGCAGACAGTCCTATGATAACATCTAAAATAAATGTTGTCGGATTGCACTCCTAAAAATTAGATTGAGTTACTCATGATATGGAGTCCCATACTAACCTAGCGACTAACATTACACATGGTTTTTATCTGGCACTCAACATCTGACAACTTTTAAAATCATTGTGTTTGGGCTTCCAACTGAATACAACTTTAATTTTATTGCTATTGCCTCTATCACGGTCTTACACAGTATTTCTGTGCCTACAGTATGTCCAATCTTTGACTACGTTTTCCTTTTCACACATTGTTCATCCTGTCTACTTATTTTCATAGTGGGCATCACTGATCTGGAGGAGGAAGAGATCTATAATAGTAAAGCCAGTCTAAGCCCTCTGTGAGTTTCATTATTATTAGGGAGGTATAGAAGCAACATATACAGTATAAAAGCGAATACGCACACATTACCTTAGTTTTTGATTGGTCAAGAATGGTCCTACTGTGGACATTGTTTGTAAATACCTCATCCTTCTCTTTCCCCTTCCATCTCACTTTTCAATCAATTATTTCCATTTCATAAGTAACTATTTTAAGTTTGTGGATTAACTTTCGGATATTATTAAAAGTTAAGTCTTAAAAGATGACTCCTGTAGTGTGCTCTAAAGTGAACCTTTAACTCTAGTGCCTGTCTCTCCTCATGCCCTCTAGTTTCTTGGTATTCTCTTGTCATATTATTCTTGAAAAGCAAGACAAATCAGCAAATACACTACCGACACACTTTATTGAAGTGTGGTCGGTACCGCAAGCCGGGAAATCTCCCGGCTTGCTAGTGGCCGCCCCTCGGCGTGCCGCGCGTCATAGACGCGCGGTCACGCATCATCGGGAGCGTGCGCCCGCTGCACGCGTGTCCAGGGGCTCCCCGAGGGAGCCCTGGTGTCCCGCGATCGCGGGACAGCGGCAGGGGGTTCCGGGGGACCCGGCGGACCCGGCAGCGGTAGGGAGAGCGCCCCGATCGGAGGGCGCTCTTCCGCTGCTTCGGCGTGCGCCCGTCACACTCGTGCGCGCGCCAGGCTACTGCTGCGGCACAGAACGGGCAAATGCTCGAATAAACTGTGCCGCAGCAGTATATCCCTCTTTTTTCAACCTCAATGAAAATATTTGCTGATTTGCTTGCTTTTCAATTACAGTACGGTAAGTAAAGGTTGAAGCATTGTGGTTTGTTTTAGTATGTCAATAGTTATTTTAATACTATGCATTTATAAAAATAGAAGTATAATCCCAAATATCTACCTCTCTATAATTTAAATAGCAACAAATGGAACATTTAAAAACAATTATTTAATAGATAATTGTGTGTCTCTATGTATGTATGTATGTATGTATGTATGTAGAGAGATATATGCATAAAGATATATTGCCCTGAAATAGTGCAAAATGTACATAAAATTAAAATATTAAAAACAACAAACAAAAAGTGACAATACAGGCTATACGTGGTATTTTAACACAAACTTAATTAAAAACAAATATTACAAATCTTGGGTAATTATTGCAGTTAACAATATATTGCTTGTCAAAAACAGGCATGAAGTAGCTTACATTAGTATTAGATAATACTCCCACGTTGATGCTTAAAGATGGGAACTCAAAAGACTATAGTCTTTGAAAAAAAACAAACATTAACATAAGCAATTTTTGTAGGACAACCTTTATTGTTTAGGAAAGTGTTAAAAAAAACAAAAAAACAGGGATTGTTTAAGATTATTGCCCGATTATTAGAAAATATAAAAAGGGTCATCAGGAAGAATCAAGCACCTCTGCTTACACCAGAGAATGTTTCATACCAGATTTGGGAAACTAGCACACACAATAAGGTCACACACACTGTATGCATACCGTGCTGTTAGTAAAACGATTCAGATATGCTGTGATAACGCCACATTTGCTGCCTGTGAATAGCTGACAACTGTCCGGCACCCAAGCACAACTTGTGACCTTTAAAGAGAATAGAAAAGAAACACTTTACATTACATCGGGATTGTTCCTGCTTTATCATCTTAAAGTCACACAGCATGGCTACATCATTTTTTTCCTCTACAATATAAAAATATATTGTATTGTATTTATGTCTTTATTTGTATAGCACCATTAATGTACATAGCGCTTCACAGTAGTAATACACGTGGTAATCACATAAATAACAAATAATATATTTTATAAACAACAGGTCATGGGAATAAGTGCTTCAGACAAACGTAACATTTAGGAAGAGGAGTCCCTGCTCCGAGGAGCTTACAATCTAATTGGTATGTAGGAAGAACATACAGAAACAGTAGGAGGGCAGAAAGTTAAGTACACAGTAACAAAGTTGCTTAACCATAAGTATTGGAAGACAGCCAGCATCTGATTGGCACTAGACTTCTGGCACCCAACCATGTGATGGCTTGGTGTAGCGATCACGTGGACATGAATGGAAGTGGGGGATACTCTAGTTCAATTCACTGCCACGCAATCTCCCCCTAAAAAACTAAAACTTAATGTGTGATGTACCCTGTATGTCACAGGGCCCCCAAGGGTGCCAGCGCTTATATCAAGTTTAAACTTATCTGGCTAACATTGTGCAAGAAATGTAATGTAAAAAAAAAAAAAAAAAACACTATAGGGGGGACACACTAAGCTCCATTAAGGGCTTGATCCCACGCTAACTACAAGTCATTGGCACCAAATTGTGCTACTACACCCCTTATTAAAGCTGAATCCTTTTTTTTCTAAGTTTCTTACATTTGGTATATTTGTAGATTGTGGTACATCTTAGGGAAACAACATTATGGTTCTTCATAGATTAGATCATAGTGTACAGAGCTTTTGAAACGTCATAGGTTTCATATTCAAGAGTACTGTGCCAAAGGCACTACATAAAGCGTTAGATTTGGTACAAATGGCAAACTTCTCAATTCAATCATACATGAACCCCTTAGACATCCTGTTCTATAAAAATTACAGCCTGCACATTTAAACCAAAGAAACACAAACATGTACAGTATATTGAACTTCTGAAAAAATGATTGACCCTTTGGTTAAAGCTACAGTATGTCCCAAGGGTTGGCAGGTCAGGGGCCCCATGACCTTCTACATTACTAGATCATGACTTTTTGCTCATTTACTAGGGGAGATCATGTTCACTGCTCCTACTAATATCACATGATCCCGATATCAATGCGGAGCCGCAAACAGAAACCTGTTTCGTTTGCATGTCTGCGGTGGCATCGCAATCATGTGATCTTAGAAGACTTATTCTGAGGTACTTTTAAAGAAAAGAAGACTTTTTCAGCTAATAAACAATTTAATGGGAAAACGGCAAAACATTTTGTATGAGAGACGTGTCAGACGGCACCTAATGAAAGTGGATTCTAGCAGCAGAATTTAATAGATTGTAAATAAAATACCTGATGCAATTCAGAGCACTGTATGAAATTCACTGGAGGCTCACTCTGCTTACTTTTCAGTCTTAAAATATTGTCAGCATATCCCCAACTAAGGATTGCCGACCACTGAATATCTGTACTGTGCATGCTACGAACACCTGGAGTGAAAGACAAGGAATCAGTTAACTTTATCTCACTATATGGCATATCAATGGTGAAAATAACGATTTCCTTACCTTGCTCTTTACTATAGATCATCATCAGGCAGAATTTCCATGATAAGCCACATATAGCCCTGGTAGGCAAAGCCTGTAAAGAGCCAAATCTCTCTCCATGAGGCTGGCTAAAGCAAACACTAGGGTCTGGAGCACTTGGAGACCCTACATATTCTCCCCATCTCAGTCCTCTAATCCATGGCAATGGACTCTATAATGGCACATTTTACAACATCAGTAAATCATGTTAAAGAACAACTTTTAGCAAATAACTATGAAAGTACTGTATAAAGTACTTAAAGTTCTGTGTTTTTCATTCATAGTTTTCTTTCGCAATATCTGATCTATCGAAAGTAAAAAAACATTTGCAATGCTAAGAGCACTGAAGGGGTTGATCAATTTGATTCTTCCTTAAGATACTTTATCCCAAAATACAAGTGTTGTACTGCTACAAAATGAAAGGCTCCATTCTACTTTGCTTATATACCACATTATTTTGCCTGCACTGGAACAAATAAATACATGACATTTAGACATAGAGCAAAGTCTAAATAACTCCAAATATGTTCTTATTACTCACAAAATTATGGGAGATTTTTATTTATTTATACAGTGACAAAGAAATAAAATATTGTTTCTCCTGTAACATAATTATAGATGTAGCCAGCCTTATTGTTCCTAGTGATTATATATATATATATATATATATAACATTATGCAATTCCTGAGCCTTTTGCGCATACCTAAACACATATCAGGTAAACAAATAGAGAGTTAATATATTCAAAATGGACGCTCTTTACCTGCTGATACTGTGGATGCATGTCACATAGGCAGGTGTGGCTTATTAACTGTGATTGGTTTTGTTGAATTGCACTGGGGTTTGGGGTATATATATGTATTGTGCACTGCATTCAATTGCACCACCTTGAGAAAGGTCCCACTGGGGGACCGAAACGTCGTTTTTTGTGTCTTCTATCAAATATAGAACATTTTTGATTTACTTACCTGCGTGCTGTCCCTTGATGTCGTGTTGCAACCGGTATCGTATGGTCTGTTATTGCTTTATGGGATAAGCACCAAAATTTATTTACTTGCATATGGTGTGCCGGCTGTGCATTGGATTATATATATATATATATATATATATATTATATTATATATTGGATTATATATATAATATATATATTATATTATATATTGGATTATATATATATATATATATATATATATATATATAAATGTGCTTAAATTATATATATATATATATATATATATATATATATATATATATATAATTTAAGCACATTTATGAATTCAGAGTTATAATAATAATTTAAAAAAGAAGGTAGTGTTTAAAAAGTTACATACAGGGTAAACCATATCCTTTGCATGTTCTCGAGTTTCTCTGAAGGCGAGTTGTACCAACAATCCCACAGCAGCAGGAAGTTCTCCTTCCATTAGTCTGGGCCCAGGCCGGCTCACATGTGCAGAATGGAACAGCTGACGTGGAGTTTGCCCATAAGTTTTAATCATGGTCTCCAAGGCTCGCCTCTGGACAGGATCCTCAACGGCAGAAACATCCATTCCAAAATATGTCTAGAAATGACAACAAAATCTGTGACATCAACCAACCTAGATAAAAAGGATATGCACAGTCTTATAAACTAAACTCATTAAAAAAAAAAAAACTCAACATGAACAATAAGTAGATACTCTGCCATTTTAGAATTCGGTCTATCAGTAAAAGAGCCCAGGTGAACTAGAATGACTAGGGTTACATTTATTGTGAGGAAGACTAACATTCTGGTCTCATCACGACCAAAACATTGGTTATTCTCCACAATAAATTTACTTATTTGTGAACTATAGTATTTCTTGTGTGTGTGGACCTTTTTTTCTGGTTGCTATCCTTGAATAGCTTAGCCTCTCTGCTACCCTCTCCATTTGGCACGCACCTGTATTGATCATCCAGGTTTGCCGTATGTACAGCTAAATAAATAAGCATATTATCAATAAAACTTTTTACAAAATATGGATGTTAACGTAAAACCCTGATGCCCTCTAAATTCCATCTGAAAAACAGACCCTGTCTGCTCCTTCCTCTCCGAAAGCATGCTACCAATGTAAACCGCTGCTCAATCACGCAAAGCAGAATACTGTAGTGCCGACGAGTATTCTAAAACAAATCTGGGGCAATCACCAACAAGACCCAGGTACATGCTGGGTACATGCTGCAACATTTCAGTGACATTTCGGCAGACAGACTAATGCTCATCGGATTAACAGCGGGGGTCCCTGGCAGTCCCATTCAAACTGAATGTTACTGCCAGGGACCCCTGCTGTGTTAATCCGATGGGCCATTAGTCTCTGCAGAAATGTCACTGAAATGTTGCAGCATGTACCCAGGATGTACCCAGCATGTACCTGGGTCTTGTTGGTGATAGCCCCAGATTTTCCAAGGCAAGTTTAAGGCAAGTTTTAGAATACTCGTCGGCGCACCTGTATGAAGAAAATATCACGTGGCACCACTTCATGTAAGGTCAATATATTACAAACATTACGTTTCTTAGCATTAAACTGGTGCCACATCATGACCTAAAAAAACAGGCATCTTCCCTGACACATTTTGTGACTAATATCTTCAAAAGAGAAAGGAGCCCTTTAATGCACAGCTTCATCTTTGAAGAAGTGATGTTATCACTAAAATTGTCAGAGGGGGATGCATGTAATTTTAGTCATGAATTGGTTATATGTTTTGAGAGGTGATGTTTGGAAACAATGTGACCTACAATGTGTTTTTTTTTTGTAATAAAGCATGTTTGCAAAGGTCTAAAATAATTGGAGTTAATACTGTCATGCTTTTGATGTGAATAATGACCTTGGCTATAATTACATGAAATGTTGTGATATATTCTGGTATATAATGCCACTGTTGCCTATGCATGTTATGTAAACGTTGCGACATTCTGTGACACCTAAATTACATCCATGTGATCATTCTGGCTTGTGACACAATGTTACATCTTTATATGGTACTAAGACAGATTAAATGGTGGATACAGTTGCAGCCACCAACATTCGACCATTTCTCAATCAAATTTTTGTGATTTCGCCTGAGATCCTCTCTAGGTTGATCGCAGCAGACTAATGGCCCATCGGATTAACACAGCAGGGGTTCCTGCTGTGTGAATCCTACCGGGGTCTACTCGTCTGTAAGGGAAGCACAGTAAGAGATAGACTGAACTCTACCTGCGCGCCTCTAACAGGCGATCGCATGGTTCTATTTCATTTTAATGTTACAGTATTGTAGCAGGGCGTCTCCGGAGCTGAACCGCATTGATTTCAGGTCCGGGGACCCCATACTTCACGAGTTACAGGCCCCGTTATGGTATCCCGGTGGCCATGTTTAAATTCTCCCGCGTCACGGCCCACGTGATCGGGGCATTTAAACATATGGGTGGGTTGTGTATTGGTACAATCCACCTCACGAGATATTGCGGCATAGTGCAGTTTTCATCTCGAGATGTGGTCAAGTGTTGGTGGTTGCGTCTGTAACTGTAAGAGACAATGCATGAATATGCTTAAAGAAGTGTAACCCCCTGTGTATGCCAAGTAACACATGCACACTGCCCCCTAGCAGGTTCCTTTCCAATAGACATGTGACTATGATGAGCCAGTAGAGAGGCAGGCGAAGGAGGGACTTAGAGGGAAAAAAGTTGTTAAAAGGGGCAGCCATGACAGTTGCAGGGATTGACATGTGTCATGCAATGGGCAAGTGGAGAGCGGCCAAAGCGAGAGAGAGGGAGAGAGCCCAAGAGTGTGACTGGGAGCCGTTCCGATGAAGGGTATTCCCCAACGGTCATAGGAGACAGTGGTACTGAAGTAAACTTTACAAAGAACAGGCCTGCTACATTCAATCATAAACACAAGCTCCCATGCCGGCACCTCCGTTATAGGCATGAATATCACGTATTGGGAGGCCTCTTAGTGAAAGTAACGTTGCAGCTCCCGAGTCGCGGGAGATTTGAGCCGGGAAACAGGGAGGGTTCCGGAGCAAAAATGCATGGGGTTCAGCTCCGGAGACCACCTCCTTCATACCCATCTAAAAAGTAAATAAGAACCCTGAGTGGAAACCCCTTTAACATAACGGTACTTACTGCTGGATGGAACACATTGATAGCTTGAACTGCTGCACGGCCCTTCTGTTTATACCCAAACACCAGGTCAATCCAGTGACAAATTGTCTGAGACACGTGATCTGATTCCAGAGCCTGACGATGAATCAGGATAAAGAGACGAGGATCGTTTCTGGCCCATGGTGGTAGATTAACATGATTCACACGCTCACCATTTTGTCGCACGCCAAAATCAAAACCTAGATAATTTGAATAGGAAAGATCTTTAAACCTAGCATAGATATATTACATATTTTTATTCTTGACAAATAATCTGTGATATTCTGCATTATCACTGCCACTGAATCCTATGAAAGCTCATTGATATTCTGTGTGTTCAGTAGATAAAATAAAGCCGGCTATATCTGAATTCATGTATTTAAATTGATAAGGTGACTTTTGACCAGAGCACCTCAGAATTAGTTACAAAGATATTATATATGATGATAAATTCAACAAATACTTAAATCAGAATGGGATATAAGGTCGCGGCGATCGCGCCACGACCAACTCCCTGCCGGCGTTTAGCTGCAGGGTGACCCTTCAACGAAAAAATAAGTTTTAGGGTGTGGAGTTAATTTTAGTTTTAGCGTAAGGGGCTAGTTTTAGGTGTTTTAGTAGTTAGGGTAAAGGGTTTTCGAGTAAAGGGTTACGCTTCTTAAGGTAAGGGGTAGCATTAGTATTAGGAGTTGACATTAGGGTGTTTAAGGGGCGGAGTGTCCCGGCGGCAGGGTGAGACACGGCTGTCATTTGGTCGTGGAGATACGGCGTGACCAAATGTCCTAGACCATACTTAATCACTGCATTCACTAAAAAGGTACTGCAACTCTCTCCTAAATTACCTTAATTATGGATAAAGTCATATAGGTAGTGGAAATTATGCAAAAACTGACCTATGGTAGGAAACTATCAAAATGTAATAATAATAATAATAATAATAATAATAATGTTCAATCTTAATCGATAAATTCTTTAAAAAAAAAAAATTTTTTTTAATTTTTTTACAAAAAAACTCGCATGTTCTTGTATAGCGCTGCTAGTTTTACGTAGCGCTTTACATGACATTTTGCAGGCACATGTCCCTGCCCCGTGGAGCTTACAATCTATGTTTTTGTGCCTGAGGCACAGGGAGATAAAGTGACTTGCCCAAGGTCACAAGAAGCCGACACCAGGAATTGAACAAGATTCCCCTGCTTCAAACTAAGTGCCAGTCAGTGTCTTTACTCACTGAGCCACTCCTTCTCCCAATGTATACAGTATAAAGTCTTATATTCCTGCCAGGCACACACAGGCTGGAATTCACCCGGCTCTGAAAAGGGGTTACATAGCACGATCCTAACTGCTACTGACGTGAATATCAGTTACCGCAAGATCTAGCTGGTATACCCCAAACCGAAAGTGCTGCATATCACCTATAGATTAAACGCATGAATCTAATGTATATGGCAATTTGGTACATACATCTGTAATATAAAATTGACATAAATTGAGGTGTGATTGCATAAGGTCTTGTAGACCAATTGGCAAGTGGATCATCAGGAAGCGCATACCATGTGGGAACACATAAAAAATGCTTATGGTGCAATATTGTGCAAACAATGTTGAAAGAAATTGTCTAGCCCAAAAATGTGTACACAGAATACTCACAAACGTGAGGTAGGATACAGACACATAAAGGTATCTTTTACGAACTGGTGTCAGTCTGTCAAGTATGTTGTTGCCAGAGGAGTGTGGTTCTCAGCTGACCTTAGGGTAGGAAAACACTGGACATAGCGTAGACTGTATGACAATTTAATAAATGAAGTAGTTATATTCCAATCTACTCACATGGTGCAAGATAAAAAACAGCATTTTAGATCTCAATGATCTCTGCAAATTTCGCTCTGTGCTGCCACCGGATGGAATCTCTCTCTCGGATCTTTCTCCTTCTCTGCTGTGCGTGTCACGGGTGCGTGTCAGCGACCGGAAGTGACGTCATCAGCATCCGAGGCTTCCGGTGGGTAGAGACAGCGTCACTCTACGCGTTTCACCTATCCTAGGCGTCCTCAGGAGTGACGTTGTGAGCAGTGTAGCTAGTATATATACACCCTCTAATTGGCATTAAATTAATTAACTGAAAAAAGCTGGTAGACACTTTACAATTGCTCAGATAAACTCTCTGATGTATAGCTTGAGTGATTGAACACGCGATCATGCAGGGCAGTCAGTGGGACTTTAATGCTGAATGCCTGTCCGTTTATATATTGGGCAAATGTGTTCTGCAGATCGCGATCGTTCAAAAGCCCTTGCCATATCTGACTTGTGCATAAACATTATTAAATACCAGGATATGTAAACTGGCCAAATCGTATATATAAGCATGAACAATTATGTAACACAAGAGCATGATGTCTTAAATACATCATATCCAATTTAGTCAGATATATCTTAGTGATAGTCTTTAAAGTACTTAGTGCATAATAATGTTGGCATTAAAAATAGAGGTATTATATTGCCACATGTGTTGGGCAATACATGGGAAAATACCCAGTTTGATTAACCTCTGTATCTGACATATGCAGAGTTCAAAAAACCTATAATAAAACAACTCAAACTAATCCTAATATCTGGTGATCATATGATCTATCTTTAATACAATTGATCAAAATAAAATATAAAAAATATAAAAAAATATAAAAAAATATGAAATATCCTGGGGGGGGGGGGAATAGAAACAAATGGTTAATGCAGGAAATATAAGATTGAACTTATAAAATTTATAAAAATATTAAAAAATCTTATAAAAACTTATAAAAAAGGTTTGATGTCAAATTCTAAATTAAGGCCCGAGGGGGACATGGTATTTAATTCGAACATCCAGAAGGATTCTCTCTTTAACAGAGCTGAATGTCTATTGCCACCCCTCCAATGTGGCATAACTTGTTCTATGGCCTTAAAAGTTAACCCTATTGGGTCTGAGTTATGGTTTAGCAGGAAATGATTGGAAACACTATGAGTGGTGAGTTTCCTCCTAATGTTTCCAATATGTTCCAGTATACGTGTCTTCAATGGGCGAATAGTTTTCCCCACATATTGAAGACCGCAACTGCACTCAATGAGATATATTACAAAGTTTGATCTACAATTGAGATGCTGTTTTATATTGTACATTTTCTTAGTAGCATAAGACGTAAAATTATTGGTCACTTTGGACCTAAAATTGCAGGCTGTACACATTTTACAGCCATAAAAACCATATGTCGGATTCAGCCAGCCAGAGTTATTAGCAATATTTTTTTCTTTTAGTGCACTAGGGGCCACAATGTTTTTGATATTTGGTGCTTTCCTATAAACCATTTTCACCTTATCCGGTAGGTGTTTCCCAATGATTGGATCATTTTTTAGGATAGACCAATGTGAATTAATGATGTTATTAATTTTAAATGCATCCTTGTTATATTGTGTGATGAATGGCACATTAATATTTATACAATGTTTATCTTTCGGTTTAGGTGCTAACATAGATTCTCTAGATGTATTGGCCGTTCTTTCTAGAGCATTATGGATGACATCCTCTCTGTATCTCCTTTCCCTGAACTTCCTCGACAAGACCACTGATTGTTCCTGAAATACATCATTATCAGAGCAGTTGCGCTTCAGACGTCTATACTGTCCATATGGAATGTTGGTAATCCATCTATTAAGATGGCAGCTTGACCGTAGAATATAATTATTTGCGTCAACATCTTTAAAATAATTTTTTGTTTTGATGATGTTATTATCTAAGTATATGGTGAGGTCGAGGAAGTTCACCGTGGAGGTACTAGAAATGGAGGTGAATTTAAGATTAAATTCGTTATTGTCTAGATTTTTTAGAAATATATCTAAATCTTCCTGTGGACCCTTCCACACAAAGAGAATGTCATCTATATACCTGCGCCATGTGACCAAATTTGCGCTCTGACCAGCCCATGACCATATGTATTGATCTTCCCACATGGCCATGAGGAGGTTCGCGTAACTGGGCGCAAATTTGGTCCCCATGGCGGTTCCACATAATTGGAGGAAAAATTCATCGCAAAACCAGAAGAAATTCCTACTGAGGACAAATTCTATGCATTTAATTAGAAATTCTATTTGGTTAGTGGGCATAATTCCCTCATTTTCCAAAAACAGCTTGGCGGCTCTGCATCCATCTTCGTGTCTTATGGATGTGTACAGAGCCGTCACGTCTGTAGTGACCAGTATAAAGTTTTTTTCCCATTGGATATCCCTTAGCATTAAGATCACATCGGTGGTGTCTTTTAAGTAAGATTTTTGTTTTTTCACAATCTCTTGAAGATAGTGATCTATGTATTCCGATAAGTTTGCTGTAAGGGATCCTATACCGGAGATTATTGGTCTCCCTGGGGGTTGCGTCAAATTCTTGTGGATCTTTGGTAGGAAATAGAAGACGGGGAAAATCGGATCCTGTACATTAAGAAATAGAAATTCATATTCCTCCAATATTCCCCGTCCTCTACCATCCTCCAGAAGGGACTGCAATTCCTCCTTAAATTCAGCTGTTGGATTGCTACCTAGTTTCCGATATGTAGTATTGTCCCCTAGGATCCTATTGGCCTCCCTAATATAATAATTATGATCCATGATGACCACACCCCCTCCTTTGTCTGCCGGCTTTATTATAATAGATTTGTCCAATTTTAGTTCTTCTAACGCTATTTTTTCATCTTTTGTCAGATTTGTATGCTGGTCACTTCTCCTGTATGGGAGAGCCTCCAGATCTTTGGTCACTAGTTGGAAGAAGACATCCAAGTGATTCCCCTTTGCAAATGTGGGAAAAAACTTGGATCTAGATCTACAATTTGAATGAATGTATTCAGAGTTTCTAGAATCTGAAGTGTTAGGACTGTCTGCTTTATTATTTTGTGTTGTAGTCCAATTTCTGGTTTCTGCATCTTTGCTCAAGAAAAATCTCTTTAAAGTGAGAGATCTAAGAAATTTGTGTGCATCTACATAAAGACCAAATTTATTTGGTCCAATGGTGGGAGCAAATGTTAGTCCCTTGCTAATAACTTTATTTTGGCTTGTTGTAAGAACTTTACTACTAATATTAAAAATGTTACTTTTTATTGAAATTTCCTTATTTTTCCGTGTTCCACCCCCTCGTCTCCCTCTGACATGCGTCTTTTGTTTCTTTGTTTTACGCTTGTACTGGGATTCGCCAGGGGGTGAAATGGGTTCCTGGTCTCCCATGAACTCATACACCCCCTGGTTTTGGTCTTTATGTAGATGCACACAAATTTCTTAGATCTCTCACTTTAAAGAGATTTTTCTTGAGCAAAGATGCAGAAACCAGAAATTGGACTACAACACAAAATAATAAAGCAGACAGTCCTAACACTTCAGATTCTAGAAACTCTGAATACATTCATTCAAATTGTAGATCTAGATCCAAGTTTTTTCCCACATTTGCAAAGGGGAATCACTTGGATGTCTTCTTCCAACTAGTGACCAAAGATCTGGAGGCTCTCCCATACAGGAGAAGTGACCAGCATACAAATCTGACAAAAGATGAAAAAATAGCGTTAGAAGAACTAAAATTGGACAAATCTATTATAATAAAGCCGGCAGACAAAGGAGGGGGTGTGGTCATCATGGATCATAATTATTATATTAGGGAGGCCAATAGGATCCTAGGGGACAATACTACATATCGGAAACTAGGTAGCAATCCAACAGCTGAATTTAAGGAGGAATTGCAGTCCCTTCTGGAGGATGGTAGAGGACGGGGAATATTGGAGGAATATGAATTTCTATTTCTTAATGTACAGGATCCGATTTTCCCCGTCTTCTATTTCCTACCAAAGATCCACAAGAATTTGACGCAACCCCCAGGGAGACCAATAATCTCCGGTATAGGATCCCTTACAGCAAACTTATCGGAATACATAGATCACTATCTTCAAGAGATTGTGAAAAAACAAAAATCTTACTTAAAAGACACCACCGATGTGATCTTAATGCTAAGGGATATCCAATGGGAAAAAAACTTTATACTGGTCACTACAGACGTGACGGCTCTGTACACATCCATAAGACACGAAGATGGATGCAGAGCCGCCAAGCTGTTTTTGGAAAATGAGGGAATTATGCCCACTAACCAAATAGAATTTCTAATTAAATGCATAGAATTTGTCCTCAGTAGGAATTTCTTCTGGTTTTGCGATGAATTTTTCCTCCAATTATGTGGAACCGCCATGGGGACCAAATTTGCGCCCAGTTACGCGAACCTCCTCATGGCCATGTGGGAAGATCAATACATATGGTCATGGGCTGGTCAGAGCGCAAATTTGGTCACATGGCGCAGGTATATAGATGACATTCTCTTTGTGTGGAAGGGTCCACAGGAAGATTTAGATATATTTCTAAAAAATCTAGACAATAACGAATTTAATCTTAAATTCACCTCCATTTCTAGTACCTCCACGGTGAACTTCCTCGACCTCACCATATACTTAGATAATAACATCATCAAAACAAAAAATTATTTTAAAGATGTTGACGCAAATAATTATATTCTACGGTCAAGCTGCCATCTTAATAGATGGATTACCAACATTCCATATGGACAGTATAGACGTCTGAAGCGCAACTGCTCTGATAATGATGTATTTCAGGAACAATCAGTGGTCTTGTCGAGGAAGTTCAGGGAAAGGAGATACAGAGAGGATGTCATCCATAATGCTCTAGAAAGAACGGCCAATACATCTAGAGAATCTATGTTAGCACCTAAACCGAAAGATAAACATTGTATAAATATTAATGTGCCATTCATCACACAATATAACAAGGATGCATTTAAAATTAATAACATCATTAATTCACATTGGTCTATCCTAAAAAATGATCCAATCATTGGGAAACACCTACCGGATAAGGTGAAAATGGTTTATAGGAAAGCACCAAATATCAAAAACATTGTGGCCCCTAGTGCACTAAAAGAAAAAAATATTGCTAATAACTCTGGCTGGCTGAATCCGACATATGGTTTTTATGGCTGTAAAATGTGTACAGCCTGCAATTTTAGGTCCAAAGTGACCAATAATTTTACGTCTTATGCTACTAAGAAAATGTACAATATAAAACAGCATCTCAATTGTAGATCAAACTTTGTAATATATCTCATTGAGTGCAGTTGCGGTCTTCAATATGTGGGGAAAACTATTCGCCCATTGAAGACACGTATACTGGAACATATTGGAAACATTAGGAGGAAACTCACCACTCATAGTGTTTCCAATCATTTCCTGCTAAACCATAACTCAGACCCAATAGGGTTAACTTTTAAGGCCATAGAACAAGTTATGCCACATTGGAGGGGTGGCAATAGACATTCAGCTCTGTTAAAGAGAGAATCCTTCTGGATGTTCGAATTAAATACCATGTCCCCCTCGGGCCTTAATTTAGAATTTGACATCAAACCTTTTTTATAAGTTTTTATAAGATTTTTTAATATTTTTATAAATTTTATAAGTTCAATCTTATATTTCCTGCATTAACCATTTGTTTCTATTCCCCCCCCAGGATATTTCATATTTTTTTATATTTTTTATATTTTATTTTGATCAATTGTATTAAAGATAGATCATATGATCACCAGATATTAGGATTAGTTTGAGTTGTTTTATTATAGGTTTTTTGAACTCTGCATATGTCAGATACAGAGGTTAATCAAACTGGGTATTTTCCCATGTATTGCCCAACACATGTGGCAATATAATACCTCTATTTTTAATGCCAACATTATTATGCACTAAGTACTTTAAAGACTATCACTAAGATATATCTGACTAAATTGGATATGATGTATTTAAGACATCATGCTCTTGTGTTACATAATTGTTCATGCTTATATATACGATTTGGCCAGTTTACATATCCTGGTATTTAATAATGTTTATGCACAAGTCAGATATGGCAAGGGCTTTTGAACGATCGCGATCTGCAGAACACATTTGCCCAATATATAAACGGACAGGCATTCAGCATTAAAGTCCCACTGACTGCCCTGCATGATCGCGTGTTCAATCACTCAAGCTATACATCAGAGAGTTTATCTGAGCAATTGTAAAGTGTCTACCAGCTTTTTTCAGTTAATTAATTTAATGCCAATTAGAGGGTGTATATATACTAGCTACACTGCTCACAACGTCACTCCTGAGGACGCCTAGGATAGGTGAAACGCGTAGAGTGACGCTGTCTCTACCCACCGGAAGCCTCGGATGCTGATGACGTCACTTCCGGTCGCTGACACGCACCCGTGACACGCACAGCAGAGAAGGAGAAAGATCCGAGAGAGAGATTCCATCCGGTGGCAGCACAGAGCGAAATTTGCAGAGATCATTGAGATCTAAAATGCTGTTTTTTATCTTGCACCATGTGAGTAGATTGGAATATAACTACTTCATTTATTAAATTGTCATACAGTCTACGCTATGTCCAGTGTTTTCCTACCCTAAGGTCAGCTGAGAACCACACTCCTCTGGCAACAACATACTTGACAGACTGACACCAGTTCGTAAAAGATACCTTTATGTGTCTGTATCCTACCTCACGTTTGTGAGTATTCTGTGTACACATTTTTGGGCTAGACAATTTCTTTCAACATTGTTTGCACAATATTGCACCATAAGCATTTTTTATGTGTTCCCACATGGTATGCGCTTCCTGATGATCCACTTGCCACTTCTTCAAACGAGGATTGAGAAAGAAATCCTACACCAGGTCACAGCTGCAATCAACCATTGTGTTTGTTTAAGTATCACTTTATCACTATTTTATTGATTATATCACTGTCTGTTTGTAAATGCATATGAGCGCCATTTTTGGTTAAACACCCCACATACACCTTGTAGACCAATGTTAGAATTTTTAACAGTTCAAGTAACTAATTATATTTCAGTTTATCGATTAAGATTGAATTCGCCAGACTTGCAGCTGCCATTAAATAATGTGGTGTGTAAAGTTCACTGTAAAATATCAAAACAGAGCTAAAACTCAGGAAATAAAGTGCATTTATGTTTGACATACCTTCCCTATTTACCAAAAACTCTGGTAAGTAGAAAAATTCTGGGATCAACTCTTTTACATCAGTCATTGATTCGAAGGAAGACAAACGCCAAGTTGTATTCATAGAATGAAAAGTTCTATCTGGAATATCAAAGCTTTGATCTAAAAATGTAAGAAAGGTAAATTAAAATTTTTACAAATAAAAGTGAAGATTTATGGCTATATTTACTAAGCGATCCTAAACCATATGGCAATTGACACCTACTCAACAGAACTAAAATGTAAATAAATTACATTAATGTTGGAAACAATGTACATTGAGATGAACAGTAAAGTTAAATATTCTGAGAGATAAAAAGAAATCAGTGATGTTTCACCCAATAATGGTAATTTACAATGTTATTCTCCTATTGTATCATGTATCCGCATCAGTTTGGGTCGATCAGCCCTATGACTAACTGCCAGAATCCTCAGATTAACAGGGAAAGAATGTGCGCTGTGTCTCGTGAAATATATACACACACACACACACACACACACACACACACACACACACACACACACACACACACACACACACACACACACACAACAAATGGAGCAGCCGGCACTCCCAATATCATAAACAGTTTGCGGTGCATGTCCTATACCCATAGTAAGAGAAAAGTAATCCACTCCAGCAGGAGCAGACACAAGACAGCACTCAAAGGTAAGTAAGAAAACTTGTATTCAAAAATAAACATAGCATGTTTGTGCTATGTTCATTTTTTAATACGTTTTCTTACTTACCTTTGAGTGCTGTCTTGTGTCTGCTCCTGCTGGAGTGGATTACTTTTCTCTCTCTCTCTCTCTCTCTCTCTCTCTCTCTCTCTCTCTCTCTCTCTCTCTCTCTGTGTATATATATATATATATATATATATATATATATATATATATATATATATACAGTGTTCGACAAACCTATACATTTGCTCGCCCCGGGCGAGTGGATTTAACCCCCGGGCGAGTAAATATTGGCCCAAGCAGCACACGTTTGGTACTAGGTGGCGAGTAGATTTTTTTGTGTGGCGAGTAGATTTTTTGCTGATTTGTCAACCACTGTATATATATATAAATACACACACACACACACACACATATATATACACATATATATATATATATATATACACACATATATACACACACACACACACACACACACACACACACACACACACACACACACAGACGGTCCTCGCTTTATGACATTTCCTTTTTCCACAAATGGCATACAGATACAGCGGTCGTTATTCGAACACTTCACGTGTTGTATACCCCGGAATACCCATGTCATGGAGCGGGATTTCTTCCAACCTTCTCGCCCCACCCCGCCTTAAGACACGAGTGCAGAAAATGGCATTTTAGTGTTAAACACTGAAATTGACACAGTAGCACAGTACACATTACAATTCATTCATTTCATAGCAGACAAAGAAACAGAATCCATGAAATTCAAACAAAGCAACCGCGATAAACACGAGTGCCTGGGGCGATTGGCCGTGTTAATGCCGCGTGGAGTACAGCAGCGCACACATAAACGGCTCTGTGATTTGTTCGAATAACGTCGCTGCATCTGTATCTCCAATGGGCATTTTTCTGATGACAAAATGCATTATCCGACACTCATGTGACATGACCTCAAATTTAACCAATCGGCCAATCACAAACGTGCAGTCAGGTGAAATCACAAAGCACAGTCTGTGTGAACGTTTTGTGGTGTATTTTTGCCCTTAACCATGTCTGACAAACAGAAAAATGCCAGCGATGTTTCTGCTCAAATACGGAATAGAAAGCCTGCAACTTTGGAGGTAAAGTTAAAAATAAGGCGTTCAGAGAAAGGAGAGACCAATACGGAAATTGGCTGCTCGTTGGATATCCCTCATACAACAATTGTGACCATTCTGAAAGACAAGGCCAGAATATTGGAGCATGATAAGGGCTCAGCTCTGATGCAAGCAAAAACAATAAGGCAATGTGATGGACTTATTGCCGAGGTTACAAAACTCATCACATGGCTGAAAGATCAATCCCAGCATTGTGTGCCCATTAATTTAGCCATAATTCAAGCCAAGGTTTTAAGTCTTTTAGAGGACTTTAAGCACTAGCATAGAGAAGGGTCCAAGGATGAAACATTCACTGCAAGTAGAGGCATGTTCATGCGTTTTAAAGACTAGGCAAACTTGCATAACATGAACATGACTAGGGAAGCTGCTAGTGCTGATGAGGATCCAGAAACAAACAGGTATGCTGGTGCACAGCTACTTTCAAAAGAGAAAATGGGCTGGAGAGCTGATGAAATCTACAAAAAACTTTATTGGCACATGGGTTAAAAAAAAAAAAAAAGCCGTAAAGTCTCTAACGCATTTTGCACTGGGTGGTGCTTTATCAAAGAGTGAATAATGAACATAGAATCAGGGTTTAAATATCTAATTCCCTTGGCACAAATCCTCAGAAAGGGGGCTGGGCATGACCGCTGTACACCTGTGATGATAATCACAATAGGGAGTCACATGCCATAAAATATCGAATCAGCGTTGTGTAATTAGACTCCTGATATAACTAAATATATCGGCGACTATACCTCAGATGGTCATGACGAGCCCGCACACACAAAGGGCAGTACAGCAGAAAAAATGATAACGGGCTAATAGAATACACATAAAGCAAGACAGAAGGAAAAACAATACAACCAACCCATAACTAAAAATCTAAATGGTGCATGATCCGAGATCCCTCAGATATATCAGATGTATAAATACCTATAAGAAAGATATAAACATGGATACTAAACCAATGAAACAAAAAGTTCATAAAAAATTGGCAAAACTTATCAAACTTTAAAACTAGTTGGGCTGACTCCTAAAGATATAATATACCCAAATAACTATTGAAGACATGCCTAGATGAGCTAATACGAGAATCAAACGAAACATTAAAATACAAATTAAAAACACACAACGTTTCAAAAATTCTACATTAAGGTGATTTACATATGCATGAATTAGACAAGGTTATTATTGATGTTATCTCAAATTTCATAGATGCAATTAATTTGGTTTGTGATAGCCATCCTTTATAATTGTCCACATATTTTGGTCTTATCATTAATCCTAGGATGAAATATTGGCTTTTCTTTAAATGAAAGTCCTGCATTATGGAGTCTGTCATTCAACACCTGTTTATATCACGATGAGTATGTATTTTGGCTTTTAGAATTCATCTATGCTCCAATAATGTATCTTCTTTCATTACGCTTTAGAAGTGACTCAAGTTACCATATGTAACCAAGGATTAGTGTTGTACTGGGTTCTAATATTTTAGAAAACCGGGTAATGAGTACCTGGGCAAAATCAATCATTTTACCCGGCTGGGTACTCGGTTGGCACTTACCTGCAGGGTGAGGAAGACTGCAGCGACATCTTGGAGTAGCAGCAGAGGTCCTGGTGGCAGTTGCAGCAACAGAAGTCTGTGTTCAGCTGGTGTGAGCAGCAGGAATACAGCACACAGCTGATGCCAGTGTGAGCCAGGGAACCATGTGAACGGAGCAGGAGTGTTCCTATTGGACAGCCGGCTCCTCCCCGGCTGTCTAATAGAAACGCTCCTGCTCCGGTCACATGGATCCCCGGCTCACACTGGTATCAGCTGTGTGCTGTATTCCTGTGGCTGCCGCCGGCTGAACACAGATTTCTGTTGCTGCCACCGCCACCAGGACCTCTGCTGCTGCTCCCAGATGTCGCTGCGGTCTTCCTCACCTTCCGTTGCCGGCTGTAGGTAAATGATGATGTATTTTCAGCTACTATTGACATTATTCTGCGCCAGTTCCTACCCGGTGCCGGGCACAGCGCCCTGCTGCTGGGTCCGGGTAATGTCCGGGTGGCTGAAAATGCGCCGGGTAAATCGGGTACCGGGTAATTACCCGGTGCTCGGTACATCACTACCAAGGATATTTGCAACACTTTTGTATCTATTTTTGAAGTGAAACTTCCTTAGTGGCACCTCATTCGTGATGGGGCAAAAAAGAATTGTGGAGACAGAAATGAAACGGATGTGACGTCAGTGCTGGCAGTTGAGGCCGGGCTGTGTTCTGGCTCAGCCCGACCCCAACACTGACATCACACCCGCTCCACAAATCAGATGCGGCGGCGGCGGCTATAGCCGCCGGCGCCGCTCCTAATCACCCCCCCCCCCCGAGCCCCACACCCCCCCCACCCGCTGACATGCGGCGGTGGCCGCCCTCAAAATTTAATTGGCAGCCGGTGATTCGCTGTCACGTAAGGTGTGTTAAGGGGTATTTAATTCCCCTCATCTGGCACGGGCTCTGTGGTGCTGCCCGCCGTGGAGTACGCTGCTCCGTGGTGGGATAGCTGAGGCCGAGGCTCCACCCCCTGCCCTGTCACTCCTGCTTTGGTAACGGGAGGAGTGGGGTAACGGGACCACGTGTCGCCGGGGGGGCTGGGAGTCCGCAGCTCCGTGTCCGAAGATCAGCCTGGGGTAGTGGGAGTCGGGAGGAGGGGGGTAGTGGGAGTCGGCAGGAGGGGGGTAGTGGGAGTCGGGAGGAGGGGGGTAACGGGACCACGTGTCGCCGGGGGGGGGGGCTGGGAGTCCGCAGCTCCGTGTCCGCAGCTCCGCCTGGGGTAGTGAGAGGCGGGAGGAGGGGGGTAACGGGACCACGTGTCGCGGGGGGGGGGGGGAAATGGCTGGGAGTCCGCAGCTCCGCCTGGGGTAGTGGGAGGGGGGGAGGAGGAGGGGTGGGGGGCACAACACAGAGAGACATTCACACAACACAGAGAGAGAGAGAGACACACACTGACTGACACTGACACACACACACACACACACACACACACACACACTGACTGACTGACACACTCACACACTGACTCACACTCACACACTCACACACTGACTGACACACGCGCACACACACACTGACTGACACACGCGCACACACACACTGACTGACACACGCGCACACACACTGACTGACACACGTGCACACACACACACTGACTGACACGCACACACACACACTGACTGACACGCGCACACACTGACTGACACGCGCACACACACACACACTGACTGACACACGCGCACACACACGCTGACTGACACACGCGCACACACGCTGACTGACACGCGCACACACACTGACTGACACACATGCACACACTGACTGACACACATGCACACACTGACTGACACACATGCACACACGCACATACATACTCACTGACTGACACACATACACACACTGAGTAACACACCCGCACATACATACTCACTGACTGACACATACACTGACTGACACATGTGTGCCGAGCACGCGCGTTATAAGTCAATTTCTGCGACAAAAGTCAAAGAAGTTTCACTTACTATGCGCGTGCACAGCACACACAGCTTTTTTATTAGATCATACATATCCAAATGTTACATACAGTATGGTTACTTGTTAGAGAAATAGCCTGTCCTTGATATATCCTATTTAGGGTGATATATTTTCAACTGAGTTTTTTTTTTTTTTTAAACAATTTTGATTCTTGTATTAGCGCATATAGTTATTTGCAGTGGTCGACAAATCACCAAAAAATCTACTCGCCGAACAAAAAACATCTACTCGCCACCTGGTACCACACGTGTGCTGCTTGGGCCAATAGGAGCTCGCCACGATGTTAAATCCACTCGCCCGGGGCGTGCAAATGTATAGGTTTGTCAAACACTGGTTATTTGGATATATTATTTCTTTAGGAATCAGCCCAATTAATTTTAAGGTTTGGTGTTTTCAAAAATTTGATGAACCTTTTTGTTTGACTGGTTTACTCTCCATGTTTATATCTTTCCAATAGGTTTTTATACATCTTAATATATAAATTCGAATGGTTAGTGCTAGATGTGATGAATGTGATTGGTCCGTTCGGTCTGCCCGCCCCCCCCGCGACTCTCATTGGCCAAGAGGTATGCTCCACTCCACTGTGACACACACATAGACACACACGTGGTCCCTGTGTCCGCCCGCCCATAGTCAGCCTCCCACACGACTCTCATTGGCCAAAAGGTACAGTGACATCACTGACACACACCTACTTCACTGTCATACACTTGCACTGACACCATACCCCCAGAGAACCCCTGCGGAGTCCTTGGTAACTTTCATCCATCTCACACTGTCACCCCTGTCTACACACACACTCACTGTCACCCCTGTCTACACACACACACTCACTGTCACCCCTGTCTACACACACACTCACTGTCACCCCTGTCTACACACACACTCACTGTCACCCCTGTGTACACACTGAGACCCTTGCTAACTTACACACACTCACTGTCACCCCCATGTGTACACACATACTCACACCTGACACCCTTGGTAACTTTCATCCATCTCACACTGTCACCCCTGTCTACACACACACCACTCTCACCCCTGTCTACACACACACACTCAAACTCACACTGTCACCCCTGTCTACACACACACTCACTGTCATCCCACACCTGAGAGTCATGCTTCTTAATTTCATAAAAAACATTTTCATTTAATAAAACGGGCTTCTCCCTTAAGGTTACCAAAATCTAAGTCCGCCCAGTTAAAAAAATCGAAGTCCGCCCAGGTGGACCGCACACTCGGCCGCACAACGGATTATTCTCCCTTATGTTTCAAAAATGCACCTCCGCAACAGCTGCCCGACACTCCCTGTGCACATGGCCGCCCGCACTTTATGGCCTCAGACACGACGACACTCCCCTGTAGCCACACGCCCGACCAACACATCACTCCCTGTAGCCCTGCACTGTCCCTTAACTTCAGCTTAACTTGCTGCCTTACAAATAACCTGTAGCTGTGCACATTCAACCGCCACCGCGGATGCTTGATTAACACACCGCCATAGCCTGCACACACTCCGGCACACACTCCCTAATCGCATTAACCAAAATCAACATAAAATTAATGGCGTGCGGCCCTACGCACTCTTAATTGCGATTACAAAATGGCCGCCCGTACCTTCACCTACGCACTCTTAATTTACTTTATAAAATGACCGCATAAGGTTACAACGCCCTTCTCCATTAAGGTAACCAAAATCCAACGGCCGCCCAATGGATTCTTCTACACTGGCGACACACTTTATTCGAGCTCGGCTAGTCCCACGAATTCGGGTATACCCGGGTGTATTGAGGTTTGTGACTGTTTTCTGCCCGAGTGCATTGAGGTATTTTCCAGGCAGGGATTGAAGCATTTTATTCCCGCTGGCTGCAATACTGCACAGTATATATATATATACTGCATTACAATTCATGAATTTATGCCATCTGGTAGACACGCGAAGCATTGCAGCCTATTAAATCCTAATCATTATCATTTAACAGATCAGCCGCCCGTCAGCCAGGCATGAACCCAGGCTGGGAAGGCAAACGCAACGGGGCTTGTCAGAGGTGAGGAGCGGCGCATTCCAGGTATCTGCCAGGTACATACTGGGTATTTGCTCGAATAAAGTGTGTCGGTGCAGTACCTTATCCCTTATGTTTAACATATTCACCTCCGCAACGGCCGCCCGACACTCCCTGTGCACATGGCCCGTACCTTCACCTAAGCAGTCATAATTTAATTTATAAAATGGCTGCATAAGGTTACAACGGCCTTCTCCATTAAGATTTGCAAAATCCAAGTCCAACCACTTACAACAATCCAAGTCCGCCCGGGCGGACCGCACACACGGCCGCCCAACGGATTCTTCTCCCTTATGTTTACAAAATCCCTTATGTTTACAAAATTCACCTCCGCAACGGCCGCCCGACACTCACTCTGCACATGGCCGCACGCACTTTATGGCCTCCTTCACTTATGGCCGCATTCACATTATAAAATGTCCGCCTTCACAACATGTGTCATTAACATTATCCAATGACACCCAGCCTACCTTACATTGACATAATAAAATGCCCACCTTCACAACATGTCCCGGTTTGGCAATTAAACATTTTCTCCCTTAATAACATTATTTCATTAAATATTTTTCCTACATTTCAACATTCATGATCCTCTTTACATTTATACATTCACCCACACACTACACAATCTTCATTCACACCTTCACGTTCACACAATTACATAACAAACTCTACCCATTTATACACCTTCATTCACCCAAATTCAACACACACATTACATTTCTACATTCACCCTCATTCATGCATCAACAACATACATTACCATCACCATAGCTCACCATCTCCGTCTGCGCTCCGCACGGCCATCTCTCTCTGCACTCCGCGGACGAATACCATTCTCCATCCCCCTTACCCTCATGCACAACGCGCATGTCCCGCCACCATACTACTTTATTACAAAAAATAAATTATTTTTTGTATACAAATTACCTCTTCATAAACACTATGTGACAATTTATACCAATGTTACCCTATACTATATTTCAATACCCACTCTTTCACCCCCCCCCAACCAACCTTCCTCTTTCTCCCCCCTCCCACCCACCCTTCCTCTTTCACCCCCCTCCCACCCACCCTTCCTCGTTCACCCCCCTCCCACCCACCCTTCCTCGTTCACCCCCCCTCCCACCCACCCTTCCTCGTTCACCCCCCTCCCACCCACCCTTCCTCTTTCACCCCCTCCCACCCACCCTTCCTCTTTCACCCCCCTCCCACCCACCCTTCCTCTTTCACCCCCCTCCCACCCACCCTTCCTCTTTCACCCCCCTCCCACCCTCCCTTCCTCTTTCAACCCCCTCCCACCCTCCCTTCCTCTTTCAACCCCCTCCCACCCTCCCTTCCTCTTTCACCCCCCTCCCACCCAACCTTCCTCTTTCACCCCCCATCCATGCCCCTTTCACCCCCCCCTCCCTGCCCTTCACCCCCCTCCCTGCCCTTCACCCCCCCCTCCCTGCCCTTCACCCCCCCTCCCTGCCCTTCACCCCCCCTCCCTGCCCTTCACCCCCCCTCCCTGCCCTTCACGCACCCCCCCTCCCTGCCCTTCACGCACCCCCCCCTCCCTGCCCTTCACGCACCCCCCCTCCCTGCCCTTCACGCACCCCCCCCTCCCTGCCCTTCACGCACCCCCCCCTCCCTGCCCTTCACGCACCCCCCCTCCCTGCCCTTCACGCACCACGCCCTCCCTGCCCTTCACGCACCCCGCCCTCCCTGCCCTTCACGCACCCCGCCCCTGCAATCACGGGCAACGCCGGGTATATCAGCTAGTCTGATATATCTGAGGGATCACGGATCACAAACCATTTGCCTTTTTATTTGTGTTGGTTGTTTTGTTTTTCCTTCTGTCTTGCTAAATTTAAATGACAGATACTTTATTCTATATTTGTACTTACAGTATATTGATCCAGAGGAAGGCAAACAAAAAAACTCCAGTGAAATATCATCTAATGAAATCTCATAAGGGGAAAAACAAATTCGTTCCTGACCCTGGATCCTTCCCATGTTTACTTATTTGGTATATCCCTGTATACGTTTCCTTTCTAAAAAGATGTCCAACCTTTTATGAACATATCTATTGTATCTGCCATCATAGTCTCCATGGGTAATGAATTCCACATTTTAACTGCCCAAAGCAGGGGTGCGCAGGATTTTTTTTCGGGGCTGCAGCGGTTAGAGGCCCCGAACTCTCTTCCCCAAGGCATTTAAATTAAATACCAGGTGACTGCGCGTGGCTTCTAACTTACTTACCGTGACTCAGCCACCTTCGGGTGACACATCGCCATGGCAACACGGCGTTACTTGATACTGGCACAAAGGTATATATATATATATATATATATATATATACACACACACACACACACACACACACACACACACACACACACACACACACACATTAGTACAGGGGAGCGCAATCTTTTTCTCCTGCGCCCTGTGTCGACTGTCCTCCTCTCGGCACGCAACCCCCTTAACCTAGGTTCCGCCGTTCTGGGCGTCATGACGTGACGTTGCCATAGCAACGCAACGTCACCTGATCCCGCAGCATTTCTATTTAGTTCGTTATCTGTTTCCACCCCTATTTTTGGATGATTATATCTTCTGCTCTATTGTATAAAGATTGGATTGCAGTGCTGTGGTTCTTGTTGGGCTCCGACACAGAATATAATCCACATGACAGTGCTGATGAGGAGGCAGCTAAAACTTTCCCTGCTAAATTATCAACAATTATAGAGGATGGTGGCTATTGCACTCACCAAGTGCACAATGTAGACGAGACTGGCCTCTACTGGAAAAAAACGACCAGTACAATCTACATGGCAAAAAAGGAAACATCTATGCCTGGTTTTAAAGTTGCAAAGGACAGGCTTACTCTTTTTCTTGAATGAAATGCTGCAGGTGATTTAAAGCTAAAACCTTTGCTTGTTTACCATGCAGAAAACCCATGGGCATTTAAGGGTTATGCAAAGACCACGCTTCCAGTGATCAGGAAGTCTAACCGTATGGCATGGGTAACAGGGAGCGTTTATGAGGACTGGTTCCAAAAGCATTTTATTCCTGCTAAGAAATTATATTGCAAGATGAATAATCTTGCTTTTAAAGCATTGCTAGTCTTGACAATGCTCCTGGCCATCCCGTGTTCCTCAAAAACTTACATTCAAACATTACGGTGGGGTACATGCCCCCCAACATCACATCATTAATCCAGCCTATGGACCAGGGGATTATTGCTTCTTTCAAGGCCTACCAGGCGAATTTTGGAAGGGTTTCAACATTCTGAATGCAGTGAAAAACATGGGTGAGACATGAAATGATGTGAAACAATCTAAATTAAATGGTGTTTGGCATAAATTGGGCCCTGATTTTGTCTCTGATTTACAAGGCTTTACATAGACAGTTGCAGAGGTTACTCAGTGTTGTGCAAATGGGTAGAGATCTCAATTTAGAGGTGGAAACAGAGGATATTGATGAGTTGCTGGCAATACATTCTAAGGAGTGAGGCCGAGCTTATAGTGCCGGCGACGTCGCACGAAAACAAATACATTGCCGCCGCGTACGCTTAATAGTGTGCGCGACGGCGACAAAGCGACGGAGCAACGTCCCTTGAACAAATCAAATTACCGGAATCCCGAGACCCCGCCGCCCGGCGAAACATAACTTTCGCCGGTGGCGACGGCAACGGGTGACGTCACCCACCGTGTCGCCGTCGCCAACGACGGCACTATAGGCAAGGCCTTAAGCAATGAAGACCGGCTGCAATTAGAACAGCAAAATATTACAGATGAAGAGGCACAACAATCTGTTGAAGTGATTCCTCCTCATAAATCCTTAACAACAAAACTGTTGTGTGAGGCATTTAAGCACATTGATAGTGCTTTGGCCATAGTTGAAGAAAAATGACCCCACTTCAATCAGTCGAGGGATGTCCAACCTAATCAGCTGTTACAGAGACATCTACAGGCAGAAAAATAAAGCATCTGTCCAGACTTCCTTAAAGCTGCAGTTCAAGCAGTATCCTGAATGTGTGTTTTTTTTAAATAAATCAGTTCTGTAGTAAGAAAAAATACTTTTAGCATTTTCTGTTTAAAAAAAAAACAACTTTGAAAGACCAATTTTCTTGTATTCTATTTTAACAAGCATGTTTGCTCCTATAGCAACCATTTACATTCCCCAGATCTAAAGATGTTGCCAAACTTCGTCTATCAATAGACGGAGAACGAATTGACTGGCAGCTGTGCAGTTCTTTAGGTAAGTAGAGATTGCCCACATGAAACTATTGAAGTAAAAAAAAAAAAAAAAACCCAGGAGCTTGAACTGCAGCTTTAAAGAGCTTCAAGAAAACCAAATCATCAACTCTAACTAGGACTCCTGGGAGTAGTCCATCTACATCAGGCATGTCAAACCTGCGGCCCGTGGGCCGCAACGGATATTTTTGCAGCCCGCTCACAACCAGCGCGGCGGTCGTGTGTGTCGGCGAGCGCGTGGGCAGTGGTTAAAAGTTTTGGCCGCGGCAGAAGCGAGCGCGGGTGTGGGGGAAGCGAGTAGCACGGGCGGAAGTAAAATCTGGCCTGCAGGGGCTGGAGGCGTACGGTGGTCGGGTGCAGTCAATCTGCACTCGTGACGTGTGTGGGAGAAAACGGGGGCGGAGTCAAAACCCCGGCGGAGATACTGCATTCTCCATGAAGCCTGGTAAACCTGGGGGGCGTGTGTGTGTATATGAGTGTGTGTGTGTGTGAGTGTCTGAGTGTGTGTGTGTCTGAGTGTGTGTCAGTGTGTGTGTGTGTGTGTGGTGTGTCAGAGAGTGTGTGTCTGTCTGAGAGAGAGAGAGAGAGAGAGAGAGAGAGTGTCAGGGAGAGGGAGAGAGAGAGAGTGTCAGGCAGAGGGAGAGAGAGAGAGTGTCAGGCAGAGGGAGAGAGTGTCAGGGAGAGGGGGAGAGAGAGTGTCAGGGAGAGGGAGAGAGTGTCAGGCAGAGGGAGAGAGAGTGTCAGGGAGAGGGAGAGTGTCAGGGAGAGGGAGAGAGTGTGTCAGGGAGAGGGAGAGTGCAGGGAGAGAGAGAGAGTCAGGGAGAGTGAGAGATTGTGTGTCAGGGAGAGGGAGAGTGTCAGGGAGAGTGAGAGAGAGAGTGTCAGGGAGAGGGAGAGTGTCAGGGAGAGGGAGAGAGTGTGTCAGGGGGAGAGAGTGTCAGGGAGAGGGAGAGTGTCAGGGAGAGGGAGAGAGTGTCAGGGAGAGTGTCAGGGAGAGGGAGAGTGTCAGGGAGAGAGTGTGTCAGGGAGAGGGAGAGTGTCAGGGAGAGCCTCTGTCCCTGTGCCTGTCCCTGTGCCCCTGTCCCTCTGTCCCTGTGCCTCTGTCCCTCTCTCTCTGCCTCTCTCTCTCTGCCTCTCTTTTTTATCTTAACTGCCCTATACCTACACCGAAATAACCTATTCTGCTTTCTTCCGGATCTGACTCAAGTTTCTCACGGGGGACATCGGAAGACAGGTAGGAAACACCTCCCCTTACTGTATAGTACCTTGAGGGACTACGGATCAGGTAAGATTCCAGGCGGGATTGCTGCTTTGGAAATCAAGAGGGGCATCCTGACACTGGTTAATGGGTTCAAAAGTCATTCACATCTGGCTTTTTTTTTTGTTTTTTTGTTTTGTGAGGCGCACACACACACACACACACACACACACACACACACACACACACACACACACACACACACACACACACACACACACACTACTTTTCGAAATAAACCTACGTTTCTATGAAAATGTAAGTTTTTTTTTTTTTGCGGCCCACCTAGACTTAAACCTTGTTTATTTGGCCCTTGTTAGCATTTGAGTTTGACATGCTTGATCTACATCATCTCCAAGAAGTCCTTCCCAATCCAGTCAAAGAAGCCCTTCCCAATCCCCTCCAAGATACCCCCAAGCACCTTCTCCTTTCCACCAATAATTGATATTGCTTATACACATACTGTACTGTGTAATTTTAAAATACAGTACTGTATTCAATAAATATAATCTTTATACATCATAATTGCTGTGAGTACTGCATATATTATTGTCCAAGTACAATACTCTGGGTCATTGTGTGTTAAACAGGCCTTCAGGAATGTAACCTCAATGTATAAGTGATTCTATGGGAAAATGGGTTTCGCTTTCCGACGCTATTTTCAATAAAGCATGTGTCGGATAACTGAGGACTGTCTGTGTGTATGTGTACACACACACACACACACACACACACACACACACACGTTACTACATACATGGGCCTCTTGTTTCATTCAGTTCTATTCACTCCTTGATGAAGATTATACACACATGCCTGCCTTTAATCTTGGGCAGTCAGTAGACTGGGTCTGCCCCATTAATGTCATTGACCACACTCCCAAAAAGTCCCTTAGAACCACCCCAGAATTCGGTTAGCCCAATCAACTCCATTCCAAATGTACCATACAGTGCCCCTCTGGAGCCCTCTCTCTCCCTCTAAATGCTGCAGTTAGGTCTAATATCTTGCTTGCGGAAATATATCTGGCAGCTTCATACTGTATATGTATGAAGAATGTCAGATTAATTTATTTTATTTTACATTAATTAGCAGGCAATCAAGAGATGCAAAGGAGGGTGGTTAGTGGGAGGAAGCAGAATCCCTTAAACAAGGAGTCTCACTTCTAAATCAAGAGGGTTGGCATACAGTACTGTATATGATTATGTGTGACCATCCAATTGATAAGATGGCTAAATACTTTAATAAATTAAGGGTTCACAACAGAAGTTTCAACATGTATTTTTTTTTAGATTTCAAAATGTATTTTTTTTTTTTTTTCCTACCTGTAATGTTACCAATTCAACTATTGTATGGCCATGCAGGTTTAATGACGGTGTGAAAATAGACAGAAAATACGATTCTAAAATGTTCCAAAGCTGTCAAATTTCTGCACAAAACTTTATATTGGGCCACTAACAATTTTCTTCAAATTCATATTTTTATGGATTGATAGATTTTCCTAAATCCTACTAAACATGTAGTTGATGCTACTAATCAAACCAAGAGGTTTAGTTGAAGGCAGTAATGGCTCTAAAATGTGTTGGTTTAATTTTTATACCTTTGTAAGGTTACCTGTAATCCTGCTAGATACTTGGATTTCAGCTCTTTGGGAACTACTGTACAGTATATCACTTTCCAAAGAGACACATTGTGACATAGACTTTAATTTTTTTTTTACTTAATCAACAAGTTAAAATATGGCAATTTGGCTTTTGTTTCTTTTGCCACATAATATGTAAAATAGAAAATAGTGAAGGTTCAGATACAGAACCACATGAGCATGTGATACATGTACAGTACAGCTCTTCTCCGAAATGCCCCATTAACATTTACTAAATCGCTCACCAATGTGGGTGGCACTGACTTGATGCATTTCTACACTGATGCTAACTGGCATAAGATCAATTTAGCAGCAAAATGGTCTTCAGTATCTCTTAATACAGAGCCCCTTTTTGTAAACAAACACTGTGCCACATTTTACAAACAATCCAAATTGCTAAAACTGTTAATAAAGAACTGACCTTGATATGCTAAGAACATTTTGGTAAAAGGAGGCATTCTAACTAGAAAATGAAGTACGGTCCCACTGTTCGAGTAATGGGATCCATAGTGGTATGGCTGCACTGCAGGCATTGGGTCATCTTCTCGATCTCCTTTACAATACTCGTCTTCTAAATACTGAAATAAGGAAAGGGTAAACATGATACACACACTATCAAAGAGAATGAGAAGATTCTTCATGCAACTGTTACAAATTTATTTTGATGCATATGGTTGACTATCAGAAAACTGTATCTTTACAAACTTTGGTTGTCAAATGTTATGGATTGTAGACATGGGATTAGGAAAAAAAAATCAAATCAAAAGGGGTCCTTCCCAAGACACTTACAAAAAGTAAATAACATTTAAATGTACTATTCTATTTGGGATACAAGAAGGTAATAACGGGCCCTCTAGGTCTTATGCAAAAATATTAAACGTTTAATGCAAAAATGTCAACGTTTCAGCTCCACGTGTCTGCTATCATAATATATATAATATATATATATATATATATATATTATATATATACACACTCACACACATATACACACATATACACACACACACACATATACATACATATACATACATACACACACACAGTTGTGTGAAAAAGAAAGTACACCCTCTTTGAATTCTATGGTTTTACATATCAGGATATAATAACAATCATCTGTTCCTTAGCAGGTCCAAAAATTAGCTAAATACAACCTCAGATGAACAACAACACATGACATATTACACCATCATGATTTATTTAACAAAAATAAAGCCAAAATGGAGAAGCCATGTGTGAAAAACTTAGTACACCTTATGATTCAATAGCTTGTAGAACCACATTTAGCAGCAATAACTTGAAGTAATTGTTTTCTGTATAACTTTATCAGTCTCTCAAATCGTTGTGGAGGAATTTTGGCCCACTCTTCTTTCCAACGTTGCTTCAGTTAATTGAGGTTTGTGGGCATTTGTATATGCACAGCTCTCTTAAGGTCCCACCACAGCATTTCAATCGGGTTGAGGTCTGGACTTTGACTGGGCCATTGCAACACCTTGATTCTTTTCTTTCTCAGCCATTCTGTTGTAGATTTGCTGGTGTGCTTGGGATCATTGTCCTGTTGCATGACCCAATTTCGGCCAAGCTTTAGCTGTCGGACAGATTGCCTCACATTTGACTCTAGAATACTTTGGTATACAGAGGAGTTCATGGTCGACTCAATGACTGCAAGGTTCCCAGGTCCTGTGGCTGCAAAACAAGCCCAAATCATCACCCCTCCACCACCGTGCTTGACAGTTGGTATGAGGTGTTTGTGCGCGTAAGCTGTGTTTGGTTTTCGCCAAACATGGCACTGTGCATTATGGCCAAACATCTCCACTTTGGTCTCGTCTGTCCAAAGGACATTGTTCCAGAAGTCTTGTGGTTTGTTCAGATGCAACTTTGCAAACCTAAGCTGTGCTGCCATGTTCTTTTTAGAGAGAAGAGGCTTTCTCCTGGCAACTGCTCCAAACAAACCATACTTGTTCAATCTTTTTCTAATTGTACTGTCATGAACTTTAACATTTAACATGCTAACTGAGGCCTGTAGAGTCTGAGATGTAACTCTTGTTTTTTTTGCAATTTCTCTAAGCATTGCACGGTCTGACTTTGGGGTGAATTTGCTGGCTCCTGGGAAGATTGGCAACTGTCTTGAATGTTTTCCACTTTTGAATAATCTTTCTCACTGTAGAATGATGGACTTTAAATTGTTTGGAAATTGCCTTATAACCCTTCCCAGATTGATGGGCAGCAACAATTGCTTCTCTTAAGATCATTGCTGATGTCTTTCCTCCTTGGCATTGTGTTAACACACACCTGAATGCTCCAGACCAGCAAACTGCTACAACTTCGGCTTTTATAGAGGTGCTCACACTTGCTGATGATCAATTAATCAAGGGCATTTGATTAGCAGCACCTGTCTGCTACTAAGCATCTTAATTCCTATGGAAGCAGTAAGGGTGTACTTAGTTTTTCACACAGCTTCTCCATTTTGGCTTTATTTTTGTTAAATAAATCATGACACGGTGTAATATGTCATTTTTTTTGTTCATGTGAGGTTGTATTTACCTAATTTTTAGACCTGCTAAGTAATAGATGATTGTCATTATGTCCTGATATGTAAAACCATAGAATTAAAAGAGGGTGTACTTTCTTTTTCAAACAACTGTATATATATACACACACACACACACATATATATATATATATATATATATATATATATATATATATATATATATAAATATATATATATATAACACGTTGATTTTGGTGTCCTGTGTTATCTTTAATACAGGTTTTTTCTATGCCACTGTGTGCTGTCTCTCTGTCATCGGACCAGTTCTGGCTACTATGGTAAGTATACAAGTTTAAATATATATATACACACAAATATATTGTATATTATATTATATATACACACATATATATTCACACACACATATATATATATATATATATATATATATATACATATATATATATATATTATATATACACACATATATATATATATATATATATATATATATACACACACACACACATTATATATATAATTCAGCGGACGGACACACACACACACACACACACACACACACACACACACACACACACACACACACACACACACACACACACACACACACAGTTACCAGAGTAGCCAGAACTGGTATGGTGACAGAGACAGAGCACACAGTGGTATAGAAAAAAACTGTATTAAAGATAACGCAGGACACCAAAACCAACGTTTCGGTCCTCAACAGGGACCTTCCTCAACTACCCTGAGGAAGGTCCCTGTTGAGGACCGAAACGTTGGTTTTGGTGTCCAGCGTTATCTTTAATACAGTTTTTTTCTATACCGCTGCGTGCTGTCTCTCTGTCACCGGACCACTGGACCAGTTCTGGCTACTCTGGTAACTATACAAGTTTATTATCTGCTTTATGGGACAAGCATCAGAATTTTGAGAAGGCTAGTGTGCAACACTGTTTTATATATATATATATATATATATATATATATATATATATATATACATACACACACACACACACACACACACACACACACACACCTTATGTTGCAGTTATAATTTACTAAATCTGCAGATAATATTTCCACTATTTATGGTTTGTTTGGACTCCATTCCTTCTGCACTGTTACTTATTGTACCATACACTTTCTATTCACATTGTTTTATGTTTGCCTTAAGGAACAGGACGAAAGTTTTAATTTACTTCTGTCAATGTGCCATCTTCTAGTCTACAGTATGTCAATGTGCGATTTGATTGTTTGGAATAACTATACTGTACATGGGTATATATGATGTACAATAACACCCATTGGTTAAGATTCCTGAAGAAGCAGCTCTTGCAAGATGTGTTGATTTGAGCACAGGAGCGGAAAACAAAGTGGACGCTGGAATGCACCACCAGGAAATTGAGACGAACGGATGAGAGGCCATGATGTTACACGTGAGGAAGCAGTCAGCGAAGTTCCCAGGTCACCAGCTGAGTATCAGCGTCTCCTCAGACTCTCCATGAATAATTAGTTCTATTTTATGTGATTACCACCGAGTTACATTCATTGTGTGCCACTATTAAGATTCTGGGCGTCCATTCCTGCAAGATATAAACTGATCCTCTATTAAGGACATCCTCTAAGTACTTGGTATTTGCTGGAAATTTGTGAGTGCACAGACTGTTACCGTGCAAATCACTCATAATTCTATTGGTATTGTCTGTAGCAACCCGGAGTTCTTTTATAAACTATATTCACATACTTTGCTTTAAGGATTTTGATTAAGAATACCACTATATTTCACATTAGTTGGCTAGAACCTTATTTCTGAGGTAGCACCTTTATCACCTTATAACTATATGCTTTTTAGTTATTATGACCCAAAATATGATGTACTTCTATTCTAATTAAATACGGAGTACCATGGTACAATTTCTCGCTATTTGTGAAGTCAAATAGCCTACTGTATCTATTTATATTGTGTTGCCTAGCTGCCACCATTGATTTTGGATTATGTACAAACACGTTTAACACTGAACAATGGTCTGATATTGTCCAAAATAAAATGCTAATTAAACAATTTTTCAATTTGAGGTGTACATTGATATAGTTTGTTATCTGGGTTGTGTTTTTTGAAGGAAAGGCGGATCCTTCTTTTGTAGCAATCTATGCTTACTATTTTTTGTTGTCTACAACAATGTTTTCAACTTCAATTTTTCTGGCCTCCATTACGATAATTTATTTTCACTTAAAGTACTCAGAAATATTTACTGTAACTATACCATGACTGCAAACACACTTACAATAGGACTTAAATATAACAAGACACTTCTTTTATCATTCCATCTGTGATAAATATTTTGAGAGGTAATTATATAAAAAAAAGTTATAATTTTTAGTTTTACCGACAAAGAATCTGTATTATGATAATTTTTATTGTTATCATAAAAAATACCTTGTAATTCTCTACATAACGATCTTCCTTTTCTTTCGACTGCACTGCAATAGGCTTTCCTAGATTTCTGTAAGAAAAGAAATAATTGCTTTTAGAAACAATTCTAAAGAACGAACAAACAAGCTATTGAAAGCACAATTAAAACATCAGCATTATACACCCACCATAGAGTATTTTGGTCCCTGAAATTACAACTCACACGTTTGACATCTATACGCATAGGGGCCATTACAGTAATAATAAAAACGGAGTTCCAGCGTATATGCTTGCAAAGCACGATTCCTGAATGATTAGTGAAGAATCTCATTATACTGCAATAACAATACACAGCAGTCCTCAAGCTTCTCGCATAGCTGTAGCTACATTCATTATTGTAAGGGCAATATGGGCAAAATCTTAAAAATATAGCTCCATCATTTGTTCATACAGTACAAATTTCCCTCAAAAAAAAAAAAAAGGGTGTGAGCATTTTGTCACTCTCTAGTCATGCAAAATGATAAAAATCTACATATAATTTGTGACAAAATGCAATGCAGTGTGACTTAGAACGTACTGTATGTGTATGTGTGTGTGTGTGTATACATATAAATATATATACACACACACACGTGTGAAAAAGAACATAATAACAATCATCTGTTCCTTAGCAGGTCTTAAAATTAGGTAAATACAACCTCAGATGAACAACAACACGACATATTACACTGTGTCATGATTTAACAAAAATAAAGCCAAAATGGAGAAGCCATGTGTGAAAAAATAAGTACACCCTTACTGCTTCCATAGGAATTAAGATGCTAAGTAGCAGACAGGTGCTGCTAATTAAATGCCCTTGATTAATTGATCATCAGCAAGTGTAACCACCTCTATAAAAGCTGTAGTTTTAGCAGTTTGCTGGTCTGGAGCATTCAGGTGTGTGTTAACACAATGCCAAGGAGGAAAGACATCAGCAATGATCTTAAGAGAAGCAATTGTTGCTGCCCATCAATCTGGGAAGGGTTATAAGGCAATTTCCAAACAATTTAAAGTCCATCATTCTACAGTGAGAAAGATTATTCAAAAGTGGAAAACATTCAAGACAGTTGCCAATCTTCCCAGGAGCCAGCAAATTCACCCCAAAGTCAGACCGTGCAATGCTTAGAGAAATTGCAAAAAAAACAAGAGTTACATCTCAGACTCTACAGGCCTCAGTTAGCATGTTAAATGTTAAAGTTCATGACAGTACAATTAGAAAAAGATTGAACAAGTATGGTTTGTTTGGAGCAGTTGCCAGGAGAAAGCCTCTTCTCTCTAAAAAGAACATGGCAGCACAGCTTAGGTTTGCAAAGTTGCATCTGAACAAACCACAAGACTTCTGGAACAATGTCCTTTGGACAGACGAGACCAAAGTGGAGATGTTTGGCCATAATGCACAGTGCCACGTTTGGCGAAAACCAAACACAGCATATCAGCACAAACACCTCATACCAATTGTCAAGCACGGTGGTAGAGTGATGATTTGGGCTTGTTTTGCAGCCACAGGACCTGGGAACCTTGCAGTCATTGAGTCGACCATGAACTCCTCTGTATACCAAAGTATTCTAGAGTCAAATGTGAGGCCATCTGTCCGACAGCTAAAGCTTGGCCGAAATTGGGTCATGCAACAGGACAATGACCCCAAGCACTCCAGCAAATCTACAACAGAATGGCTGAAAAAGAAAAGAATCAAGGTGTTGCAATGGCCCAGTCAAAGTCCAGACCTCAACCCGATTGAAATGCTGTGGTGGGACCTTAAGAGAGCTGTGCATATACAAATGCCCACAAACAATGAACTGAAGCAACGTTGTAAAGAAGAGTGGGCCAAAATTCCTCCTCAACGATGTTAGAGACTGATCAAGTCATACAGAAAACAATTACTTCAAGTTATTGCTGCTAAAGGTGGTTCTACAAGCTATTGAATCATAAGGTATACTTAGTTTTCCACACATGGCTTCTCCATGTTGACTTTATTTTTGTTAAATAAATCATGACACAGTGTAATATGTCATGTGTTTTTGTTCATCTGAGGTTGTATTTACCTAATTTTAAAACCTGCTAAGGAACAGATGATTGTTATTATGTCCTGATATGTAAAACCATAGAATTCAAAGAGGGTGTACTTTCTTTTTCACACAACTGTATGTATGTATGTATGTATGTATATATATAAATACATATATATATATATATATATATATATACACAGTGTTCGACAAACCTATACATTTGCACGCCCCGGGCGAGTTGATTTAACATCGTGGCGAGCTCCTATTGTCCCAAGCAGCACACGTGTGGTACTAGGTGGCGAGTAGATTTTTTTGTTCGGCGAGTAGATTTTTTGGTCATTTGTCTACCACTGATATATATATATATATATATATATATATATATATATGTGTGTGTGTGTGTATATATCTATATACACACACACACACACACACAAACAAGTAGAGACCGCATAAACACCTCTTATAAAGGATATTTATAAGACCATTAGATGTACTCAAAGATAGAGAAAATGGTCGGTGCTCTGAGAGAATGTTAAATATAACACAAGCAAAACAAAGAAGTCTCAATGGTGAGCACTAAAAATATTCCCAGGAATTATAATAAACTTTAATGTTACATTAAAGTTTGTTATATTGCCTGGGAATATTTTGAGTGCTCATCATTGAGACTTCTGTATTATATTTACATATATATATATATATATATATATATATATATATATATATATATATGTAAATATATATATATATATATATGTAAATATATATATATATATATACATATATACATACATATATATATATACACATATATATATACACATATATAAACACACATATATACACATATATAAACACACATATATACACACACACACACACACACACACACACACACACAGTGTGTGTGTATATGTGTGTGTGTGTTCATCCGCTCACAATCCCCTCCCGTCATCCTCCCTCCCTGCCATTCTCACCCCCAAAAGGACAGCCATAAACGACACACAGACACCAGGACAAAACAGAACAAATCCACAGAGGACACAGGGCACACAGCCTCACCTCTCTCTGCTACATGCTTTTTAGCGCGCTCTTTGGGCCCATCCCCAGGCTCCTGCTACCACCTCCTGATTGGCTGCATTACACAGCAGCAGCCAATCAGGATGGAGGAAGCTGCCCAGCCCCCTAGCAGCAGCAGGCCTGCTCCCTCCCTTCCTAGGATCGCAGAGGAGAGCGAAATGCTGTACAGAGAACTCGTGCCCCCCTTCTGCTGCCTCAGACTGCACATGCGCAGTATGCTACTTCTGTTTCATAGGAAGTCTCAACTCATTTTACCCTATGAGATTTTCCAATGAGCAACCACCAGCTAAGAAGTTTCACTTCAAAACATTTCGCAAAACACACAATTAACTTGTTGCCCTTGTGACATAAGCTAATCAGACCCTTACATTATTTGGCACATGGCAGCTTATAACAAGAACATGCTATAGAAAAAAAAAAAAAATTCCAGCATAGGTAATGTACTCGTTTAATACAACCAATTCATTAAAGTTAGTGTTATATACACTGGCGACACACTTTATTCGAGCTCGGCTAGTCCCACGAATTCGGGTATACCCGGGTGTATTGAGGTTTGTGACTGTTTTCTGCCCGAGTGCATTGAGGTATTTTCCAGGCAGGGATTGAAGCATTTTATTCCGCTGGCTGCAATACTGCACAGTATATATATATATACTGCATTACAATTCATGAATTTATGCCATCTGGTAGACACGCGAAGCATTGCATCCTATTAAATCCTAATCATTATCATTTAACAGATCAGCCGCCCGTCAGCCAGGCATGAACCCAGGCTGGGAAGACAAACGCAACGGGGCTTGTCAGAGGTGAGGAGCGGCGCATTCCAGGTATCTGCCAGGTACATACTGGGTATTTGCTCGAATAAAGTGTGTCGGTGCAGTACCACTGTAATGAAATAATTAGAAGTGTTGTATAATTATAGTATTATACTAGGAAAAACAGTAAGACGGCAACTCCCAATATCCCATAGAGCAAATTAGCAAAATCAGTTCAAAGATTATTTCAACGACCCTCATAAAACAGCACGGCATTCTAGTGGATCCCTGAAACCAAACCTAGTATCACTGTGGCAAGTTACCTGTAGATTATTGGATCACTGAGGTCAAGTGTTTCATTGGTGTAATCACGGAGTATGAATGGAAATATTGGATATTGCATGAGATCATTAAAAGAACGTCCAGCATGCTTGTTTAAATGAGTAAGGTATTCAAAGTTGGTTATCTGTCCAGTACACCACAGATGAGTCAGAGCTGTGATATTTCCATATTCCAAAAGATTGGGAAGATCATTTGTCAAGATATTGTGGTAAACATCATCGCGGACCTTGAAAATAATATCAATCGACATTGGTCAAAATATATTTTGGGCAAAGAATAAGTCAACAAGAGTAACATTTTTATAGCTTACATTTTATCTTGGGTACAGAAATTACAGTGCTAGTTACTTTTCTGTTAATATTTTTCTATAACAGAGAAATTGTTTTGTCAGCACATGCCATGGGAAGATGCTGCACTCCTGTGGGAGAAGAGCCAATCCAGGACAAGTGGAAAGGGTTGCCCAGACAATCTTTAACATCGAGCACTTCATAAGCTCTTCTGATATTGTCACAAAACTTTGGGATTTGTAAACGGATTAGTTTAGGAAAGGCATACAGTAGAGGCAACTCTTATTCTAACAAAAACCAGTGGCAATTCCCCAAAAGACCCAGGAAACACCCAGGTACATTCTGAATACATGCCTTAAACTTTCCTTAAACTAGCCCCAGCATTTCTGCATTGATTAATGGCCTGTCAGATTAACAGCGGGGGTCCCTGGCAGTCCCATTCAAACTGAATTGGACTGCCAGGGATCCCTGCTGTGTTAATCCTATGGGTCGTTAGTCAATGCAGAAATGCCTTAAACGTGCCTCAAACTAGCCCAGAACATACCCAGCACATACCCAGAATGTAACCCGGCTAGTTTACAGCAAATGTTAGAATAAACGTTGCCTCTACTGTATGTTAAAAATACTCAGTTTCTTGTTCTGCTGGAGAATATGATCAAGTTAAGAGAAATGACCATGGTAATACACAACTGTAAGGGCTACGCTATTGGAGTCAATAATATTCCTCCAAATACCTGTTCTATTCTGGTTGTTACAGCTCGTTTTACATATGATTATACAGTATGTTTGTTTAAATAAATGCTTATACGCTTCTTGTCAGTGCCTTTGTAAAATTTACTTTAAAATAGCAGCTGTGCCAATTGATAGTTTTCCTATCTTTGGTCACCTAAACGACCTCTAAAGATCAGAAACGGATTGTTAGGCAGGCCTTTATCCTGAATAGCCTTTCAGTGCCCTTATCCCAGCCAACCTATATCACTTCACGTATATTGGATTGTTGAATATAAATAGGATACGATATACTGTAATTTATAGACATGTTTTTCTTTGTTTTATACTACTACAGTACACATACAAATGTAGCTATTTAATTTAATGTAAAATAATACACTTGAAACGGGACAGCCTTGTAAAAAGCTTGCCAAATGGAAAGTCTGACATGGCTCAAATTTGGCTGATCATTAAAGCTTTAGAATACTTTAAGTTCTTAACTCCCTGGCTACTACTGGTGTTCCTCCTAGGCTTCGTGACATTTATAGAAGGGAGATTATTCTTCAAGAACAAAATGTACCTTTCTGTTGTCAAAAGCCAGTAATAAGGTCCTTCCATTTGTTAAAAATATCTCTACAGCATTGTCTCGTAATTGCCACCAGCGCTTGTGGACTTCTTTGATTTCTTCATATGTCCAGGAAAAAGATGCTGGTTCTGTTTCTCCATGTAGAGACTACAAGATTACAAAATAAAAAAATAGTTAAACACGTTTTATGCACATAAACATATCAGTCAACAATTCTTATTTAGCTACATAACAAGACGTGTAAGGAATTTACAAAAAAACAAAATTCACATACAGTAAATAGCTTAATTTCCATCTTGCACCTTAAAGTGTCAATGTTAATAAATAAAACATTGCACCCAAAATGCATCAGCTTGCATTTTGGGATGTCAAAAAAAAAAAAAAAGGAGTTTACAGGACGCATTTGCAAGTCACTTTCTCCCCTTCAATCTGCATAAAAAAAATTTTTTTGCCAAATTAAATGTGGCATCGCTGTGGTTTTTAACAATCTGTAGCATATGTAAGAAATCTTGCTCCACACAATGGAACAATGCGCTAAAAAAAAATCCCCAACAGCCTTCCCTTGCTCAAAAATTGCCTTGATACAGTGTAAATACCCTACGTTTCCCAGCCAAAAAGAAAAATAACATTTGGATTTCGGAAGTAATAGCTTGAATTAGGAAAACAACAATATTTCTTCAAATAACGAGTTACTGTATACTTACAGTAGATTCTACTGCATCAGCAGCATTGTCTTCAACAAAATACATCCCCGATTTGCCTGAAGTGAAAAGAAAAATGATTAAATAGCATTTTAGGATATGGTCACATTTTAGTAGCTTTATTTTTTTAATTTAAGGCTATTTTTGCCTCTTTTTCCATGATTTGTCTCTGTTTGACTTCCCCTATCTCTCTTTTCCCATCTTCCTCCACCTCTCTCTTTTGCTAGATAAAGAACCATGGCCCAAACGTTGCTTATTTTTCAGTATTCAGAACATGCTATACTAATAAGGTGTTTACATAAGGGGTGAGTGCTGTCAATGTCATCAAACTCTAACTCTTTTTACTCCCTCCCACCACTTTGTGTTTCTCATCTCTCATTTTAATCTCGTCTCACTTCCTAATCTTTTCAACTCTTCTCTTTTTGCTCCACAGCTTTTACATCATCTTGCCTCTAAATAGGCCCTTCCAAAAGAAGTATTCATTCTGCAAAATCTGTTATTGTGCTTTCTGCAGACAGCTTTTCAGGCCATATATGTTCAAAATGTTAGAGGAAGTGTTAAAGCAGCAAAACATGTACCACTGCGCGTTTAAAAAAAATAAAATAAATTACTACAAGATTGAAGCAGGGGGTCTCTGGAGCTGAACCCCCTGCTTCCAGAAATACTTACGTCCGTGGGTGCTGCCAGTATCTCTGGGGAGATTAAATGTCCAGGTCACGTGGGCCAATAGGAAGCCATAAGGGATGACGTCATGGCTTCCTATTGGCCCGTGGGACATGTAATGCAGCCATTTCGGTACACAAGTTCCCTGGCTGCAGATACCAGCACCCCCTATGAAGGTAAGTATCTCTGAAAGCAGAGGGTCCCCGGAGCTGAAATTATTTAGGTTCAACCCCAGGAACACCCTGTTTCAATCCTGTAATTAAAAATAAATACACTTAACATACAATAATGACTGATGTTATGCAGCAAGATTAATTGAAAAGTTACTTGAAATGCTAGAACAAGTGCACATTAAATGAGAGATAAACCTTTACAAACAGGCCCTTAAGGACTATAAATATTACAGATTATTTTTGTACCAAAAATGGCAAAATAATCTACTAGAGCAACAGTACTCGCCTAATAACAGCTCTCCAAATGTTTCTCTGGAAGGTGCTACATTGATGCATCTTCGATTGACCCTTCAATAGATAAAATGAAGCAATGCGGCTGTTAAATTGTGGCAGAACACACACACACGTGCATGAGCAGACAGACAAGTACAGTATGCAGGCACTCTCAAAATATTAATCACACACACCTTGGATTGCAACTTTCAAAAATGGACAAGACTGTTTGCATAAACACGCAAACAACAAACACAACTACCAATAGCTACCGTATAAGTTCACTTGCGGCTTTGTCTTTCACGGTAGAAGAAAACGAGGAATGGGTTTTGTCTTCAAAAAGGAATGCGAGGGGTGGCTTAATCATTTCTGCTGATAAGAAAAATATATTATATTATTATGATGTGTTCATTTTCACTTTATGAGGGTTTCACAACATATTACTCTGCAAGCCCTTCCAGCAGCAAAATGAAAGGATGTAAGACATATTGATAGACAAATCAATTGCAGAATACTTTGTAGACTTGTTATACAAATAAACATAAAAAGAACCAAAACACCCCACCAAATTAACTCCTTTTGCTGGTAAAAAGACTGGTGTTACGGGATTGCGACCACGTGATTGCTTAGGCTAGCATTCAGATGGTAGCTGGCAGGCCTCCGGTGTCTTGAGTGCAAATGGAGCGCCCTCCACTTCTGCTCCGATTATATTCAACCCTCTGATGAAGCAGTGAATGCAATCTCCCCACATATCATGCAAAAAATCCCTGATCATAAGGGACCATGGAGGGCTTCCCTAGTGACTTTCAGGGACTGTCATAACAATGCCCTAAGGGATATTGAATAGGTTGCTTACCTTCTGTTTTTTGCCTGTCCCTGAGAATGTATTTGTTCGGAATAGTTAAATAGCACCTTTGTAAACGTCGTCGCTCTCTGTTTGGACCCTCTGTTGGGTCCAGTTGCCAAGATGTTGGGTAGGATTCTGGATCATACCAAACAGCCCTTTAAATTAATAATAATAATAATAAATTAATTAAATAAATTAATAAAAAATAATGCAAGTGTTTGTATTTACTGGCTTCTGTTCATCTTTTTAAACATTTGTAATCTGTATGGTTTTATTATCCAGTACATGATTTTAGGTACTACACGCCTCTTAAAAAAAAAAAAAAAACTGTGTTTTATCACACTTAAATGTAATTGCATCCTGAATAGTATACATTGTTTGTTAAACATTTCCATAACAAATTATACTAACACTACAGTACGTACTCGCTCGAGCCAGACAAAAGGAAATAAGTAGGTGCACAGGGTGTAAAAGTAAACACCCTATAGACAAGATGTTTGTACAACCCTGGGTAGCATACAGTCTGACCTGTAGAATCATAGTATAAAAATGTTGAGTGGAGAGCGAGAAGAATAAGTACTAGAATAGAGTGGTCAGTAGTAGATGAGACGGGTAAAGTAACCACTATATGCTGTATATTACAGAGTTCAATAGTGGATATGTTGTGTTTGGAGAGTATAGGTTCTACATGTCGAATAAATAGTACAGTATTTATCCAGTGTTGCTGAAGTATTAGAATCTTTGTTAAAAGGCAAATACTTTAGTGACAAATGTAAAAAAAATCATGAACTAAATTCAAAGTGCACATACCATATAAGGGGTGTTTTGACCTTCCGTGTGTTAGCTCTAGTATTAGATCGGACTACCATGGACTCATCTAACCCCTTTCACGGAGTCTACTAGGAATTCAGCTGATCCCTGGAGCACATATGTGACAATTGAATTAGGCACAACGTGACCAATTTCTTCTTGATACTAAACAGCTGTACCCTATAAGACTGATCCTATTAACTACACTGTAGCAGTATTCTATTTGCTAGCAGCCCTAGCCTTGGGGGCAGTAAGGACATTCACCAGTTTAATATTTTTTTGTTATACTGTATTATATGAGCACTTTCAATTTAGTTAAACTTTGTCTTTATTTTGGACACTAATAGGTCTATGATGATTTTTTAAATTTGCCAGTAAAGTATTTGCCTTTTAACACTGATTCTAGTACTGCATTAATGGATGAATACTATTTATTCTACACAGAACCTACAGTATACTCTCCAAATACAACATATCCACTATTTTATTCCGTAATGTGGGTGTGTATTTCTCTAAGGATGTCTGCATATCCCTCTGATAGGCCGAACAGCCTGTCACTCACCCAGAGACAGCCGATAATACTGTACATCTCTCCCCCTCGGGTTAGACTGAGCGGCCTCTCACTCAACCAGGAAACACAGGGGGAGGGGATTGTAATAGCAGTGGGGCGCAGAGGGAGAGTGACAGGTGTTAATGTCCTAATTAATGTAATCTATATTTCTCTAAGATGTAAGTGGGACTGATCTGTTTTTGATGCGCCGGCCACTTACATCTTAGAGAAATATAGATTACATTAATTAGGACATTAACACACATATATATATATATATATTAACGAAAAGAAGATAGCGCGGCTCCCATAGCATAATATTGTAATTTAATGGTTAAAATAAACATGGAAGTGAATCAAGGACACTTACAATGTGCACTAAAATAAAAGGCATTGAATAGAGTCTTGACAATCACCCGGTCGACCCTCCGTGAATCTCTGCTGTATAGGGAGTGCAACACTCTCCCCTCTCGTGGATGCCTGAAGGATGCGCGCGCACCCGTTCTCCTCCTGAATGGGAGTCCCGCGAGAGTATGTATCCTCCAACGTGACAGGGTATGGACACAGCGGTCAGATTCCCTTAATGCAGTCCAAAATAAATGAGACACAGATACGGCTCGGCAACAGGGCAGGACAAGACTCCTCACAATTGCACAACTGAAAGTAAATATAACGTAAAGGATAGTGCCAGCTATTTCCCTACGCGTTTCGTCGCATAGAGCAACTTCCTCAGGGGATAAAGCTATACTAACGATGATACCATGGGTATATATACCCACTAGATAACTGAGCACATTAAAAACACCTGGATCTAGATGATAATCATTAACTCTTAAAGGGCAAGTGAGGGAAGAGAGCGGGTGAAACAAGAGGACAACAAAAACATATACTGCATACAACATGGTAAATAAGCCATGGTGCTGACAAACATAATTACATACAGAGTATAATACAAGTTCATATAGGCGAAACTTGGGTATAATAAATATTACAATAACATTGTTAGGACCAGTATGTCAGGCCAGAATCTGCACTCATGTTAAGCTTCCATTTCGTCTGAGCATAACTAGTTAAGATTCTGTAGTCAGCCTTTTGCTGAAATATAATTCCTAAATGCACTCAGTTTCTGCTAAATTACATTTCTTTTCTTCCTGGTCAGGATATTACTACGATACTTTTGTGTTGTCAATTTCCTGATGTTTTAGTTAGAATATAATAGAATGGTTCTCTGCAAGAAGCAAAATAGTGTAATATAGTTACTAAAGATTCAAGGTCTATTTTGATAACAGACAATGAATAAGCTATGTATTCAGACAATTGCTTGTATTGGGAAAGACACGTCCCAAAAGTCACGCCACTAATATGTCATGCCCCTAGATCACGCCTCTAATCAAAGCTACGCCCAAGACACGCCTATGTTACGCCTCTAACCAATATCTTTTTTTTCTGTATAAAAGTCATTACCCTAGGAGTAATAAATGGAGACAAAGAATTTGAAACCTGGCTTGCGTTACGTTTCATTTCGTTCGTCTACCAGGCCTTAAAAGTTCATCAAAAATCGGAGATAATAGTGGCAGGGCGTGAAAACTTCTCCGGGGAAGTCTGCTGCAAACGGTGCAGATTGTGTCCAGTCACAAGGCTTCAGTTTTCTTTGCAGAGAATAGGTTCCTTTTGGTTCTGAAGCCAGGGGAAGGAAATAACGGATTTCCTTCAGTTTTTGGCGTCTAGAAGTGGGAAGTTCACAGAGGTGATGAGTATATATGTAAATTTTTATATATGATGCTTCACCCCCTCTGGGAATTTAATAGACCTAAATTGTGACTGAAGAATTGGGATAGGCCCTTTTAAACAAAATTCAGTCCAGTAAATTTTGTGCACGACTGGACTGTTATCTCTGATCTAGCTCAACGACCATTGTATATTGTGTAAGTATAAATGTTGCAATTATTTGTCATAATTAAGCTGTTTTTCTATAAGCTACTAATGATTTATGCTGGTCTCAGAAATCAATCAGGAATAATAGCTCAGAATAATGGTGTCTGTTTTAATTGTGGTGGTTTTGGTCATTGGCAGAGAGTGTGCCACTATCAGTCAGAAGCAGGGAAGTGCTGCTTTGCCCATGGGGACTCAGAGTGAAAGTCTCTGTAAAAAAACAAAACAAAAAAAAAACACCGCTACCTTATGTAAAAGAGTTTGTTTGTAACCCTGATGAATTTTTTCCTGAATGATTTTCCTGAATGACTTTCCTGATTTTCCTGAATGATTTCTTGTGTGAAAGTCATGCTGATTATCATCTGTACAAAAAATATGAATATTAGTTGCTCATGATGAAATCTAAATTTTAAAAGGTTTTAAAAAGGTGTACACCGAATAAGAGAGAAATACCTCACAACAGAAGGGGAGTATATTCAGCTCTGTCCCTGGTTATAGTTTAAAAGGTTTATTCGTCCTGGCCAGGCGGATACTTTTTAAACCGGACACATTTCTTTTCGTTTGTGGTATTTCTATCTTAATAAAAGGAGGGTCACAGCCTCTCCCTTACAGTTTAAAGAATGCGAAGCATTCACATTAAAATTAACTAGCTCTGTGCTTAAGCAGTTTATTCATGAGAACAAGGTAATGTAGAACTGTCTTTTTTTTCCCGTAAAGCAGTAAGATAACACATTTCAATTTTATTTCTACAGGATTAAGATGTTTTTTTTGTTTAAAATGCTGGTAAGAGCTCACAAGCACTGTTTGAATTAATATATTGTATTATATATGTATATAACGCCATTAATGTGCATAGCGCTTCAAAAGGAGGGTGTCCGTGGTGTGAGCGGAGTGTGGTGATATCTGCCTTTAGCAGCATGGAGGTCAGTTATTTTAGCGAGAATTGTCTCAGTTAAATAAGCAGTGTAGAAGCCATACAAGACAGGTAGGGTCAAGCTTGCTGGTTTTTTAGTCATGGTATAACTGTTGCATGTTTGAAGATATTTTGTTTAGCTTAAGAGAGGGCATAGTTAAAACGGGATAGCATAAGATGTATTGATGGAAGTTTGCAGGAATATGAGATTTCTTTCAGAAGGCATTCAGAGGAATGAGTGGAAGGATGTTGCATGCTCTTATTGGCATAGATTTGGTGTTTATAAGTAATTTGAAATATTCCCGTTATTTAATTTTTGAAAGACCATACAAAATGCAGTTAATATGAATTAGACAGCGAAACCCGTTATCTGCTATTTGTAACTTTGAGGTTTCTGGCTGTTTTCCCAGAAAAAAAAAAAAAAGCACTTTGATTTTTTTTTTTTTTTTAAAGTCAGAGTGTCTTTTAAAGTTAATGCTGGCCATGTGCTCAGCACTTTGCAAAGAGTTCAAAATTATTTGTCTATTGTAAAAGGAAATCTTTTGTTCAGGATTTCACTTATATTTACAGGTTTTCTTTTGTAAATGCCACAGTTGTTAAAAGACCTACTGCAGGCTTTTTCTTCTTTTAACACAAGCAGTAAATATTTTTATAGTCACTATACATACAAATCTATTTACCAGTTTAATTTTGCTATATATCAAGCAACCTGTTTTCATAACTATTTTTGTATTTTTGTTCAGATATATATAGATAATATATGAACAAAAGAGGGGAGATACATACATAGGTTATTGAAGGTCTCTCTGAAATCCCTATAGAGGGATTTGATATGAACTTGATATGTTGTAAATGATATACAATGCACAGCAGGTTCAGAATTTATTATAGCAATGTTAACTCCAAGGGCTCTTGCAGTAATAAAAGGTTGCTGCCATACTAACAGGGCTGACAGGCCCCTGCTAAATAAAATAAAAAAGCTGTGTGTGCTGTGCACGCGCATAGTAAGTGAAACTTCTTTGACTTTTGTCACAGAAATTGTATTTGTGTTGGTGATGTTTTAATTAAAAATCAAAATACAATTTCATTGACAAAACGCAAATAAATTTGACTTAGAATGCGCGTGCTCTGCACACATCGCCTGTATTAGCTATTTGCACTGTGTGAATTCCTCGTGTGTGCGGGTGACTGAGTGTGCGGTTGACTGAGCGTGACTGCGACTGCGTGTGACTGCGACTGCGTGTGACTGCGACTACGTGTGTGGGTGACTGCATGTGCGGGTGAGTGTGCGGGTGAGTGTGCGGGTGACTCCGTGTGCGGGTGAGTGTGCGGGTGAGTGTGCGAGTGAGTGTGCGGGTGACTGAGTGTGCGGGTGAGTGTGCGGGTGACTGTGTGTGCAGGTGACTATGAGGGTGACTGTGAGTGTGCGGGTGACTGTGAGTGTGCGGGTGACTGTGAGTGTGCGGGTGACTGTGTGTGACTGAGTGTGCGTGTGCGGGTGACTGTGAGTGTGACTGTGAGTGTGACTGCGTGTGAGTGTGCGGGTGCGTGTGACTGTGTGTGTGTGTGACTGTGCGTGTGACTGTGTGTGCGTGTGACTGTGCGTGTGACTGAGATGTGTTTTACAAATAGTCTCACCCTTTATATTCTGCATGAATACACCATGTTGTAAAATTAGTACCATTATTATAGTGTCCTTTGCTCAAATAACTGTGCTCTCTCTTGCAGTCAAGCACAGCACCACTGAGGTTGTATTAGTACTGTGACCACTGCATTTTACAATCTGATATATTGCTGACTTTGTATAGATCAGATATTTCCAGTACACAGAAGAATGTTATATTTAATTTGGGTTGACAGTTGAGATTTGTCATACAGATACCTTGCTATTTCCTTATCCCTGAGTATTTACTAGCACTGAGATTTCCAGTGTTTAGTGTGTCTTGTTTTGACAGTCTTTAATTGTTCTGCTGAAGGCTCATGCCAGTCTGGATGGTTCCTTCAGTGCATACACTACCGACACGTTTAATTCGAGCACGGCTAGCACCGCAAGCCGGGGGATGCCCCGGCGTGCTAGCCGCACTCCCTCAGCGTGCCGCGCATCACCGATGCGCGGTCACGCGTCATCGGGTGCCTGCGCCCCCTGCACGCGCGTCCAGGGCTCCCCGAGGGAGCCCTGGTGTCCCGCGATGTGGGGGACGGCGGCAGGGGGTTCCGGGGGACCCGGCAGCGGGAGGGAGAGCGCCCCGATCGGAGGGCGCTCTTCCGCTGCTTCGGCGCGCGCCCGGCACCCTCCGGTGCGCGCCAGGTTACTGCTGCGGCCGAGAACGGGCAAATGCTCGAATAAACTCGGCCGCAGCAGTATTAGCAGAGAGCACAGAACACCAGGAGCTGCATGCAGCTATATCTCACCATCAGAAGCAGCATCGGCAGCATTTGACACTGACTGTACCATATTCATACACACACACAGGCACTGAACGGCTGGCTGCAAGGGCAGGGAATGCACATCCACTTCTGCCCTGTCTTGCTACTCACTGCACACACACAGAATCACTAGGACTGTGATGTTTTCAATGTGATGTCCCTCTCCCCAGCCTATTCTTCCTTTTGATATCCTTTAATGTGGACATCGTTGCCAGGTCTGATGTCCTCCCTCCTCCCTCCTCCCTTTCATCGGCAATTCAGCATGTCAGCGACACACTGCTCTGCTTCCTCTCGGTTACCCTCCATGATCCCTGGGCTCCTCTCCTCTGGCCCCGGCAGCGCTCAGTCAGCGGGACACAGGGAAGGAGAGGGAGGTGAGAGGCTGAGCAGCGGCTCACTGAGTCTAATTTAAAATCCCTGCGCTTGCTACACCTTTCACTCTAGCACCGGAAGCTCTGCGGCAGCCATCTTGCTATACCCATGGCAGCTGACGTGTGGGGGTAACGGCCGCCGCATGTCACAGCGGGTGTGTGTGGGGGGGAGCGGTGGCTGTTAGGAGCGGCGGCGATATGCGGGGGGAGGGGGGGGAGCCATGACGTCACTTCCGTTTCACATTTCCCCCCCAACTCTCCCGTTTTACTCCATCAGAATAGGTGCCACTAAAGAAGTTTCACTTCAATAATAATACCTTTGCAGATGTCACAGCAAAGCAGGTAGCAAGCCGTCCCTATGTTGAGGGATATATCATATTTGCCAAATTTATAATTTTGTAACCATTTATTTGTTTTTGGGTATATCCTGGAAATAGAGTTAAAGGACAGGGGATATATAATTGCATAAGTGAACAGGGTATATATATATATTATATACAAGGCATTTCACATTTTCAGCAGAATAGTTACAGTGGAGTGTTTAAGGTGAAAGCCAGGAGTGACTGTGGGTGTGGGACAATAGCCATGAGTGCAGGCTGTTGGGATGCTTGACTTGTGGGGCGAGTTTTAAGGTTAGTTAGTATTAAATGACTAAAAGGTTGACACCATTTGCATCAGAGAAAATGGCAGATGGCAGTTAGGTATGAATGAGAGTAAGTGTGTATTGGGAGAAGAGAGATTGATTTGTAGTTTGAGACAGTGTTTTTGTCCCCATTTTTGAAGATTGGGACAACTCTAGCAGTTTTCCAGGTCTTAGGGATATGGCCTGCAGACAGGATAGAGTTGATTATGGAAGCAATTGGTTTGGCAAAGGCTGAGGTACCAAGTTTTAGGAACTTGGATTGTAGCAAAGTCAAGTCCATATTGGTTGCTTAGTTTAAAATTTGAGGAGCGTTAATAGGGAATATCTCTGTTTAATATTGTGGATGCTGATAATAGTAGTAACCATATTAGTACAAGAATTTATTTCTAGGTATAAATTCTCTCCCTATGAGACACTTATGGGATGAGTTATGACCATCAGTAGTTCAAAGTAACGAATTAAGGACCATGTTATTGGTAATAAAACAATTAATAAGTATTGCATGCAACTAATATATATTTTTGAGTCTTTCTAGGCACAGGTTAAAGCTGAAAGTGCACCTACGCAAGACGGGTTAATGGTCAAGCATTTTCTACGCAAGCACGCTCTTCATCCCAGATGAAAAGGCCATTTAAATGCTACTCATCACCAGCATTGCAGTAAAACATTTTTTATCATCATGGATACACATCACGCACGTCAAAATAGTGCCAGCCTAGGCACAAACAGCTAATAAAGACAAAGACATAGCACCTGCAAATAAGTCTTTTGATGGACACAATACTCTCTGACCACTAATCATCAAGGGAGAAAGGTTATAGGCAAAAATGTCCAGGCCTCAACACACGAACTTTGAACTTTTTATTTTTACAGGTTTTTATTATTTTTCAGTTACAAATGTATGCTCTATTATGTTTGTGTAAGTGGCGTCCCATAAGGATGACAAAATAGTTTAAGGTATTATTTGTTTAACTTTGTTTATTTTGTTTGGATTTATAGGTTCATAGAATCTCCCTGAAGAATGATATCCCGGTGGGAGAATGCTTTATTAGTCAAACACACGGTTATGTTAATTGCTCACACGTAGAGTTAGAAACAAAAGAGAGACACCCAATACACAAGTGCTAAAAAGTAATCTATGGCAAGAATAAGTTTCAGGGAATTTATTCCCAAATGTAGGAGTTGGGTTACTGTATGACAGGTTTACAGGGATATCCTAAATCACACAACCACAGACATTTACTCACTTAACCAAGAATAGGTTTAGTTTCAATTAATGGCTCCGCAGAATAAAATAGGTCTAGACTATATTTTAGCCTCAAAAGGAGGGGCATGTATGCGCCCTAGTTAAAGCGCAATGTTGTGTATTTATCCAGGATTTAGGGACCACGGGGACTTGGTGGTTGGATTGATTTGCTTTGAGCGAAGCGAGCGAATGTTTTTGTATGTGTGCGTTTGTCCTACTCATTGCTCTCTATGTATAAAGTACAGAAAAACTCTGATCCAGAAGTGCGTTGCAACCCCCACCGACGCTATGCCTCTCTGCGGTGATGATGTCGCCAGTCCCCCAGAAGAAGAGACCGAAGAAGAAATCAACTGGGCTGATATAATGGCCGGAAAAGAAAGGAATGAAGTTATGCACAACTTGGACATCTTGGTCCATCAGGACTATGAAACGGTTAACTGTTCTGTTCTTTAAATAGACTGTCTCTTAAGGATATGGGGGGACTGAGAAGACTGGATATGAGGAAGGTGGGAGGTCACAAAGGGACGTGAGTCAACCACAAGGAAAGGATCACAAGTCAGCCATTTTGACCATAGCAGCCATCTTGGTCCGTTTTGCCATTCTGAGTAAATGCAGTATGAAAGATGTGTGCAAGAAGAATGTTTGTGCAGTTGCTATTAGCAGAAATTAGCCCCCACCAATTCTCACAAATAGCTGACCCTTAAATTATGTGACATATTGAGATGTAAGCCATTTTCTAATCTATAGAAATATTTAATGATATATATATATCTATTGGTTGTGTGGCATGTGGGCCACTAAGATTCACATGCGTTCATTGAACCCCTTGGGTGACAGAGTGTCAAGGGTATAGATCCAGAAGGTCTCCCGCAAACAAAGCCTCCTGAATCTATCACCCCTAAAGAAGGTACACTATATAGGTGGAGAGACAGTTAATGCTGCTTTTTATACTGTACTCTCCCCTATTAGAAAAGGAGCAGAAATTTTCACCAGTGGCAAGATGTTTGCATGTTAGACACCTAGTACGTCCACATGAAAAATTGCCAGAGAGACGATCTGAAGAAACAGAATCTCTATCCTTAATGGTTCTCAAACGACTAGGGGCCACCATATTTTTAATATTTTTAGCTTTTTTATAGGTAACCAGGATATATGCAGGTAGGGTGGGTCCCAAGACAGGATCATTCCTAAGAATCTCCCAATGATTGTTCAATATATGTTTAATTTTGTATGTGGACCTATTGAATTTGGTGATGAATCTAGGACAATTGTCATGACATGAATTAACCTTGGATTTAGTGGAAGCTTTTACTTTGGATTCCGCAAGAAGAACGTCCCTAAGCAGGATTAACTGTCTCTCCACCTATATAGTGTACCTTCTTTCATGTTCCTGCGGAATACAATACGTAGGGAGGCCCATTCGATCTATGAGTACCAGATTTCTAGAACACAGACGTAACATCATTAATGGCAATCTGGCTCATAGTCTTTCTAAGCACTTTTCCATCTGTCATGATAAGGATCCTGCTTCTCTAACCATTAGGGGTATTGAACACATACCGGTGTCCGTCATTGGGGGTGATAGATTAAGGAGGCTTTGTTTGCGGGAGACCTTCTGGATCTATACCCTTGACACTCTGTCACCCAAGGGGTTCAATGGACAGATAGATACTAGTACATTGGTATAATGTTCTAGGTGCCCTTGCTTCGATACATGACTACATTAATTTATATCAAGGTTCTATTTTTATCATGTTTTCATTTTTATTAACAGGTACAGTATTATGTACATCATACACCATATATTTCCATATACACATATATATATATTATATATTTTTATCATGTATATATATATATTTTCATATACATACATATATTTTTTATATGTATTTTTTTTTACATTTTTTATTTTCATATTTTTTCACATTTTACTTATATGGCATATAGTCTTCACTCATACACTACATAATAATTAATTTTCATATACAATTGCACGTATATTTTTATTCTTATTTATATGTATATTTACATTTTTATGTTTATTTTACATTTATATTTTTGCACCATACAATCTTAACATTAATATAGTTTGTATTGAGATCCATTATATATATTTTTACATGTAATCTTTGTGTTTAGCATTGAACTTCATATAATGTTATTGTAATATTTATTATACCCAAGTTTCGCCTATATGAACTTGTATTATACTCTGTATGTAATTATGTTTGTCAGCACCATGGCTTATTTACCACGTTGTATGCAGTATATGTTTTTGTTGTCCTCTTGTTTCACCCCCTCTCTTCCCTCACTTGTCCTTTAAGAGTTAATGATTATCATCTAGATCCAGGTGTTTTTAATGTGCTCAGTTATCTAGTGGGTATATATACCCATGGTATCATCGTTAGTATAGCTTTATCCCCTGAGGAAGTTGCTCTATGCGACGAAACGCGTAGGGAAATAGCTGGCACTGTCCTTTACGTTATATTTACTTTCAGTTGTGCAATTGTGAGGAGTCTTGTCCTGACCTGTTGCCGAGCCGTATCTGTGTCTCATTTATTTTGGACTGCATTAAGGCAATCTGACCGCTGTGTCCATACCCTGTCACGTTGGAGGATACATACTCTCGCGGGACTCCCATTCAGGGGGAGAATGGGTGCGCGCGCATCCTTCAGGCATCCACGAGAGGGGAGAGTGTTGGACTCCCTATACAGCAGAGATTCACAGAGGCTCGACCGGGTGATTGTCAAGACTCTATTCAATGCCTTTTATTTTAGTGCACATTGTAAGTATCCTTGATTCACTTGCATGTTTATTTTAACCATTAAATTACAATATTATGCTATGGGAGCCGCGCTGTCTTCTTTTCGTTAATACAGGTCAAGAGGAAGGTGTTTTTTTCCTGGAGACTGGCAGCGACACCCAGTAGCAGCTAAAGGACATTTTTAACTTCAATTTTTATTTACATTGACTCATTCACCGGACTCTTGGGGCTTTCTTTTCCCTGTTCTACCCCCCACCCTTTCCCTTCCTTCCCCTCCCCCTCCCCCTCATCCTGTCCCTCCAGTTGTGTTTTGCTGTATGTTTATATATGTCATGTTATGTATATATATATATATATATATATATATATACACATATACATATATATATATATACATATATATATATATAGACCATACGATACCGGTTGCAACACGACATCAAGGGACAGCACGCAGGTAAGTAAATCAAAAATGTTCTGTATTTGATAGAAGACACAAAAAACGACGTTTCGGTCCCCCAGTGGAAAAGGTCCACTTTGAGAAAGGTCCCACTGGGGGACCGAAACGTCGGTTTTTGTGTCTTCTATCAAATACAGAACATTTTTGATTTACTTACCTGCGTGCTGTCCCTTGATGTCGTGTTGCAACCGGTATCGTATGGTCTGTTATTGCTTTATGGGATAAGCACCAAAACTTATTTACTTGCATATGGTGTGCCGGCTGTGCATTGGATTCTATATATATATATATATATATATATATATATATATATATTTTATTTTTTTTCCAATATTTTTTAGCAGCTATTTATACCATTAGCTTTTAGTGTCGTTTGGAGGTATTTGTGTGGACGTTCACTGCTTTGTGCATTCACCCTCTTTGTAGTTATCATTCCGGCTAGCGCAGCAGTGTTTATCCCCCTTTTTTTCATATATATATATATATATATATATATACATATATATATATATATACACACACACACACACACACACACACACACACACACACACACACAGTGCCAGTGATTCTTTATCATTCATATATATATATATATATCCGCCTGGACCTCTGCACTGAGGTTAGTGATAAGTATATAATCCCTATTGGGGACAGGGACTAGTACCTAGTGTACACTGACACAATTAAATAGTACATAAATTGTCCCATAAACTTAATAAGTGATAGCATGAACCCACAAGGGTAACTCACTGTTCAGCTTCATCCTCCAGTGCGGTCCTATTGCGGTTCCTCCTTAAGCGGCGTGCAGATCCACCAGCAAGATAACAAAAAGCAGGGAAAGCAGAAAAAGGCAGCGCACTGCCAAAAAACGCAGGAGGAGGCTCACTTGTACAATAAAAGGTTTATTCCATAAAGGGATCACACATCACCCCTAGACAGCAACAAAAACCACCACACCACACTTTATCAAGGGCACACGGCCCGCAACGCGTTGTGTGTGGTGGTTTTTGTTGCTGTCTAGGGGTGATGTGTGATCCCCTTATGGAATAAACTTTTTATTGTATAAGTGAGCCGCCTCCTGCGTTTTTTGGCAGTGCGCTGCCTTTTTCTGCTTTCCCTGCTATATTTCTCTAAGGATGTCTGCACATCCCTCTGTGATAAGCTCCCAGCTGTCCTAGGTCCAGCATCGCTGCAGCACCCCACATAGCAGTGACCCGACGGCTCCTGAACTCAGCAGCAGCAGCTGCCCGGTCACTGCTATCCTTTCTCTCCATGATCCTGTCGGCACTGGAAGTCGCGTCAAATTCCGTTTGACAGGGGGAAGAGGAAGGATCAGGTAAGACCGCCAGTCAGCCCTTAAAAAGTGTGTTGGTGTGTGAGGGGGAGAGAATGTGTGTATAGAAGAGAGATGGGGAGAGAGTGTGTTTATGTGTAAGTGAGAAGGGGAGAGAGAGTGTGTGTGTATAGAAGAGAGAAGGGAAGAGGGTGCGGTGCATAAGGGAGAGTGTGTGGAGAAGAGGGAGCGTAAGGGGGAGAGTTTGAGGGGGGCGAGACATGAGAAACGGGGGCGAGAGATGGGGGGTGAGGGGGGCGACGTTTGGGCTTTCCCAGAATTTCACAATCTAATTCTGGGGTTCATCAACAAAAAAAATGGTTGAAAACCACTGTCCTACCGCACAATCACCTTTCAACCGTACAATGATAAGTATTGTCTGTGACCTTCAAATATTTGACCTTCCCACCTTGCTTAACAGATGGTTTGTGCTGTGACTTTAAAAACATGATTTTCAAGATAAAAAAAAAAAAAGAATTTCTAATTAAAATAATAAATACATAGAAAAATAACCCACAGTACTAACCGGTCATGTGTCAGTTGCTGAACAAGCTCCTGCCAGTGCCTGCTGGCGCTTAAATCTACTTTGTACATGCTTCTAATGTGCTGAATAACCCGCTTTCTCTCCATTCCTTGAGATAATGACACACTTTGAGTTATATCCCCAGCAATTTTTGAAATGTCCTTTGACTTTGATTCCAGGCGCTGAAACAAACTTACCAAAACAGAACAAGACAGATAAATATAAATGAAATACTGGCAACAGTCTACAATAAAAACTGATTATCTCAATGGAACTTGCCTGATTTGAGTTAAACACAAGATGATTTCAATTTTATAGTTTATAGTTTCTTGAACGTACAGTACTACAATAGTAAGTTT